>NC_134399.1:37987433-38299239 GCF_050003625.1 Haematobia irritans | reverse complement strand
TTATTCTTAATCTTCGGAACTGTCAAACATAGTTTGACACACATGGCTCATCTATGTATTACAAGGTCTATGGTACAACTACTATAAGAGCAACACTCCGAGTACCAATGACAGTGTCACGTACAGTGATGCCAACTCCCGAAGGCCAAAAAGCACCAAACATATACATACCAGTTCCCACCACAAAAACTACTCCAGCCAGCTAAAATTCGCAGACTGTTTCTGTATGTCCAACGCGCTCTATCGATCGACTGCAATGGAAACAAACAGCTGAATTTAAGATACAACCAAAAATCTGCTGTTTCTATGCATTTTAGTCGATCGATTCGTTCGACATACAGGCTGTCAATGTACAACTAAAAACAACTTCCATGATTTGAAGCATTTTAATACCCTTCATCACTACTGTCGCAAATAAGAATAGAAAATCTATAAAAAATAAAAAAAAATAATAATAAAAAAACAATAAAAATAAAATTAAAATTAAAAATTTTACATCCCGCAGAGATTTGAACCTGTGCCAGATGACTGTTTTACTTCCATGAAAATTAGTTTGAGAATATTTGGCCAATGTCGGGAACTTTTAATCTTTTGTTCAGTTTAAATGGAGATTTGAATTGACGTTCGACACGTAGTTTTCATTGGCTTTTGTGGCTAAATGTGCTAAGACATTATGTTATGGTGTCAACAAACACATGTTCAAAACCCGGTCCGAGCGAAAAAGTTTTTAAAATTAGAATATCAAATTGTAATAAAAAATATTGATAAAATTAAAAAGTGGAATTGGTGAAAACAAAATATTTAGTTTTTTTTTAATTCCTTCATCCACCTTAACTTATATGGCACAGCTTCTAAAGCAATGCAAAGGATCCGGAAACGAAGAACAGTAAGTAAAATAATGTTATCATCTATAGTTTTTACTAAAAAAAATATTCACGCATTAGTACGTTGATTGAATACAATCACAAATATTATCCAATTTTCTTAAACATAAAAAAACATGGTATTTAGGTAAAATTTTCTTATATGCGTTTTTATAACACCATAAAATGGTGACGGGGTATAATAAGTTTGTCATTCCACATCTCTTATTGCTAATATTTCAGCCTGAAAAACACTACAGTGATTAGGTAATCTTTTCGCTATTCGAAGTTCCAAGTTTTTAGAATATACTCCGAAACCCACTTGTCCATCCATTCCCTGGGGTCTGTGTCCACCACGCCTCACTGTTGGGAATTAGAGTTTCATACTTTTTGTCGAAAAGTGTCCTCGTCAGAGTGTAATCGACTACGTTTGCACAATTTTCGGTTTTAGTCCCCACTTTTTTCCTATTGCCTTTTTACACGAGTACAAAGCTACCTTTGCTTTTCTCGTCCTTTCTTCAATATTAAGCTTAAAGTTCATCTTCCTGTCCAAAATAACGCCAAGGTATTTTACACACTCACAAAAGGGAATTCCAATGCCCCCTAAGGATATGGGCTTAACCGTGGGAGTTTTGCGATCTTTGCAGTACATGCCTAGTGATGTCTTTGCAGGATTTACGACAAGGCCATTCTCGTTCGCCCATTTCTCAGTCATCCGGAGGGCTCTCTGTATAATATCTCTGACTGTAGATAGGAATTTTCCCCTGACTGCTAGAGCTACATCGTCTGTGTATGCCACCACTTTTATCCTTTCTTTTTCTAGGAAACCCAGAATGTTGTTTATAGCAACATTCCGAAGAAGAGGTGATAGAACTCCTCCTTGGGGAGTGCCTCTGTTCACATTGTATGTTTGCTTGTCCTAGTGTGGCTGAAATACGACGCTTCTTCAGAAGTTGGTCTAACAGCCTAAGAATACCTGGATCAACATTCAGAGTTGTCAGTCCATTTAATATCGAAAGGCCCGTTATTGAATGCCCCTTCGATGTCTAGAAACGCCACGATCGTGTATTCTTTGACAGATAGTGAGCCTTTAATATAGCTGACTAGTTCATGCAATGCGGTCTCAGTAGACCTGCCCTTCGAGTATGCATGCTGTCGTTTCGAGAGCAAACTTGAATCGACGCTAGTTCTAAGATAGATATCTAGCATCCTCTCCAGAGTCTTAAGTAGGAATGAGGATAAGCTGATTGGTCGGAAATCCTTCGCACTCGAGTGAGAGACTTTTCCCGCTTTAGGAATGAAAACGACTTTTGTTTCCCTCCACTTTTCTGGAATATATGCTAAGTTTATACATCCTACATATATCACCGTCAACCAAGGGATAACTCTATCACTCACAGCTTGTAGCTCCGCCGGAGTAATTCCATCAGGTCCGGGCATTTGAATGGCCCAAAACTATTTAAAGCTCGTTTTATTCTAGATTCCGATACAATTTCCTCGATAGGAAATGACCGCTGAGCCTCTCTTGCACCGCCAGAACATGGTTCAACCGTCTGATTTCCGGGAAAATGTGTGTCCAAAAGTATCTCCAACGTCTCCTCACTGGACGTTGTCCAATTGCCCTCCGATGTTTTAATGAAACCTGGAGCGGAGTTAGTGGATGCTAGTACCTTCCGTAGTCTGGAAGCCTCGGACGTATTCTCAATACTGCTACAGTAATCATTCCAAGAGTTATGCTGAGCATTTCTCAGTTCTCGCTTGTATCCTCTCAGATTCTTCTTGTAAGCATCCCAATCCTCGGGGGCTCTAGTGGACTTTGCCTTGTTAAAGAGCTTCCTGCAGGATTTCCTCATATTACTTAACTCCGTAGTCCACCATGGCGGCCGATTTTTTCCCCTTGGCTTTCCTCTAGGGCAAGCAGCTTTCAGTGACATGTTGAAGGCGGATTACTAGCTCCACTGCGTGTTCGATATCTTGCACAGTGCTCATATTTGTCTCTGTTATTTCCAGTATCATCATATTGAACGTATCCCTATACCTATTACATTCAGCTTTCCTAACATTTGGAGGAAATATGGTCTTTGAAGTACGACCAGCCGAGCTGAAACTGATGTAGCGATGATCTATTTACCCTCAAAACTTGACACTCAGATATCTTATCATTCAGTCCCGTAGAGGCCAATGTGACGTCCAAAACCTCTTGCCTATTTTTGGTGACGAAGGTTGGTGCATCTCCCTTATTGCAATAATAAACTCTATTAGCGACTCTCTCCTGGCATTAGTATCACTACTTCCCCAAATACTATGATGTACATTTGCATCACATCCCATAATGAGTTTTGTCTTTGCTTTCAGTGACTCCTCAACTAAGGTCTTAACGGCACATGGAGGCATCACCCTATCATGTCCCATGTAGACCGAAGATATCCAAAATTTGCATTTGGCTATCTTTGGACTGGCTACGACAGTGTCTGCATTGTTCAATGAAGGAAGCAGAAATAAGTTTAGTCCGTTTTCAGCAATTATATATGCTCGATTTATATCTTTATCGGTATTATGCAAAAGTTTGAAACCCGGAGTACTTAATTCACAGATCTTGTTCTTATATACATATGGTTCTTGAATAAGAACTATATATATGTCTCCTTTCATCAGGAGAACTTTTAAGGCAGCACAAGCAGCCTAACAATGGTGAAGATTTTTCTGGAAGAACCGTAGAACCATCAAAATTTTCAACCACCGTCACATCAGCCGTTTCGATTGAGTCATCAAGGGCCTCCTCTTCACATATCTCTGTGACTCTTGCCTGTAGAAACTTCGCGCACATGATGTTAATCAATGTCTGCAGTTTTTTTGTCTCCTTCAGCTTCGCAAGATTTTTGTTCTTCTGACTCTACCGGAGGCTTGTCCGTTTCGGAATCCTTTGGCTGATCTCTTTTGTATACCTTCATATGGATATCATGAAAGCCATAACTTACACGTCCTTGGGTCTGGGCTAGATGTGGCAGCGACTCAATGTTCAATATAAGCACGGCATGTCGCCTTGGTCCATCCACCTCATCCAAACGACCAACCTTCCAATCGGCGGTTGGAAAATCTGGGTTACATTCCTTTAGTCTGTTTAGTAGTGACTCAGGATCAGGAGGGTTTGCAGGTATCCATGTAACAGGCTGGCTGATAAGTCCCCGGTCTAACAAAGAAAAACACATTTTTTGTCAAAATTCGTTTTTATTATTCAACATAGTTCCCTTCAAGAGCGATACAACGATTATAACGACCTTCCAATTTTTTGATACCATTTTGGTAGTACTCCTTCGGGTTTGCCTCAAAATAGGCCTCAGTTTCGGCGATCACCTCTTCATTGCAGCCAAATTTTTTCCCTGTGAGCATCCTTCTGAGGTCTGAGAACAAGAAAAAGTCGCTGGGGGCCAGATGTGGAGAATACGGTGGGTGGGGAAGCAATTCGAAGCCCAATTCATCAATTTTTGCCATCGTTCTCAATGACTTGTGGCACGGTGCGTTGTCTTGGTGGAACAACACTTTTTTCTTCTTCATATGGGGCCGTTTTGCAGCAATTTCGACCTTCAAACGCTCCAATAACGCCATATAATAGTTACTGTTGATGGTTTTTCCCTTATCAAGATAATCGATAATAATTATTCCATGCGCGTCCCAAAAAACATAGGCCATTACTTTGCCAGCGGACTTTTGAGTCTTTCCACGCTTCGGAGACGGTTCACCGGTCGCTGTCCACTCAGCCGACTGTCGATTGGACTCAGAAGTGTAGTGATGGAGCCATGTTTTGATCCATTGTCACATATCGACGGAAAAACTCGGGTGTATTACGAGTTAACAGCTGTAAACACCGCTCAGAATCATCAACGCGTTGCTGTTTTTGGTCAAATGTGAGCTCGCGCGGCACCCATTTTGATCAGAGCTTCCACATATCCAAATATTGATGAATTATATGACCAACACGTTCCTTTGATATCTTTAAGACCTCTGCTATCTCGATCAACTTCATTTTACGGTCATTCAAAATCATTTTGTGGATTTTTTTTATGTTTCCGTCGGTAACCACCTCTTTCGGACTGGGGCAGAGTCCGGAAACTCATTATCAAGCCAAGTTTTTGCTTCCACCGTATTTTTCCCCTTCAGAAAACAGTATTTTATCAAAATACGAAATTCCTTTTTTCCATTTTTTCACAATAACAAAAGCTGCTTCACAAAAGACGCTCTATCTCACAAACTAATTGACTTACAGTTGAAGGTTGGTACTATGTAAAAATAATAATAATAATTAATACTAGCGACGCCCTCTATGTGTCAGACCGGGGACTTATCAGCCAACCTGTTATGTGCTCTAGGTTTAGCCGGTATGTCTTTTTTATCGACTAACTCCAAAGCGGCTCCTTCCCAAACTTCACCAATTAGCATCAAAGCAGCTTTAAAGCAATGCATAGACCTCTGGTCCTCAAATGCGATTAAATTAAATGGTCCTTGATACCATCCAGCATCTTTCCGTCGAGGACTTGGTCCGGAAAACTTTTTTTCGCACCTCTGAGTAGACACCAGACATCGCGTTCTCAATTTCCCCCATTCTTGCTTTGGAGCCATACCAATGCTCCTTTATTAATGATAGCCATCACAAGGCTGTCTTTTGAAACTGAGGCAAACGATCTTTGATCCCTTTTGAAGGACGGCAGCTCATCCGGTGATCGTTCCCTTTTTCCAGCTTTTTTTCCAGCTTCAAGAATTCTTAGAGCCCATTTTAAAAAATAGCTTTGTTTAGCCGACAACTTGCTTGGGTAGACTGATCCTAATTTCTTTAGGTTAAACAAAGCATTTTGCGTTCCTTGAATCTCTTTCGTGAGGGATTACCTCCTTTTGATGTCGTTACCTTAGAAAAGGTTCGACATGTCAAAGTGTCGCCACCTGCCGAACCGCCTACAGGTCGACTAATTGGGCCTAACTCTTGGTCATTGCCCAAATTTATAACTTCAGTCGTTACTGGGCCCTGAAGTTAGCAACCCAGTGGAGGAATTTGAATTTCACTTGCTGGTGGGTTAATTTGCCACCACTGTTGAAATCCGTAAAACCACGTCCGTTCAGTTCGACGGTATAATGTGTAATCTAGTGGAGATTAGTGGCTAAACTCAACCAAGACCCTTTTATCAATTAACAAAGCAGCTGTTAATCTAAATCCTGATAATATAAACAACAAACTGTGATGTAAAAATCAGGATCCAAGCCAACATATGAACTTAAGAATTCATCGCATCAGTTTCTCCAAGTTGCTACAACAATAAAAACAACGTTATCAATTAACAAAGCAGCTGTTAATCTAAATCCTGATAATATAAACAACAAACTGTGATGTAAAAAACAGGATCCAAGCCAACATATGAACTTAAGAATTCATCGCATCAGTTTCTCCAAGTTGCTACAACAATAAAAACAACGTTTGTTATTGTAAATAAGTTGACTCCCAAATGACAAACAAATAACGTTTCCCATTTGCTTTTCGTTATAAAGCTGAGTACTATGTTCAGTTTTCAAGCTGAAAACCAGCTTGTTTTCACGGTTACTTTTTTTAATCAATTAATATAGAAATATAAAATTATTTGCAATCAATTCCTTGGATCTTTTCCTTCCATTATTTGGTAAGACTTGATCAAAATATAATCGTCTTCATACATATTTTTGTACTTTTAGTTTAGTGTTTTGGTGAAAACCCCGAACATAGTACTCACCTTAAGGGAGTTTGCTTGGGAAAAAAGTTTATCCTTTTTGTGATAAATGTTGATTCATTTACAGGATGTAAAACAATTTCATAAAGACTAATACGGTGTTCTCACCGAGCATATTTTGGGGTTTGAAATGTGTTTCCTTTATAAGCACTTCAAAACGAGTCGTTTTCGCCATACTAAAATACGAAACAAGTTCAAAACACAAGTTTTCCTCCAAAACACGTCAATTTTAAAATGTGAACCCACCTAATTTGGAATATACCCCGAATAACATACCCTATTCGAAATATATGTCAAAATATTGAAATAAGTTTCATAGAAAAAAAAAGAATAAACAAAGGCTGTTAAGAACATGGTTATTGTTAACCGGAGAGAAGATATTGGCAATTTACTTTCTGTTAACTGGGAATTAAAGCCTAACGGAGCTACATGAAAATGGTCAGTAAAAAAATTATTGTTTTTTTTCTTAAATTGTTAATACCAAAAATTAATTGATATAATCAATTTTTTAATCAAAATAAAAACATAAAGTCAGTTAAGAAAGTGATTAAAAACTGTTACGTCTTTATTAAAAAAATTATTGATACAATATTTTTTTAACCAAACTAAGAACACAATTAGTTAAGAAAATGAGCGAAAATTTTCCATGTTTTTATTAAAAAATGAATTGTTCAAATGACCAATTTAATTTAAAAAATTAATCGATGTTGATTTTAAAACACAATTAATGGTTTAACTGATACAATTACAAGTTAATTGAAAATTGTATTGAAGTTTAAAAAAAATAATTAATTGAATCAATTAAAAAAACTGATTGAGTTTTTTAATCGACATAAATTAAATTTTTGATTGAATCAATTAAAAAATTAATTGAAATTTCCAAATCAAATCAATTAATTTTTTAACCAAATATTTTTTTAAGCCCAACTAAAACTGTGATTGATACCATCATTTTTGTGATTGAAGACTTCTCAATTAAAAAATTAATTGGATCCATTAATTTCGTGACTGAACCATAATTGTTTTTGTGTGTACTACTGTAGTAATTTTTTACTATCAAACTTTTAAAGAAAACAGAAAAGAACAGTGCTTGATAATAACGAAATGGACTGTGTTTTCGCAATAAAAATATTTTTTTACTGTAAAATAAAAATTTTTTAACAATTTTTTTTTTTGGTGATAAAACTTAAAAAATTTTCGAGAAAATTCAAAAAGCTCTAACAAAAGAAAATTCAAAAAGCTCTAACAAAAGAAAAAGTTATCGGTACATTATATTTCAAACTTACCATCGCATGAATATCGCTATATATTGATGTTGTCACACCATCTCGCACCAGGAGGTCCCTATTGCCTCCACCCATAGATATCATAAGTATATTGTCCAGGACCATTGATTCATTCCTTTTAGGTGGTATTCTATCATGAAATGACATGCAGACATTGGTTTGCTGATTTGGAACATATGTGGCGTGTTTGTTATGCAAAAATCTGGTACTCAATTCATAAAATGAATCTATTTTTTGATCGAAGTTTACAACCGGTTTGTCTATGGGTGTTGACATGTATATGATAGTGTTAATGTATTTGGCTATATTTGGATCTTGTAAAACGCCCTGAGCAACCTTCCCACCCATGGAATGTCCGACAAGAATAACTGATTTTTCAACATTAAAATTTTTCTGGTACAATCGCCTCACTGCCAGTATTGCCATCCGGAGGAAATCTTTCTGATTATCCAAATATCCACCGTATAGAGCCGAAAGTTGTTCTTCAAAATTAACTAAAATGAAAATGGATTTTATATTGGTTATTAAGTTATAATATCCAAAAATTATCAGGTTTTTCCTATTTAGCAAATATTTTAAAGGCGTCGTAATAATAGCACCATAAGCAAGAAAGCGAACATTTTATAAGCCACCGCATAGTGATTACCTTTCATCGCAACCTATTTTGCAAACTCCCTAAATAGGCAATGACCCATTATCGAAGATATAAGCGTGCTAGTGGTATGGATAACATTAATAAACCTAATATAGAATAATGTACCCATCCTAGTAAGGTTCTTCCGACTGATAAAATTATTACAAATTACTGTTTGATCAACATGTCTAGGGCAATAGATGCAACATGACATTAAGGCAATCGGTACTTCTCAGAAATGCGCCTCACCCCCATTTTCATGAAGCTCCGTTAGTGCTCCGTTAACTAACGAACTTTTAAACCATATTATAGACGTAGCTGTCTTCTTGCCTATATATTCCATATGACAGTTAGGAACATAACTGCCAAAAAATTTTCGGTTAAAGTTAACCGGAGAGAAGATATTTGCAATTTACTTTCTGTTAACTGGGAGTTAAAGCCTAACGGAGCTACATGAAATTGGCCGTCAGTGAGATATATCAAGGTTAGGTTAGGTGGAAAAGGTGTGCACGTGACACGAAATTGTCGTGACTCACGCGTGAGTCGTGCAAGTGGTCAAGTGAACCGTACTGACTCTAACAGCCCTACTGTTCGGGATTTCCCCATATGATCTTCGTGATCTTTCTGGGCGCTTCACTGTTCCATGCTATTGGACACATTCCACGATCGCTCGGATTTCCGCTTGAAGAATTGTATTAGGTCCAAGCGTCTCGTAATGACTCCAACAGCCCTACTGATCGTACAACTTCTCTCGCTTGCAGAATTGTATTTGTATTTGGGTTGGAAAACAGAACAATATTTCTGTGGTAGAGTTTTCTATGTATACTCCCAATCCTGTTCTATCCCCATCTTCGCTCTGTCTGTGTAACAATTGTTTCCATAAGAAGTCTGTAGGGGTTCCGATAGACCATGATTGTCTCTTCAGTATCGGAATTTTGCACTCAGTCGCTACATTTTCTTCTTCACACGATAATGAAGTACTCCTAATTGTTACTTCTATTTTCCTACGATGGTTGGACATGTTTCCTATGTGGTACCATACTCTACTTAATTTCAATCCCATCGCTGTCATGTGGATTACCCTCTGGCGAAACCACTTTTCGACCAAAAGTTTGAAACTCTAATTCCCAACAGTGATGGCTCCAAATTGAATGGAGAAGTGGGTTTCGGAGTATATTCTAAAAATCTGGAACTTCGAATAGCGAAAAGATTACCTAATCACTGTAGTGTTTTTCAGGCTGAAATATTAGCAATAAGAGTGGTGGCGAATTGGCTGAGAAGTAATGTTCCAAAAAATGTTGGCATTAATATATACTCAAACAGTCAACCTGCAATAAAATGCTTGGACTTTTTGTTCCTTAAGCCTAGTACTAAGATTACGTTTTTGCACCAAAAACTGTTATACTCCATATAAAAACATGTTAAGCCTAGTACTAAGATCACGTTTTCGCACGAAAAACTGTTGTACTCCCTATAAAAAACGTAAGCGCGGAATAAATGCGAAATCTTTGTTTTGGGCAATTTAAAGCACATATTTATACAATCCTGGATTTTTCGCACGAAAAAAAGGCAGGCATATTATCTCGTATAAAGAAGGTAACATCCCTGGGTTTGAGACCCTATATACGGAGATAGATGAAGATATTCGTTTTTCGCAGAAACGAACTTAGTACTAACCATTAGCGCGGAATAAATGCGAAATCTTTGTTATGAGCATTTTCCAACAAATATTTATACAACCCTGGAGTTTTCGCACGAAAAAATAGGCAAGCATATTGTTTCACATAAATAAGTTTACATCCCTGGGTTTGAGACCCTATTTACGGAGATAGATGAAGATATTAGGTTTTCGCAGAAACTATCTTACTACACAGAAAAAAATTTCACGAAATTTTTTCCAATTAAAATTTTAATTGAGTTTTAAAAAATATTCAATTAAAAATTTAATTGATTCAACAAATTTTTTAATTGAAACAAAAATCAATCACAAAAATTAATAGTATCAATTAATTTTTTAAATGGATCAATTAATTTTTTAATTGACCTTCAATTAATTTTTTAATTGATACTATCATTTCTGTGATTGAAGACATTTCAATTAAAAAGTTAATTGGATCAATTAATTTCGTGATTGAACCAGAAAAAATTTTTTGTGTGTACTAAGCATTAACTCGAAAACGGCCATCGACTGCCGCAAATCTCTCAACGAGATGGCTGAGCAGTAGAGGTGTGCGCGTGACACGAAATTTTCGTGAATAACATTTTGCTTCGTGAATGTGCGTGAGTGTGAGTGAAATTTCAGTCACGCGCACACCTCTACTCTATAAGACAAAGGGTTTTTGGAAGAGTTATCTTAACGCACGAAGATATCATTGAAATTCTAGACGGAAAATTCCATTATGATTGGCCGAATCTTATTGCATACCTCAAATCTGCAACCCTGTATAGTAAATTCATAATTAATGAATACCAATGAGTCAAACATTGTACTATTTAACATACACATAAATTGATAATTTGTCGCACCGGCTCACGACATCATTGTCACAGCCGTAAAATCTTTCTTTCAGTACAAATAATATAACATTACATATAATCATTGGCGTAGCTAGGGGGGTGCTGGGGGGGCTATGCCCCCCCCCCCCCAGAATAGTTCTTGCCCCCCCAGAATAATCAAAGCTACAGTTGTTTTATATTTTAATTCAAGCTTTGCGATGTGTTTAATCCAATTAAGATTGTGGCAGAGAGAGTATGTTAAGCATATTTTTTAGTATTGATATTTACATTACAACTAAAAACACGTAATAAAAACACTAAAAGGAAACTTGAGACGCACATTTTCAAAAATATTTAGTCAATTTATAACTACGTTGATTAAAATCATAAATCGTCACATGCCCAATTTACCATCTAAAATCGTCAAAATCACGAAAAATCCACAGAGTTGGCACTGCTGCTCTCGACAGTTGCTTCGTTGTATTCTGTTCTCAGAGAATTTTTAAAAACTAATCGAAGATAGACGTTTTATAATATTCAATTTATTTTTTGCCTTTTATTTAATTTTTTATTCTTAGTATTTTTTATACACGATGAATATATTAAGTTTATGTTTTGCTTTATGATTTCTAGTCCTGTTTTAAAACACACATTTTAAATAAAATTTAAAAATCATATGTTTGTTGTCTTGAATTAAAAATAAATAACAAACAATATTTTTCAAACACATACTTAAAGCAATGCTTTTATTTTTTGTTATATTAAATAACGGTAAGTTGCTATTTGATTATTTATAGCGGTGTCGTGGAACCGGCTCCCACACACAATAAAATATTTTTTGTCTTCAACCATGAAATTAATTGATCTAATTAATTATACCCTTCACCACTACTGTGGTACAGGGTATAATAAGTTTGTGCATTTGTATATAACGCCAAGAAATAGTGGTCATAGACCCATCTTTTAGTATACCGATCGGGTAAGAATTAAAATCTGAGTCGATTTAGCGATGTCCGTCTGTCTGTCTGTCTGTCCGTCCATTTGTCTGTATATGTAATTTTGTGCACAAAGTACAGCTCGCAATTTAAGTCCGATCGTTCTCAAATTTGGCATAGGGCCGTTTCTTGAGACAGAGACAATTGCTATTGGTTTTGGAAAAAATCGGTTCAGATTTAGATATAGCTGCCATATATAATTATCTACGATGTGGTCATAGTTAGCGTGTTTATCAACCAATTTTCTTGAAATACCGTACATCCAAATATTTAATGAATCTCGCAAATCTTGCAAAATATCAGCCAAATCGGTTCAGATTTAGATATAGCTCCCATATATATCTTTCGTCCGATTTAGACTCATATGACCACAGAGCCCAAAATTTACTACCGATCTTCATGAAATTTTGCACAGAGGGTAGAATTGGCATTCTACCAATGCTTGGTACACTTGATTGAAATCGGTTCAAATTTAGATAAAGCTCCCATATATATCTTTCGTCCGATTTGAACTTATATGGCCACAAAAGCCAGAGATTTGCCGTGATTTGCTTCAAATTTTGCACAAGGGGTACGTTTAATAGTATCGTTAAGTGTGTCAAATTTTGTTAAAATCGGTTCAGATTTAGATATAGCTCCCATATATATCTTTCGTCCGATTGAACTTATATGGCCTCATTTGCTTCAAATTTCGCACAAGGAGTACGTTTAGTAGTATAGGTAATTGTGCCAAATTTGGTTGAAATCGATTCAGATTTAGATATGGCTCCCATATATATCTCCCGTCCGATTTGCACTCATATGACCAGGGGGGCCAAAGTTATACTCTCATTTACGTGAATTACAGAATTATTATTCTAACTATACATGTCAAATTTATTCAAAATCGGTTCAGATTGTATATACGTACACCAGAGTTGGGGAAATATGGTCGACTGTTTCATATTTTAGACCCATTTTCAATAGGATTTTCCTCCAATTGACTGGATAGTTTCCACAGAGAATACAAATATGGCCAAAATTCTCACAGTTTACACAAAATTCTGTGATGATTTCCCCATATCCTACACACTGCAATGCCAAAATTTCCACAGAACGGATGAGTTTTAAATAAGGCTCCAAGTCGCCCTACACATATCTTGGCGAGATCTAACCAATATCCTTGTAAAATCGCCATTGCTGAGTAGCAAAAATTGTAAATATTACTCTAATTGTCCTATATCTCGAATACATATGTATCGCCTGAAAAATTAAAAATCTCTTTTGTACAATTGCATTAAAATTTCTCTCGCTTCATATTTCCCATATTTTTTACTAACATTGTGTATCATCCCAGGGCGTTAGCCGATTTAAATTTTAATTCTAGAGTTTTTGTAGAAGTACAAAAAATTGTTTCCATTAAAAGTATTTGTATCTGGAAATGCAAACCTTTATATAGCTCCCAGCAAATTTTAAGTAGTTGAGATGGTAACACAAATGTTTGTCTACATAGTCGGCTCCGCCCGACTTTAGATTTTACTTACTTGTTTTTAATTGAAATGTCAAAGCCAATTGAAATCATCAAAGCCAATTAAAAAATTAATTGATACAACTAATTTTTGTGATTGAGTTTTTTTTGTTTTTGATTGATTTTGCTGCATATTGCCTTTAACACCGCAATAAAATTGCGGAAGGATGCCCCCCCAGAGAAAATTTCTAGCTCCGCCAATGCATATAATAGATGCATAAAGTAAAATGAATTTATATATTTTATATTATTTCTGAATAAAGAATATTACTACTACTACTACTACACCTCTACTGAGTAGTACAATATTCACCTAATATGGGTGCCTGACCATAGGAACATACCGGGGAACTGCGAAGCAGATGAGATAGCAAGGCTAGGAACTACCTTACATATTCCAGGGAACTAGAATCTGTTGGTACGTTTTTGGCTACCTGCAAGCTCTTACTGCGTGAGAAGGCTGTCATGATGGCAAATGTTTGATGGGAGAATTGCAAGGGTTGTAACGACACCAAGCAAATATGGCCCCATTTAAACTTGAACCACACACTAGATATGCTAGTGTTCTCAAGACGTCAGGTATCACTTCTGATATCTTCTATAACGGGTCGCTGCCTGATAGGCGAATTTGGCAAAACTATTGGTGCGAAGTATAATGCCTACTGTATGAGCTGTCATGATGCGGAGGAAAAGGAGTCAATTAAACACCTCTTGTGTGAGTGTTCTGCATTTTGTGTAAGGTGTAAGCAAATTTTAGGGGATATAGCTTTAGATTACTGGCGTGAGTGTCCTGCATTTTGTGTAAAGCCTAGTACTAAGATAACGTTTTCGCACGAAAAACTGTTATACTCCATATAAAAAACGTTAGCGCGGTATAAATGCGAAATCTTTGTTTTGAGCATTTTCAAACACATATTTATACAACCCTGGATTTTTCGCACGAAAAAATAGGCAGGTATATTATTTCGCATAAATAAGTTAACATCCCTGGGCTTGAGACCCTATTTACGGAGATAAATGAAGATATTCGTTTTTCGCAAAAACGAACTTAGTACTAGGCATAAGGCATAAGGTGTAAGCAAATTTTAGGGGATATGGCTTTAGATTACTGACGGACCTGGAAAACGTTAACTTAACCAGTATGTTAATGTTTTTGGAACAATCTGGTTGGTTAAACAAAAGAAAATGGTTAAAATATCAACTTTCTTTTAATTAAAATGTCATTGTTTTAAAGAAATTTGTCCTTAATAGTGTGTAAATTGCGCATCCTAAAATTGAGGTTGCGTAATCTTTAATATCACGTAAATATTTTTTTCAGTGTAATAGATTTCAAATAGTAGTGCAAAATTTGCGCATATGCGACCCAAAGTATGCATCTTTGGGTTGGATAATTTTTCCAGGTGCTGGATATTTTTTGTTTTTTTTTTTTTTTTGGAAAAATACATGAACATTCCTAATCATTACACAACTACTCGTTAATTTCATCATGGTTCTAACGTTGACGGCGATACTTATTTTCAAAAGCGGCTTGGCGGCATGACGCCGGATTCGACTGAAACGGCTCCATTCTCTAAATGGAACTATGAAGCGAATATTGCAATCGCTGTATGAGTCCGAATATTTACAAGCAAGATACGTGAATGAGGCGCATTTAGCGGACGTAACATTATTAAAAAATGGAAGAATCTTTAGCAATCAATTGTTAAATCAATGGAAAGAATTGTCACCCACCTCCAAACGGAGTGATATAAAAGATGTTAGTGTTACAACGAATATCATTGGCCGATTAAAGTTCATTCATTCAAAGGAATTTAAAGAAAATTGCCAAAATTTGTTGGGTTCAAATGCAATTACCCTTGGTGGAAATACAGCTATATATCGGAGTGTTTTGTCATGTCCAACACATAATGGGGAAGGAGATGTTTTTGTTAATAAAAGTCCCACTACAATTCGGCTTATCTCAGATAATTTCATTCATGCTTTTCGAGGTCTGGACAATTTTTATAGCATACAAAGAGAGAGGAAAATATGGTGGATGCGGTTTTCTGCCGACCCAAGCCGTTATTTTGTTGAACCCTACAACCTGTCGAATGAAGATGCCGGGGGAATAGTAGACTCAAATGGGGATTGCCAGTCTGTCACTGTTAAATCAAACATTTTTAATAACACTGTCGATATGGAAACTATTACATTGATACGATTGAATGGCCTCCTACAGGATGTTACCAATATACCTGTTGCTGTCATTAGATCTGTTATTGATTTGTGCTTAACAACCTATGGTAAGCAAATGCATTACTTTAAGATACATTAATGATTCGTTTTCTTCTATTATTACACAGCCTTGTTGTTCGATGCAGGAAGTCAAAATGGAAGAGTGGTACTAAGATTAAATAGGAAATTGGCACCGTATCAATGTGCTTTGGCTTCTTTTGTGCATGGTAATTATTGGGGAATCGCAGTACCGATTTTAACTAAAGTTTTAACGTAGAGGAAATGTAGTTTATATTCTTGGCTCCAGCAGTATCATGGATATAAATATCTACAATTCAGAAAGTACAATTATTCCTAAACCAAAGTGCAGTCAAAAAGTGAAAATTTTCGTTTTGGACCGTAACGGAGGACGGATCTAATATTTTTGTACATCCATTGCATTATGTCTTCCGAAGTGAAATTTGAAAATTTCGGATTTCTTTTTTTTTCATTTTTATTTTTTATTCATAATAGCCTATTCACATTAGGCTCGAAATCTACTAAAAGTGGATTTGAAATACATACCGTTTTACAAGGCAAATTACAATTGAACGGGATTTTGGAAGTGTAATGTGAAATTTCATTTCTGCTTTCCCGATTTCATTCGAAAATATAAGGGGGAAAATAATGATTCTACTGTACTTTTTTGGGTTTTACCTATATCTAACAATACCTAAATACATTTTATTGGTAAATGTCTACGCACATGTAGTGCATTTTGTGGATTGTGTCTGGCATAAATTTTTGCCGATATCTGGCGATAATATAGCTCAAAATCTGTACATGAGACTTTTTATTTTTTAATTTTGATTTTTTGTAGTAACCAATATCTATTACTTGCATTTGGCCTGGTCAATTCCTCTCAAATGGTTTCTTAGATATAGGAGATCCAATATCGGGACTATATATAGCCGATATCTGGCGATAATATAGCTCAAAAACTGTACATGAGACTTTTTATTTTTTAATTTTGATTTTTTGTAGTCACCAATATCTATTTGCAATTGGTCTGGTCAATTCCTCTCAAATGGTTTCTTAGATATAGGAGATCCAATATCGGGGCTATATAGCCGATATCTGGCGATAATATAGCTCAAAATCTGTACATGAAACTTTTTTATTTTTTAATTTTGATTTTTTTGCAATAACAAATATCTATAACTGACATTTGGTCTGGTCAATTCCTCTCAAATGGTTTCGTAGATATAGGAGATGCAATATCGGGGCTATATATAGCCGATATCTGGCGATAATATAGCTCAAAATCTGTACATGAGACTTTTTATTTTTTAATTTTGATTTTTTGTAGCCACCAATATCTATTATTTGCATTTGGTCTGGTCAATTCCTCTCAAATGGTTTGGTAGATATAGGAGATCCAATATCGGGACTATATAGCCGATATCGGTGACGCTATATCTCAAATACCCTACATGAAAATTTTGATTAATTTTGGTTTTTGGTGCAGGCCAATATCTACCACTGGCATTTTGTCTGGTCAATTCCTCTCAAATGGTTTCCTAGGTATATGCGATTTAATATCGGGGCTATATAGCCGATATCTGATGACACTATATCTCAAATACTGTGCACGAGATTTTTGAAGTTATTTAAGAATCTTATTTTGGTACCCCTTAGATGTTTTTATTATTGTATTTTAATATCTTATGTCCATTACTTCAGGATATATTGACATTTTTGTACGACTTTAGAATTATTAGCGGTTATCTCTTATGGATAAATTTTTCGACGATATAAAACCACCAATGCATAGTATGACTACACATAAAATAACTGACGGTGTTTGGCAGTTTTTCCACCACAAATTTGTCTCTTTTTAAGAAAAACTTTTTTTTTGGAATGCGTTCCACAAGGTAAATTCGTTCCACAAATTTGAATTTTGCTTAGCCGAGACACAAACCACGAATTTAACTCGCGAATTTATCTTCACACCCTTGTAAAGTTTTTAAATATTTTTTAAAATTTTCCACTATTTTATTTTTCCTTACTATTTTTTAACACTGTAAAAATCAGAAGATGTATTTTTTGTGAAAACTGCGTAAAACAGGATTTTTATATCTCACCTCAAAAGAACTGGTGAAATGAAAATGAAGACCATATCTATAAGAGCACTTTCGGATGCAAATCAAAAGTAATGGCTTAAGGTGAGTACTATGTTCGGGTTTTCCACCAATACACTAAATTAAAAGTGCAAAAATATATTAAGCCAATTCTATTTTTATCAAGTCCTCTTATATTATGGATGGATTGCCTTGATTGCGAAATATTTAATATTTCTATATTGATTCAAAAAAGTAACCGTGAAAAAAACTGGATTTTAGCTTGAAAATTGAACATAGTACTTACCTTTACGAAGAAATGTCATTTTTGTGGGTAATTATTGTACATTTTTAACTTAAACTAACGAACATTGTATAATATGTCTTCACATTATACCTAAGTTTGCTATTGAATACGTTTTAAGCAACTATTTTTTTTTTTTATTTTAACAATTTTGTAATGGGAAAAAATTAGTTAAAATCGATCATACGCTCCCTACGTGGTATGGAATTATATAGAACTAAATCTTTCTTTTTGAATACTCTTCTTGAAAACATAGGTACTCCAAACAGTGAACTGCATGAACTAAGCCTTCATTTAAACTTCGTTCTATGCAGAGCAGGTTTACGCTTATTTGAAATTCCATTTCATGCGACGTCAAAGGAAAATATTGATCTGTTCTTGAGAAAAGCTGATTCTTACGGCATACCTTACACAATTATTGTCGAAGAAAATTCTCTAAAGACTGGACTAATGAAACTTCGAAATCGTGATACTTCTTTGGCGGAGACAATACATATAAGTGATTTGCCAATATATCTACAAAAAATCTGTGAATAAAAATTTCTTAAGTAACTAAATATGTGACTATGGATGGCGTTTGAGTCAGAAATATTTATCGTAAGTTTAAAAAAATGATTTTTCATGGTTTTTTTGCAAAGAATTTCTTCACATGCGGTGATATGTCCTAATTGGAATGATACAACTTTAGAACTTTTCGATATTATTAAAATGCATGAGACAAATTTTTACCAAATTCTAAATATATTATCTACATTTAGCGATAACTGTATATGGAAATATAAAACACTTACCCGTAAAGTAATCCAGATGTATGCCGCGTTCATTATCCATTCCTTTTCGAAGTGCTACTGAAGCCAAAGAGCGAACCTATGTAAACATTACATATAAAGAAAACAGATGCAATGGAATAGATTCCATACTGCTTACTTGTTTATAAGAGCCAGCATTCCCAGGTATAAATATAACTGGAGCTCCTTTTAGTTTCAAGTTGTTCACGTCTTGAAGGATTCTTCCTTCGTAGTAGTAGTACAACCCATAGTGAGGGTATTTTTTATTATCTTCAAACGAAACCTTCTACAAGAATATAAAAAAATGATTTGTGGATTCCGAGGACATAATGTTAAATATATCTAGTTATAAGCCATATACTCATAAAGTCTAATTTTACTAAATATTTACCGAAAATTGAGGAACTCCAAACATATATGTCATTCGACAGGCATTATCTTCAACTTCCATAAATATATGACGTATTCCATAGATAAAGCATCCAAATGATGCAACGATTATAAGAATAAATGCATTTCTAAACATTTTCAAGCAAATAAATAATATATGTAGAATTTGCGTAAACAACACCGGGGATGTGTTGATACAGTGTCACCAGGTATCCCAATTGGTTACTAACAGCTGATTACTAAAAATAACCCCCATATAAAAACAAAAATAAAGTTGCCACTCTGTTAGAATATTCGAGTCGAAAAAAACAGGTGGTGCCATTGAAACTACTAATAACTTTTTTTCAGAACTACTTCACAATAAACTAAACTTATAGTAAATATAAGATGAGTGTAATAATAATATAGAGAAGCTTTAGCTACTGAGGCCATCAGCTAATATAAGTTTAAAATTATTTTACTTACGTGAAGTATTCCGTTCATCATAACATTTACATCCTGTAGCATTTATTTAGATATTAATACAGGACTACCAAAGCTTTGAACCAAAAGACTAGATAATTATGAATATAGACAGTATGTGGGAAAAATAATCTCTTCGATAACGCCTTTAATTGTATTGAAAATTTGGCCGTTTTTTCTGTATAGAGGGTAATCATGTACAAAACTGAAATACAATTCATAGATCCATGTTTTGTTAACGTTATCCGATCGTTGAATGAAAAGTTGAATTTTCTCTTTGAAAGCAACAGCTCGGTTAGAGTGCCTCAAACAGAAAAAAACAACCCTAACATCATCACAGATTAACGCATTGTATGTAACTAACCTTTACCTTTGGTTTTAAATTAAGAAATTTTACACAACAAACAACTATATAATTAATCAATTTAACCCTGGAAAGTCATCCTTATTTTTTGTACACTAACGTCATCCTTCGTCATTTTGACTACGCCTTATTTCAGGACGCTATAATTTGCATCGTGATCAAAAATGAGTACCAAAATTGAATTTATTTCCTTATTCAATTTGTTTTTAATTAGTATAAGACAAAAATTCATAAAATGATTGTATTGGTATAACTTAAATTTATCATTTCCTAATCGACCAAAATGCGTTTTAAATCGAAAATGAAATTACGCGTCGTCATTTTGACGAGGGATGACTGTCCAGGGTTAAGCCTTCTTGGAACATAAGCTATTAAAGCAATGTATGGCCCAAGAGTGCTTAAATTGATTAAATAAATGTAGCTGAGGCTTAAATCTACTTTAGTACAAGTGCTCCGAGTTGTCCAATTTCCAATGTCCAATTTTCGATTCTAAACACAAAATGTAATATACCATTTTTTTGGCGGCAAGACCTATTTTCGGAGTTACGGGACCCTAAAGTTTTCATTATTATTTATATTGGATTTAGTACCCAACGCATATAATCTTCCTAAAAGTGATATATATGGTATCCAAATAATAGGTAATAAAGTGTATATTTAGAATACATATAAAAAAACTTCATAAGCATGGACCCCGGGGCCTTCAAAATTTTTACCCTTTCTCATATAAGCAATATGGTACTCATATTAAAGCTAATTTCGAGAACATTGCGTAAAGAGATTTTTATATAGAAAGCCATTAAAGAGAAAAACCCAAAAATTTTTCGCCTGCAGCGGTTTTCTTAAGAAAATATTACATTTCGTCTTTGTTTTTTACGTTTTTTTTTTAAATTCAATTCAATAGTTCATTTACTACTACAAAAACAAAAATAAGAGAACACAACATATCACATTAACTGTTCAAGATAAAAAGTACTATTTACATAACAAAATTTAAATTTTTTCATAGCCTATATCTCGGAAACTAAATGTTTTCAGGACAATTTTTACTCAATATTTTCTCTTTAAAATACATCATTTGTACTAAATACGGACATTTTTTTTTTCAAATTTAGTAAAAAAAAAGTGAAGAAAATAATAAAATAAAAATTTTCAAGGGTCTATATCTCGAAAACTAGGCTTTTTCGACAATTTTTTTACTTAATATTTCCTCTTTAAAATGTACTATTTATTTGTACAATTATTTGGGAAATTTTCCGAAAATTTTCGGTCAAAATTAAAAAAAGAATATATAGAAAAATACCGATTTTCAGATGTCGATATCTCGAAAACTAGGCCTTGCCCCCAAATTTTTTACTTGACATTTTCTCTTTAAAATACACTCTCCTACCCTCCCCCCACAAAAAAAAAAATTAAGCACTTTCACTAAAGTAGATTTGTTCCCCAATAAATAAATCATCCCGGATGAGGCTGGAAATAAACCCAGCGGACACGTTGGATGGAAATAATGGAATAATTCAATACTTGTTTTATTCGCATTTTAAAGTGACCTTGAGAGCCCATTAAAAAACAAAAGCTAATAATAAAGAAAAAAGGTCGATACACTAAATAAACGTAAATATATTTTCATTTCTTTTTTAATTTTATTTTCGATTTTCTACTATCGATTGAGGACGATAGTCTCTTTCCTTACAAAAATACAGGTTATTCAACGTTTTTTTTTTTTTTTCAAACATATTTATACGTTTTCTTTAATTTCTATTACTTACTAGATTTTAAAACATGACATACACAAACCTAATTATATAATGAATACTAAATGAAGCTTAGTTTCAAGGTGTTTTAATAATTGCTATTTACAGATCCGTCAAACGGTCCCATATTATCCCCAAAATCTTGCAAATCTTCTTCCTCATCGAAATCATCCACTAAATCCTTTGGCTCAGGGCAATCTCTGCACCGGCTCTCATTAAGTCCATAATTTATGCATGTGGACCCAACGCACTCACAGCAACCATCGTGAAACCATCTGAAAACAGAGTTCTAATATTAATATTCCTAAAATAATTTATTTTAGATTACCTATAACCGCTCGCGCCGGTGCTTTGACAACTTTGACGGCATTTATTCCAAGATGTACATTGATCAAGATAAATGACCGTACAATTCACTACACCAATATGATCTCTTTCTTTGACGGCTCCATCCAAATTCTTGTCATTATTTTCCATTGGAAAACTATGCATTTTAGGGCCACCCAAAACCTTATCAAAATCCAGTTGAAATGTAAATATGTTCCAATTGAAACCCAAATCATCTGCTGCTGACGATACGAAAACATTAAAAAGCTCCGGAACACCTTCGAAATCTTCAACATGCGATTTTTTCGAGAATAAATTCCTTGTATCATTAGGCTTAGGGCACAGTTCTGAAAAGAGCAAATTTGTGTGTTTATTAATGATGAAATGTCAACTATGTAGCATGGGCTGAAATGAAAACAGCATTATTTGCATTATTAAAAATATATAAAATATATTTTTTTGTATTTCTATTCATTTAAGAAATTAAAACCTTTATGTACACACAAATTTTATTTTATTTCAATCACGAAAATCACGAATTCAATCATTTTTTTTTAATTGAAATGTCTTCAATCACGAAAATGAGTATCAATAATCCATTTTGATTGAAAACCAACACAATTTTCATATAAAAAAATTAATTGACTTTCGTCACTGATTGAATCAATTAAAATTTTAATTAATTTCGGGATAAAAATCAACTATTTGATTGATTCAAATAAATAATGAATTGACATTGGCAATAAATTTCAATCAAAAAATTAAGGAATTGCGTACCAAAAATCTTATTTAATTTTGTTTGAAATAAAAGAAAATATGCGTTTTTTATAAAAAAAATATTCAATATTTTATTTTTGTGAAATATGCTATAAAAAACTGAATTTAGTTCTCGTTATTTGTGTGTTTTATTCAAACATAACATACACATACAATTACGATCAATAACAACTAAAGGGTGAACAAATAAACTATATAAATCATTATCTTCCTTATCATAATAACCATGTCAGCATGTTCTAATATGTAGATGCGCCTAGATTTCCAATAAATCAGCAGTCTGTAAGCTAATTAATTTTTCTGAAAGTAAACAGAATAATTAAAACTTTTTTTCAATTAAAAGTTAATTTTGTTTAACATTACCTGCATAGAATATCAGGTTGAATCTTAGTTCCAGGTTACAGAGTTATACCCCATGTTCCGAAATTCGCAATCGCAAGAATTTATTTTTTTTGTAACGAAAAAATCGATATACTCTCGGACTCCAATACAATTTTAATATTAACTTCTTATTAAAGGGAACTATATTACCAAAATTTAAGTTTAAAAGTTTCAGGGTGAAGAAATTATGGCCAAACGAAAATTTTTCGATTTCAAAATTCGGAATGTGGGAGATCATTAGGCCTGTGCCCAATTTCACAAAATTTTGTGATTTGTATCGAAAATAAAATCGTGCGATTTATAATAGCTTATTCCGGAAATCGCGCAAAAGCGTATGGAAAATTTTCAATTCCGAAATGTGTCATAACTGTTAAAATCAGCTGTTAAAGAAGAAAACATTTTAGTCCATCACATTTTTTTGAAAAAGAAAACAATAAACGAATCTGTAAGCTCCAGGGAATGGCTTTTTCGAATGCAATTGCCTATTTCGAAATATATCGACGCCGTAAAATTAGCGAAAATTACAAAATTATTATGGCGCCACGCTACTCAGTGTTGCATTGAGTATCATTCTCACCAGTTTTTAAATAAATTCGTAATATTTGCAACACGATATGCGGTGAATCGCAAGTAGATTGTGTCAAAATGGGGTCGCTCCAAAATGTACGCGATTATTACTTTACAAGTACATTATTTCGATATTTTATATTTTTGATT
The DNA here is from genome assembly GCF_050003625.1 of Haematobia irritans. Taxonomy (NCBI): domain Eukaryota; kingdom Metazoa; phylum Arthropoda; class Insecta; order Diptera; family Muscidae; genus Haematobia; species Haematobia irritans. Next base: position 38,275,131 of record NC_134399.1, on the reverse strand, counting down.
TACTGCCAAGACATATAGCAATTTATTGTTAAGCATGTCTTATACAAGCTTTACAATATCTTTGAAAAATTGATTAATTTATTTTGAATTCGCAGAGACAAGTCTCATCGATTTGAAATCGGAAAATTTTTGGGATTTGCGATGACCGGAACAAGTCTAATAGGAGAAATCGCAAATTGTTTGCGCTTACGATTATGGGAACAGGCCTGAATTATCTTTTGCCGTTGTAGTCTTTTAGCATAAAAAGGCGTATTGATTGGCTCGGCAAGTTTAATTTTAGTAGCAATTCCTTTTCTAAATTTCCACACATTGATATCATCTATTAAAATTTGAACCAATTAGACACAAAAAATAATGGCAAAGTAACATAATATTTGGAATTATATTGATACATTGAAAATTCTGGAAATAAAAAATATAAATGGAAAATGAATATTTTTATTATACACATTTGTTGCGATTTTCGGATATTTTTCATATTTCGGGTTCAAACTGAAAAGACGGGTAAAACAAAAATAGAACTTTGTTTGCCAACTCTACTTCGCAACTTGGAGGTAAATGTTCCATCGCATCCATGCCGCTCTTGCTTTTAAGAAAATTAGAAGTGAAATAAATTTTACAATTTTAAAAGATCAATACGGTACTCACCTTTTGATTGCAAAAATATTCTGTATACTAGATGATTTTTTTTATTAAAATGATGATGTTAATTGACTGACCAATTTGACGAAATAAAAATGCTTTGTTTTAGTCCGTTCAATATAAACAGGGCTCAAAGGAAAACGGTATTCACATTACACAAGTACTTACTTTCAATAAACGTAGATTGTGTTCCATTTTTTACAATACCACTAAACACAAACACAGGTAATTCCAAATTCGTTCTGTCATATATTTTTTCCTTTGCCGCATTTGTTGTTGCACACTTTATTTATTGTTGTGTTCAAAATATGTACGCACACATTTGGATAATCTATGATTTCAATCACAAAGGTGATTGAATCAATCACATGGTTTATTAGGAACGGACATTTTTTCACTTTTGTAATTGAAAATTATTTCAAAATTGATTAACAAATTAATTGAATCAATTAATATTTTAATTTGAAATGTAACAAATATCATTCTTTTTTAAATAGTATTTATTTGTTCCGTTTTACGAACGGTCCCAACGCCCACTTTCCCGCCCCTTCCGACCGTGAGGGCCTCGTCCACATGACGTAGGGACAGCGTACACACCATGATCCGGACCATGGCGGGGTGGAGGCAGAGGGATTTGACCTACAGAGCTACAGCTACAGAGAAGGACTCATCAGCCGGATATATTAAAAAACAAGATCAAATATTAGGTTATTCAATAAAACTAATGTATTAGTTATCCTAATATGCTAAAATTCTAGTCTTCATCATATCAATACTAAGGTTAGTGTCAACTAGATGATATATTGAATTAAAAATAATGCACATCCTACGAATAGGCTCCACAGAAGCATAATTCGAACGTTGAAAATCAATGTAAAGAAACTGGTAATTCCTAGATGCCCTAAATGGAACATTTTCCTAATCCTAGATATCAATTCCGAGCATGAAATATCCCCACTAACTAACCTATACAACATCATGCAGCTCAACATCGTCCGTCGGCTCCTAAGAGTAGGCAAATTAATCAGCCTCAATCTAGAAGTGTATGAAGGAAGAACAAAATCACTGTTCCAATGAAGATGTCTCAAAGCGAAAAACAAGAACTGCTTCTGAACCGATTCTATCCTATCAATGTAAACTTCATACTAAGGATCCCACACGATAGAACCATACTCTATAATGGGTCTAGCAAGGGCTGTAAAAAGCCTCTTTGTAACATAAGGGTCCGAAAACTCCTTCGCCCAACGCTTTATGAAACCTAGAACCCCATACGCCTTCCTCACCATCGAATCAATATGACCATTAAAATTAATCCTACGATCCATAACAATGTCAAGATCAACAAAAGAATCAATCTCTTCCAATAACGAGTCCCGTATACTATACCGAACATCAATAGGCCTAGACCTAGACCTAAAGAATCGCATAAACTTGCATTTCCTCAAGTTCAAATCCATCAGATTTACCCTACACCAATCATCAAAGCTATCCAAATCACCTTGTAATAAATGCACCTGACCAGAATTATCATACGAGGAGAATAACTTAACGTCATCGGCATACATCAAAATCCTAGAGTTAACTACGAACTGAGGTAAATCGTTTATAAATAACAAAAATAAGAAAGGCCCAAAATGACTACCCTGAGGCACACCTGATGAGACATCAAAGCACCTTGAATAGGAATCACCAAAAGACACAATCTGCGTACGGCAATAAAGATACGACGAAATCCAAGCCAAAAGTGTACTGGCCAATCCAATCCTATCCAGCTTATATAACAAGAGCTTATGATTCACCCGGTCAAAAGCCTTACTAAAATCCGTATAAATAACATGAGTCTGATTCCCAACAAGAAACTGATTAATAACATGAGAAGTAAATTCCACCAAGTTCGTAGTAGTCGATAGGCCCTTACGAAAACCATGTTGGCAGGGACCCAGCATCGAAGAAATGCCATGCGACAAAACATCAGTCATCATCTTTTCAAAAACCTTGGGAATAGCTCTACATTTTGCTATCCCACTATAATTACTCACATCAAAGGGGCTCGACCGACTTATGGCCGACTTATGAAGTGGTACGACAAAAGAGCTCCTCCATCTTAGAGGGAAATAACCGAAACTCAATGAACTATTAAATAACATCGACAATGGAACAGAGAGACATTCGGAGCAAAACCTCAGAATTATCCCAGGAATCCCATCTGGACCACAGACAGACTATCAAATAATGGAATTGCCACCCTATTAAGCGACCTAATAGAATAGGGATATGAACCATCAGCATCATAAGCACCCTTTCTATAAACACATTCAAAATAGTCCGCGAAACAGTCCGCAATGGACTGGTCCCCATAAAAGTCAACACCATCCCTTCGGATCTTCGACGGCCTAGTCGAAGACTTACGTTTCATCCTAACAAAATCATAAAAAGACCTCGGGTTACAATGAATGTCACCTCTAACCTTATCAATGTAACGAACATAACACGCTCTTGATTCCATATTATAAATAGACCTAGCGACGAGTACCGAGCATAATCAAATCCCGTCCTTCGGATTTGATAAAATACTTAATTGAATAAATTAACATATTAATTGAATCCATTCCAAATTCAATTAAGTGGTTAATTAAAAAAAAAGAGATGGTAATTTTTTATGTGTGGATGCCGTTCGCGTACTTCTCAGCAATTTCAAACGAAGAGAGTAAATACTAGGGCTGTCACCCGGGATAAATCCCGTCTCGAAATCCCGGGATTTTCGGGAAGGGAATAATCCCGGATCCCGGGACTTTTTATTTTGAATCCCGGGATTTTTCGGGATCCCGAAAATTCGAATTCGTTTAATTTGTGGCATTTTAGCATTATTTATTAATAAATTGGAGTCTTCATTCCTTAGAAGGCACAATTACATCAAAGGTCAAAGTAAACTAGGTGTTCGTTAAGTATTATAGCAATTTGAAATTTCTTTTTAAATTACTCTTATGTTCTTTTGTTAATAAAATTGAAATAAACTAAATTGGTTTAATTACAACAATTTTTTGGCGCTGTAGATTATTACTCAAACTATTTGAAAAATCTCGAAAATTTCGGAATCCCGGAATTCTATATTATAAAATCCCGAATTCCGGGATTTATAAAAATCGATCCCGAATGAAAGCCGTAGTAAATACACACTTTATCTATTATTTTCTACTGGAAAAGCACGCGAACAGACCTAGTGTTGTACAAAATAGGTGATCATTATTAGAACAGTGGTTATGCTATCGATATCCAAGTGGTCATTATATCGGAAAGATATTTATCAAATTCCAATTAAGAAAACATGAACACATAAGCAAGCGTTTGATCAATGAAGCAAATGGCTTTGTTTGTGTTTCGTCAAGTAGATGTATCTATGGACTATCGTTTAAAACTCGTTAATATTCTGCCCATACACTACTGCTCTACTGGTTGGTTGATTGACATCTTTCGACTTACTTACCAACACAACTGCAACATTCCTCGTAGTATTTTTTTCCAAGGCATTTCAAGCACTCCTGGCAACAGGAACAATTTTTCAATTCACATTTACAACTTTGTGTCAACAAACATTTGGAAACTATGGGTGCACAAACCACCTCATTGCAAGACTCCACCACTGATGAACTGTTGAAAAATATAAATGCAAGTAGCAACAAAATGCCAATAGTTAAACTCCGCAAAATCTCCATGTTTATGGGTGTAGTGAAAATTTATCAAATATTTTGTTGAATAAAATCAAAAAAACGAGCACGAAAAACAATAAAGGACGGACACAAATCAACTAAACATATTATTTGGACACAGGGAGACACTCTCACAACTTTTATTTCACAAACGGACTCACGGAGATGTCGTCGTATAACATATATTTTTAACAAAAGCGCTATAGATCTCAAAATCTATTTGGTACTCTATGTATTTGAAAGACGTTTGACTGCGTTTGATGCTGCGATGATCATATTTACTTTTCTATTTGCGACGATCTCGCAATAGTGATGACAGGCAGTAGTTCATTTACCGAATACATTTATTCGGTACGTTCTTTTTAAAGTAATCACAATAATTTTAAGTACACCTGTACTGTGGTTTGGAACGAACTTGTAGCGTAGTACCTCAGAAAAAAACAACGAAAATTTCCATATCCGATCTTTATTTTAGTTTATGAAAATTAATAAATAAATCTAACAAAAAAGGTTTTATTCAAATCAATTAGACTATTTTACATTCAAATTCCAAATTAGTTCATATTTTTGTAAAATGAGAGAATCTTCCATAAATTGTGCTTAAAAGCTTTTAAAATGAGTACATTTTACTGTCATAAACTTCGTATACAACAATTAACAATTTTTTGATTCAAATTTTTTCCTTCAAAGTATCGCAATAAACAAAAACCTTTGAAAAATGCTAAATTTCAACAATTTTTCAAGCATTTTTCAAATGATTACGGTAATATTCAAGTTGAGAAATTGTTGAGAAAATCTCGTTGTCAACAAAAAACAGACATTACCCTCAACAATAGAATTCAACACATTACCAGTAATTTCTCAAGTGTTATCCTCAAATTGAATGCATCGCTTCAATCCCAGTTCTAACTGCAAGTCAACATTAAACTTCTAGGGATTTTGTATAATTTTTTTAATTTTTATTGGTAAAAAATATAATAATATTAAAAATTACATTAATAATATATATAAATATTAAAATAATATAATCAAAACATAATTATCTTATTAAACGTATTAACCCTGCCAACATTTTTGAATTTGGGGGCGCTTCTGAGAATCCCCACTACGTAGAAAACAGTCGTATACGATATCCAAAACTCGTCGGAAAAGTGCCGTCACTATTGAGAAGTTATACTACGCCAAGTTACTACAAAAAAGTATCGCATGAATGCAATTATTAGATGCCCTTCTGGATACATTTAGAAGGACGCCAATAACAGCCCCTTCAAACAATCAGACAAAGTGCATTTTAAGATAGTTGTAAAAGAATCATTGTGGCCAAGTAAAACACGATTGTTTAGATGTTTATTAAACATTTATAAATACTCATAAATATAACATCACATCACATTTAACATATTTTTATGCATTAATAAAAGATTGATGTTGAGTTACAAGTTGCAAGTTACATGTTGTAGCGTTTGGAAAGTCAACAATTGTTCACCAATATACCTTTCAAAATTTAAATAAATTATAAGAAGTTAGTTGTGCTTGGTGTTTCACAAAATATAAAATGGCTCTTGTAACAATAGTGATGGCAAAATACTATCACAGTTGGCGATTGTTGCAGTGTTACTTACGAGTCTGTGGTAGCGATGAGGATGAAATGGAAGTTTGAAATGCTGACAGGGAATAAATAAAACTATCAATATAACTATAAATATCTTAAACATTTTTACATGTATAATTCCCCTGCCAACATTTTTTGAATTTGGGGGCGCTTCTGAGAATCCCAACTACTTCGAAAACAATCATATACGACATCAAAAACTCGTCGGAAAAGCGCCGTCACTATTGAGAAGTTGTACCACGCCAAGTTACTACGAAAAAGTTTCTAATCAGTGCAATTATTAGGTGCCTATTTAGATCAATTTCGAAGGACGCCAATAAGAACCCCTGCAAACTATCAGAAAAAGTGCATTTTAAGGTAATTGTAGAAGAATCATTGTGGTCAAGTAAAACACGATTGTGTAGATGTTTATTGATTTGATTAAACATTTATAATTTCTTATAAATATAACATTTTTCGGTTTATCTCATCACATTTAACATAATTTTTTGCATTAATAAAAGAATGATGTTGAGTTTTAAGTAGCAAGTTACATATTGCAGCGTCTATCAGCCAGTTTGTTTATTTTCGATGGAGACAGCATGCCTGGAAAAATATTTGAAAAACGATAACTTTATTCTATTTGGAAAGTCGAAAATTGTTCACCATATACCTTTCACAATTTTAAGCGTAATATCTATGTTTTCAGAACTTTATTTTCGTTTTTATTTAAATAAAATATAACAAGCTGGCTGCGCTTGACGTTTCACAAAAAATAAAATGGCTCTTCTAACAGTAGTGATGGCAAAATACTTTCATAGTTTGCAGGGGTTCCTATTGGCGCCCTTCGAAATTGATCTAAATAGGCACCTAATAATTGCACTGATGAGAAACTTTTTCGTAGTAATTTGGCGTGGTACAACTTCTCAATAGTGACGGCGCTTTTCCGACGAGTTTTTGATGTCTTATATGATTGTTTTCGACGTAGTGGGGATTCTCAGAAGCGCCCCCAAATTCAAAAAATGTTGGCAGGGATCCAATGATTTTAGTTTTCTGCAAAAAAATCGAGTTTAGTGATTTCCATTACGTTTTCATTTCACTTTTTATTTTGGCTTACCAATTATAGTTAACTTTTTGGATTAATTTCAGTCCATCGTCAAAAATATTTCATATTTTTGTATTTCTTCCAACTGACCACGAACTTCGTAGCACAAAATGTATTGAAAACCACAAAAATTCGGTGTCAGTTATTTGTGTATGTTATCAATGGGCTATTATTTCAATTCAATTTAACAACCCGTCAAAATTTTTTTGAATGTGACGGCACTTCTGAGAATCCCCACCACGTCGAAAACAGTCGTATATGATATTCAAAACTCGTCGCAAAAGTGCCGACACTATTGAGAAGTTTTACAACGCCAAGTTACTACAAAAAAGTAACGCATAGGTGCAATTATTAGGACGTTTTTAGATAAATGTAGAACGACACCAACAAGAGCCCCTTCAAACTGCTACAAAATGTGTGTTTTAAGATAGTTGTAAAAGAATCATTGTGGTCAAGTAAAATACGATTGTTTAGATGTTTATTAATTTGAATAAAAATTTATAAATTATTCCAGGTATAACATTTATACGAATAAAAACACATTGAACATAATGCCTCAAAACAGGAATTATGTTGATTTATAAGTTGCAATTCTGCTATGTTCGGCTGATGCCAGCGCCTATCAGTGTTTATTATTGATGGAGACAGCGTGTCTGGAAAAATATCTGAAAAATTATAAATTTATTTCATTTGGAAAGTCGAAAAATTTTCACCAATGTATATTTTTTTACAATTTTAAGGCCGGTACTCTGTTCGGTTTTCGCGTTGAAACTCCATACAAAACCAAAAAATGCGAAAAATTTGCGAAATTTTTTCCATTTGTGATACTTTGTTTTTTCGTGATGAAAAACTGACGTTTATAGCACGGCGCCATTTGCAATGTGAATTAAGAAATAATTTATTTATTAAAAACTATTTGTGCGGGTTTATAAATCAAACACGGACCATATTTTTGTTCCGAAACTATACAAAGGATCAAAGGAATAGCAGATCAATTGCCCAAGTAAAAATAAAATGTTATTTTGTAAAAACAAGCAACAACCACCAACTTAATCCAATATCGCTCCCTGTAAAATAGCGCTCCAAGCTACCTAAAAAAACGCCGCTTTCTATGTGCGAAATAATGGTTTCCATAAAAATTTTTCGCAAGAATGAACATAGTACCGGCCTTTAAGCGTAATAACTAAGTTTCCAGCACTTCATTTTCGTTTTTATTTAAGTAAATTATAATAAGCCAGATGCGCTTGGTGTTTTACAAAATATAAAATGGCTCTTTTAACAATGGCAAAATACATCACAGTTGGCGATTGTTGTAGTGTCACTTACGAGTCTGTGGTGGCGATGAGGATTAAATGGAACTTTGAAATGCTGGCAGGGAAAAATTATTAGTTTATTTGTATCATTTTGCAACCAGTAAAATGAGATAGACACATGGTGTCTTTGGCAAAAATGCTCAGGGTGGGCTCCTGAGTCGATATAGCCATGTCCGTCTGTCTCTGAACACATTTTTGTGATCAAAGTCTAGGTCGCAGTTTTAGTCCAATCGATATTCCGGACGGAATGTCGGTTTTTGTAAAGAATCTTACAGTGTGTCGGATCGATACGACTTGTCGGCGATGACTAAATAATCGGTAAAAGTTTTATCGATCCCATAAACATGCAGCTGTATCGATTATGACTTCGAACTTAAATTATAATGTGCACAATATATGGGATATGTTCGACACGAGCACTGTCGTCCGGAATAACTGATAGTCTGTAAAGCGCATAAAATCAATATTAAATTTGAAGGATTTCAGATGGTATCGAAAATGTAGATCACAAAGTAGTGCAGGGTATAATATAGTCGGTCCCGCCCGACTTTAGACGTTCCTTACTTGTTTTTACTGGAAAAGTACGCGAACAGACCTAATTTTAGAACCTTATTATTATTTTTTCTGTTTTAAAAATGCATTTAAAATCTATTGTTCGTCGTGCAATAAAGTCTTAAATCAAGACTTGATTTATTCCATTTCTGTCAAACATATTTGGTCGTATGACCGTACCATAATATTTTACAACTCTTACTTTGACGTTCGCGCCTTTTTTTGTGTCATTGTCTCCCAGTCGACGAAAATTAACTATTGAGATTGGAAGTTTTATATTCGCCACCAGAATCACAGACCTGTAGTCAACGAAAAATTGTTCATCCATTGTAAAAAGTGGATGAGTTTTGGCAGTTTGAGGGCGAAATAAACCATTGTTGGAATCCGAATAAAGACAAACGCATAAATGTGGTACAATAATTAAATAGTGGATATAGTGCTAGTGTATATTAGATTATCAAATCTTATACTAAATAAATATAATAATGACCCAATCTCGCGAAGATGGACCCGATGCTGTACGAGCACGATATGAAGAGCTTTGTCGTGAGCTCAATATGGATAGAGAAACGGAGGAGCTGTCTTGGAGCAAGTACATTGAGATATCGCAGAGGTTTTCTTTAGAGGTATACATGGTTCTCTTTTTCACAAAATCTTGAGTTCACATCAAAACATTTTCAGGGAGATACTTTACACTGGTTTTGCTGTGCTCTATACGCTGCATGCCGTGGATCATACACTCCAACTGTTGGAGGTAATAACGATGTTGTCTTGGGAAATTGCATATCGGTGATAAAATTGTTAAGAAGCTGCAATATGAGGTAAATGTTTATTGGTTACCAAAAAGGAACGAAATGTATTTAAGCAAATTTTTATTGTTGTATATTTGTAGCATCCACGAATTCTCATTCAAAATGAAGAAATGGCATGATATGGCAAAACTACCGGAATCATTTCTCAATCAAATCAATAAAATGGAACGAAGCTATAGTATAACTTCAAATGTCTTTATGCGATATAGTGAAATTTTTGAACAGCTCTTTGTTCCCTCACCTAATGAAAAGAAAAATTGTAAATTCAGGTGAGTGATTGAGAAAAACATAAACACTGTGGGGACATTTCTTTCATATATGGGGCAGACGCAAATATATTTTATTATTATCACAAGTTTTACGATTCCTACTTTTGGATTTCGGTAATTTTCATTGTGTGGTTGTACACAAGCCGTTACGACTCAGTTACAAAATGGAGGTTACTCATCATAATGTCATAAACCCATTTTATAGCCTTAAACATTTTATTTTCATATTAGTTTGAATTTTATAATAGAAATTATTTGAATTAAGTATTTTAAAACATATAGGGAAATTCTTAAAGGCATTGCAGAAAATTGTTTCATAGTTGACATTTGTTATACTATAATAATACCCTGACATATGTATTTGCTTAATCTGTATAGACTGGATGTATTAAATCCATGATGGTAATTAAATAAAAACTAAAGGCATAAATACCTTCCTCGTATCCTCGCCGATTCTCTAGAATTGCCTACACAACATACAGATCATCACAAAATGGAGATTTCTATGGTAGAAATCCAGAACATACCGCTGTAACGTCGTGAAACAACATGCATGTAGTGACGACCTGTCGCAGTTTTTGAGGTAGTGGCCTTTATGTTATTCCACTGCGAGTCAATTGTCTGTGAAATTCACTTTGGTGCACCACAGCTCGCTGTTATGCTGTACCATATTGTGTTTTATGTGATAAGCTGCACTTCATTAAAATAGGTTTTTGTTGGAGCCCTTTGGTGTTGTTAGTATTTTCGAGCTTTTCAGGAAATAAACAGAACCTAATGGAGGTTTGCAGTCCATGGGCAGAGTTGAAAATCCTGTGCCAGCCCCGGGCTGAAGACCCGACTGCAGTAAGTGGGCATCAATACAAGAACATTGATGTCACCCTCTACAACCTAACCTAACCTAACCTAAGGGCTGTAGTACATGTATATGCGAACATGTATTGTTGCACCCACTGTCTTTAAATACATTTAGACTGAATATGTAATCACCATAGCGGTTGCCATTGCCACAAACTATTTGTCAAGCCTTTATATTCAGATATAGCCTCCATGCAACATCTATATAATTTGCTTTTCTTTCAATGTCGGTTAAAATATAATCTCCAGCTAAAGTGGCCCAAAGTTTGTCTCCCTAAAACATGTTTCAGGTTCATGCTTCAAGCAACAATCGTTCTACTCATCAACGTGTTTAGGTACCAAAATTAATTGAAATTGTGGTACTAAAAATTCTTGTGACTGCCTTGTTTCGATAAATTAATTATTAAATCATTGTTTGTTGAAAACACTCGATAAATATTTTAAATAAAAATATAATATATTCCTCCTGACCTTTGTATTTTTGACCAATGCTACTTTACCATTAGCTCTTCTTTATAAAACTAGATTAATTTACCATTTACTAATTTATATTACTATTGCAGATCTGCTAAATGCCCTTATGGAAAACTTTTTGAAATATGTTGGTGTTTATACCTTTGTGCCAAAAATCAGAATCAAGTGACAGATATAGTAATGTCATTTCATCTTTTGATCTGGTGTATTGACCTAATTTATAGAAATGTTTTGAGCGAAAATCCTGATCTCATCAATCCACAATTTCCGGGAGTACCACCTAAATGGGGTAAACCTGATTTTGATGCTCGAATTCTAAAGAATTATTGCATTATTGAACCTCTTTGCAATATGACAAATGCTTCACCCCACGATGCGAAAAACATGGAGGAGACTTTTAAAGCAATTATAAAGGCTTTTATAGATTCAAAAGTGAGTATTATTAACATAAAATGTAAAAGATGTGTATTTTTTAATGGAACCATAATTGATTTAGACTCTGTATGGAAACGAGGACACCTTAGTTTCAAATGCAAATTTCGAACGTAATTTAAGATCATTGAAAGGGGCATACGAACTCTACGTATTAAATATGGCAGAATTAGACGAGAGAATTCTACTAGACTATCGAAAAATGCATAGCTCACGTAAGTATATGACAATAATACTCACATAAACATTGCCCATTTAAGTAAATGTATACACTCTTTGTCTATTAATTAGATGATTCGTCTGGCATCAAACTTGACTTACATCCTGTAAGTTATTTCTTTTTATTATTTAAAAGTATTGTTTTTAAATATTACTATTATAGGACATAAAATCTCTAATGCCCAACACACCTTATACAAGGAAGGAAAGCCTTCCCAGTAAAGACGGCATACTTGACCCCGTGGCCAACGCCACAAACAACGTAAAAAAATTACGTGAAATATCCCATATAACAGAACCTTCGGAATTCATAAGGTATTTTCCAGTTTGGCTTTTTAAAATTCTTATTAAAACTTATCAATGTTTCTTAGGAAATCGGCTAGTGAAGAAGTTATTAAGAAAATCCAAGACAATGTTACATTTATGTCAACGATTTTCTACAACAAATTTCCCAACAAAGAGGAGTCTGTAAACAAATTTCAATTGGCAAAATCGTTGTACTATTATTTGCTGGACAAGATTCTACAATTCGAAGTCACCAATAAGCACATTGATCTTAACATAATACTTCAAAAAGATAGTATAAATACTACTCTAATTGCATGTAGTGTTGAAATAGTTTTGGATGCATACGATTCACCGCTAAAGTTTCCCTGGATTTTGGAATGTTTCAGTATTACTGCTTTTGAATTTTACAAACTGATTGAAATTATAGTTAGAAGTCACAATGGCATTCTCAATAGGGAACTTATAAAGCATTTAAATTTAATAGAAGAAACCTGTCTAGATTCTTTAGCATGGCAGAAAAAATCGCCCCTATGGGAGTTGATTAAAAAGGAACCAATGCCCCTTCCAACATGGTCTGAAGTCAAAGTTGGAAATATAGATAGCACGGAACCTCAATGTAAGTAATGTATACGATGAGATGTTTCTTTATTTGTATCTATAGATATATAAAAATATATCGGATGCCTTCAAACATACTTATTTTTTGTTTCAAAACAAATCAAATTGCATCTAATTAATAGTATTATTTTTAACACAACTTTAGTACAATCGCCAATGAATTCCGCGTTTGATACGTTTGGCGCCGCAACAACCCCTGCAGTTAGCGAATCTGTGAGGAGAGACCTTTTCAATACACCTAAAGGTAATAGGGAACATAATTAACAAAAAGATTTTTACATAAAGATGGTTACATTACAGAAACTACACCGGCCCAATTAACTAACAAAAATAATGATGTCACTAGACAAGCAATTATTCCAAAGCGATCGGTACCACTGAAACTATTCCTCAGAAAGGTATAATGCCCTTTTATTATTATGGTAACTGTTTAACAAATTACGTTTTTGCTTTCAGTTTTACAAACTTGCATGGTTACGCATAAAAGAATTATGCAAGGAATTAGATCTTGGTGAAGAAATGGTGATTAAAATATGGACTTTGTTTGAATATTCTATAACGAAAAAAACCGAATTAATGCAGGACAGACATTTAGATCAAATTTTTATGTGTGCAATATATTTATATATAAAGGTAATACCATTTAGAAATTTTTAGTATACACGTTTATTACATTTTTGTAAATTTTAGGTGGGCGAAGTTAATGGAAAACTTTTTAGGGACATAATGAAATTCTATAGAAAACAACCGCAGGCCACAAGCAGCATATACAGGGAGGTACTCATAAAGACACATAACGATGAAAAAAGTATGTATTATGAGTTTGCTCCCCAGAAATATGATTAATATTAATATGTTTCAATAGAGGTTGGTGACATTATACAGTTTTATAATGAAAATTATATGCAAGAGATGACCCCTTATGCTTGGAATTTCAGTAAAAAACAGGAACGATCGGTATGTTTATTATGCTAGTGGTAGCTTTAATAATAACAATATATATTTTTTTTTAAATACAGGACCATGATCTCCTTTTATCACCACATCCAACGGAAAAACAAACCTTCCCCCGCCAACTTGCTGGTGGCCACTATTTTTTTGTTCATTCTTTGGATAAAAATGAAGTTGATAAATATACTGCATCCCCAAATCAACTAACATTTGAAATTTGTCGCAGTCCTGGCAAGGTAAATATATATAGTTTCCCTCCATGTTTAGCTAAATCGGTACTAACCAAATATTTGACAAAATGAGTGTTCAAATATTTGAATACAATTTTACAAAACAATCATCACCTGCGTGGGATGATTTTTTGTCAGACATATTGAATCCCTGTAGACTCTAGGGTGTTCATTCGTTTAACTCAGTATTACTAAAGGGAGATAAACCATATTTGAGAACTATTGAAAGCCTGTAAATCGAACGAAAAACACTCACGCGAATGAATTTGAATTTATGGATTCCTCTTTCTCTAAAGTCGACATTTTTATCCACTGTGGGCAAATTGTGGTTATATGCTGCAAATTTTCCCATCTTCATTTATTTTAGACTTGTAATACACAAGCCTTCGCGGCCTATTAATATATTACATAGAATTCTTAAACCTGAGTATACAAATGTAAATAAAATAATTTAATATACAATGGAATGACAACTTACTGTAATAATAAAAACAATAGCAGAACATAACAAACGATAAGAACCTACAAAATAGCAGCAAGTATTAGAGATAAAATGTACCTATAGTAAGCAAATATTTGTAAAATTGAAATGAAAGTTATCAAATGTCATTCGAATAATAATTCAACAGTTTAAGCCGAAACACGTTATTAGAGTGAGAAAAGACTCGTAGATCATAAGGCAAACAGTTAAACTACGTTCAATTCCTACGACATAGGCCCTTGCATAGAGTGATCTAGCAACCCTAGTAATCAAAATTTGAGGTTTCTTCGTAGATCTCGAAAATTTAAATTTCCCATATAGAGAACGATTTCCTCTTCTACTGTTTTTGTATTGAAACACGGGGCAGTTTTTATCTTAGTTCAATGTTTGTAAATACAAATCTATATTTCTTATTATTATGATGTGTCATTAAATAATTTATATTTTTTATTCATTGCAGGACCTGGAGAAGATAAATGCCATAATAAGTAGCAAAGGGAAACGAAATTTACCATTTGCCGATACAGACAGGAAACGATCTAGAGGATCGGGAGAGGAGATTCTTCTTAAAATGATGAAAGATCGCCAGCAGGAGCACAAATAATTAAACACTATTCGTTGAACGACAAAGATTTCAGCTTCTATAAAAGTATAATTGAATTTGTGTGGAGAGAAGAGCATAAACAAAATACGCATAATATATAAAGAAATCCTATGTATATAACTTGCTAATTAAGACTCATTAATTTTCGATAATTATTTTTTTTTCTACATACAAATGGAAACTAGTTTTTCAATAAGCATTGTTTGAACTCATAAATTATAATTTTATATTTTTATTTTATTGGTATACATTTTTCAATGTGTGTTATTTTACTAATCTCCGTTTCTAAACAATTAAACATTTATGTAGCTTTCTAATAAGGAAATAACATACTTTATACATTATACGTTTAGTTGCGCTAATAACTTGTTTTAGAATGAATTCCAAGAAGTATGTATGAATACATATTTTGTAATTATATATACAGACATGTACATTTTATTCCCGATTTTGTATGATCAGATAGCATTATTTTTCAAACCATCTAACAAAATAATTTAAAACAAAAAACCTGTAAATTATTATAAATGTAGAAACACAAAAAAAGATTCCTATTAAAATATGAAATTTTTTTATTAACATAATAGTGGTTGGGTTATGAATGATGAACGAATTATATAGTTGATTTATATATTAGGACGAACACTTAGCCCAACTCATATCGCTATCTTACTCAGCAAAACATTTTAAGGATATGATTAGATTAGGCATATTCTATCCTTTTGTACTTCATCGGCTTAAGTAACTTTTAAAAAATATCAATGCATCCAATTTATTTTATCAGATAAACGCGATCTATTATCATTTTATGCGGCACGAATTCTATTTCACATGAACTCATTGTCCAAAGGAGGAACTGATCGTTTACATCGATTTTCGATTAAGTTTTGCTGTTTATATATAATAAATCTTACTCAAAGTGTACCATACATGTTTATTAACTCAATTTGTCGGATATAAAATCCAAGAGCCATTTGCATTGAATGAAGACTCCAAATTATTAATAAACAATCCTAAAAAGCCACACATTTAACAAATAGATTTTTTCGGTATCCCGAACAATCCCGGGATTTATCCCGAATGGCAGCCCAACTGTGAAGGGGAAACGTACCAAAAAGTATGAAATGTACATGAAAGTATTTTGCTATAACTATAGTTTCTTATAAATTATTTGAATAGAAACACAAATTATGTCCTGAAGCATAGTTATTGCACCTAAAATTGTGAAAGGTATATTGGCGATAATTTTTCTGTTATTTTTCCAGGCACGCTGCCTCGATCATGGAAAAACACAATGGCAGATCATCAGAATTGCAACTTAATTAATTAATGTAAATCATTGTACCTTTATTAATGTAAAATGTTAGATTCCATGTGATTTTAGACGTATGAATGTTAAACATTGAAGAATTCACACATTTTTATTCAAATTAATAAACTTCGCGTTTTACTTGACCACAGTGATTCTTTTACCGTCTATCTTATACCTCTTTTATTTTACCATGGCTCCCATGATATAACAATAAGGTGACACCAATATAATAACTTATTAAGATTTGTTTATCGGTAGTGTAATTTAAAGTCTAATACGGCGTTCTCACCAAGCATGTTTTGGGGTTTGAAATGTTTTCCCTTTATAAGAATTTCAAAACGAGTCGTTTTCCTCATATAAAATCATGTTCAAAACACAAGTTTTCCTCAAAAACACGTCAATTTTAGATTGTGAACCCACCTAATTTGGAATATAACATACCCTTTTCAAATAAATATGTCAAAATATTGAAATAGTTTTTATAGAAAAAAAAAGGAATAAACAAAGGCTTTGAAGAACATGGACATGTGAAAATAACTTGAAAAATTTTTTCCCTTTGCGCTCGCGGTAAGTATTTGAAGTAGAGGTGTGCGCGTGACACGAAGTTTTCGTGACACGCGTGAATCACGTGAGTCGTGAACAAAATTTGAAGGAACTCTCGTGAATGTGCGTGAATGGGACTAAAATGAATATGTCGTGTGTGAGCGTGCGTGAGAAATCAAATCGGTTCGTGAGTGTGCGTGAATCAAATTTCTGCAAAATCACGCTCACGAAAAAAATCAATATTTAATTCATACTCGTATGTAAATTGAAATTAATTTAGCTCTCGAATTATATTCTACTTTTGAATTTTGTTACATTTGTTGATTTCCGTTTGGAAAATGTCGTGAGTCTCGTGAATTTGTCGTGAATCACATGAATTGTCGTGAATCGTGCGTGAGTATGAGTCTTTAAAAGTAGTTCGTGCGTGAGTACGTGAATGTGCGTGAGTGGGATTGGCTACCACACGTATCGTGCGTGAGCGTGCGTGAATAAACATTTTGCTTCGTGAATGTGCGTGAGTGTGAGTGAAATTTCAGTCACGCGCACACCTCTAATTTGAGGATACATTGCATATATGTGAATTTCGAGTAAAGGTGCCCAATAAACACAAACGTTTGAAAAATGCTAAATTTCAACAATTTTTCAAACATTTTTTCAAAGGATAGGGTAATATTCAAGTTGAGAAATTGTTGAGAAAATCGCGTTCTCAACAAAAACAGACATTACACTCAACAGTGAAATTCAACACATTAGCAATAATCGTGTCTGTTCTGGTACACACATGTACAAGTTACGTATGGTGTCACACTTAAAAGGTGTTCTGGCCAACACTATACACCGTCATAGACCTGAAAAATGTACACGAACATTTCTTTTGTGTAGGCTTAGTGTACAGCCATCGTATGCAAAGTTAGAAGTTTTTATAACAAATAAATAACAGATTCTGAAACTTTAATATGTTTTTTATAAATATTTGCAAATTTTATTGGGAAAGTCACTTATATATGTCAGAAACCACGATTTTAAAAATCCATCTAAAATTTGAACCGAAATTTCCTCTGATTGGTGTATAAATTTTGGGGTTGTTTTAATCAGCTGGTTTTCAGTGTGTTCGAAAGTATAATGTTGCCACAATTTTTAAAAGTTAACACAAAAAAGTTTTAAGCAAAATTATCTTTGATTTTTGTGAATACTATCCGCTTTCCTAAACAAATCAAAGGTCTTTTTGAAAATATAAGGTAATTAAATTATAACTTTTACAAAATCAATGGGCTAAGAAAAGTGAATTTTACCAAATTTATTACATGAAAAATATGGCATCTTCAATTCTGCAAAGTGTTCTTGGTGCACAAATCACTGAGCAAATTAAAAAAAAAACACACCGCCAATATCTTTCTGCACATGGAGGCCGCCACGATAGAAAATTTGTTTGCAATATTATTGTAAATATTTAAGCAATACAAATGAGAAAAACCTTAACAGAATAGTTAATTATGCCCACTATAATTAAATTTCCTTTAATGTATGGATGTTAAAAACTGTTTGACCAAAACCAAAATAAAAACTTCTCCGCCGTCAAAAACAAAAACGAAAACGACACGGCGATCGTTTGTTCATGAGTAACATTGAGGAGGGATAGAAAAAAACAAATCAAAACAGATTTGAAGCATCACGCAATTGTCTCCTTTTTCTTGATAAATTGCTCTTGTCCTTACATTATTCACTGCTAACAAAAATCCGGCAGGCATTTTATGGCTTTGAGTTACGCACTTACTTTTAATTTTTTATGTTTATACCGGCAAAATATGTTTTGTTTATAATTTCTGTCTGCAAATAATATGGCTTGCAGAAAAAATCAGCTGTCACATTTTTCGATTAAAAGTCCGAAAAAAGTGTTCACACGTGTGACTCAGAACAACTAACTTTGTGTGTGGTGTGTAGAAAGTGTATAGTGTGGTGCACAATGCGGTGTGACCCAGAACAGACATGAATATCTCAAGTGTTATCCTCAAATTGAAATGCATCGCTACTCAATAATTTGTCAAACAATTTTCGATGCGAGTCAAATTCAAAATTAACATCGTTGCAAATACTTTTCAACCTAAATTTGTATGAATGATATCCCCACTTCAAATTGAAAGTCAAAGCCAAAATTCTATGAATTTTGTATAATTTATTCATTTTTATCAAATTAATATATATAATAATACACTACATAATACACTACAATACCAATTGATAAATAATAATCTTATGAAACATATCAACAAATAAGAACAAAAAAAAAAAAAACAAACAACAAAACTTTAAATATCTTAAACATTATTAGTAAACACTTTTGCATTGATAATTCGATTTCCTTCTTTTTGGTGTCATAAAACAGCATTAAAATTTATTAACCTGCGGGCAATTTGAAATTAGGAACGTACTGGACCGAGTGTTAGAATTGATTTCCAGCAGAAGGAATTCACAAAATATCCATTTTAAACTGATAATAGCATATGAATTAAACTGACGATGTGATGCACATTTTCATCCAGAAGTTGTTGATTTCAACAATTTCCTGTTTTTAACAATTTTAATTGGTTGCACTTGTAATGTTTCTGGAAACTTTTTCTTGTCGATAAGCCACTCATTTTTCATTGGTCAGCTTCTTAATGTTTGCAAGAATGTAGCATCCAAAGATTTTAGTTTTCTGCAAAGAGATTTAAATTTAGTGACTTCTCTAAAGTGTTGATTTAATTTTTCATATTGACGTACCAATTATTATAAACTATTTGAAGCAGTTCCAGTTAATTGTCCACAATTTTTTCATCGGTCAGCTTTTTAATGTTTTCAAGAACGTAGAATCCATAATTTTAGTTTTCTGCAAAGAGATATACATTTAGTGACTTCCTTAAAGTTTTATTTCATTTTTTATTTTGCACTTACCTATTTTTATAAACTATTTGCTTATTTGTCTAAAATTTTCCATTTTTTTAATTTCTTGCAATTGACCACGAACTTCGTTGCACAAATAAGTTTTGAAAACCACATGGTTTTTTCGTTGCATTTTAGGGTAGTGTTTTGTCAAAGTTTTCTCGTATTATCTTCAACACCTTTTCAAAGATTTCGTCAACATTTTGGCAAATTGGAAGTAATTCGCAAACAATTTGAAGATGTATTGAAGATGAGCTATTTCAAGTCAAGTTGGATTTATGTTGAAAATTATATTTATCCTCAAGGCCGGTATGCACCTCTAGCGAAATTTTCGGTAGCAAAAATTTATTTAAGTCTACAACAAACAAACAGGGCTGTGTACACAAATTTTAAACCAGCTAATCGCTTTTAAAAATTGTTAATCTTAACAAATCACCCTTTATGTTCCAAATATTCCTCAAATAAATTGTTTATTATTTACAGAACTTTTAAAACTTTTACGCACACAATGATTGTAATAAATTAAATGTTTGCTGCCAAAATATGCTTTTGACAACCCTGTTATTTTCATTAGAGGTGCGTACCAGCTTACGAAATTGAACGCTACCGAAAATTTCGTTAGCATAAATAGCAATGCATTTCTTATGGGAATGAAATTTTTCGCTAGAGGTGCATACCGGCCATCAAACTAAAAAGTTGTTGCATTTGAAAAACGCTCATCCTGTGTTTATTGGGTAACCATAACCATTAAACAACTTATGGCACATTTTGCAAAAACTTACATTTTAAACAAGTAAACAAAGCTTCTGCTTCATACAAATCCATTTTTTTGTAGATGTGGAACTACCTGTCTTGATTCTGTCAAGTTATTACAGTATAAAAAAACAACATAAATTAAGGCCGCCAATATGGCAACACTGTGTAAGCCAAAGTAAATAAATAAATTATGAACACTAGAGAAATTCATGAACACCTGCGTCAATGTTATGTGGAAAATAAGGAATTTCTCGAGATTATAAAGCTTCTAGATCATGTGGAGAAGCATGGATATGAGAAACGAACACAACAACTAAAAATCCTTGACGATATCATCCTTGTTATTGAGAATGAGGATTCATCATCACATGCTGAATGCATTTATTTCGTCATCTGGCTAACACAACTTCAAGATGACAAAAAGCTGCCTTTTTTTAATGACTCTCAATTTAATGTTGTTACCCGGTTACTACAAATAAATTTGGAAAAATGTCACAATTTGGAATTGGTGTCGAAGATCCTCACTGTGTTTTGTGGCCTGTTTTCAAAATATCCCACAAATGCCACCAAACATATGCACATTTTAAATACAATTTTGGAGTACATTAGTTGGGAACGTACCGTGGATGTGTTGGTCAGTGCAGTTCGATGCCTTGATGTCTTAATTGGTTTTATAAGCTGCCCACCGTCTCCAGTGGAACAAACGAATTGTGGCGAGAAGATACTTGAAAAGATACTGGCTTTATTTTACAGTATCGACTCAATGCCACTAATAGATAGTGAAGTACTTCCAACGTTTCTGATACATTCTTTGCAAATTGTTCATAGGACAATGCTGATGACGCCAGTCTTTGCAAAACAGCATATTCCCGAGCTATTGGGTTTGGCAAGATCCTATTTGCATTTTGGAATTGATGCCAATACGATACCAGCGCTACCACAAAAAGTTTACATGTCGCAACAGGCTGTATATGAGTCAGCCGAGGAATTTGAAAATAATATGAGCTCGGAGAAAGCTCGTAATTTCGGTGGTAAAACTCTCAAAAACCGCAAACCAAGATTAAAGTCTAACACGGGTGATCTGGGTGTGACCAATACTGGGCCCGAAGCAAAAGTAACATTATTATCTATGGATATGAAGACTAGCGATTCCGAGCCATCCGAACAAGAATGTTCAGGAAATCGAGTTCTCTTTGAAAGGCACAGAGTAGCTAAAATTCGACTGGCATCTATATCAATTATTGGCGCAATAGTTAAAACGTTGGAGCGCAGATTTTTGTATGGTTATTGGCATGCATTGTTTCCAAGTGGAACAGGTAAATACAAGATTATTCGTATTTTTAATATGTTTATGTAAGATCAACTATATAGATGCAAAACTTAAAAAAATATTTGGCCATTTGCAATAAAATTCAATTTATTTACATTTATATCTATGTTATTTTTTATTTCAGGGGAAAGCCAAGATAACCTTCTGTACATTGCCCAACACGATCCCAATATGCGTTGTCGGTGTTTGGCTTTACAAGTGTGTGCTCAGGTTTTATACGGCTCGAAAGGATTTTTGCAGCAAGCAGAAACAAACGCCAATCGTTGCCCTATGACGTTTATACCATTTTCATTAAGTCTGGGATTCACAGTGGTTGCTATTTATCGAGCTCTTTCAATCATTCTAACCACAGAATCTTCAATGCCCGTATTAACTCAAGCACTAAAATGTTTGGCTGTTTTGGTTCAAGCAACACCATTTCAAAAACTAGAGAAAGGATTTGTTCGTGGGTTTGTAAAACACGTTAAACCATTAATTTATCATCGTGATGCTGCTATACAAGTTTCTTCTCTAATGGTCTTAGAGTTTCTTATTTCATCTACAGATACAACTTCGGAAATTCCTGAAGCTTTGGGTTTACCACAGCCTAAAGGCGCACGAAATAATCAATTTGTAATGAATAATAGCCATCCTCTACGCGAAGAGGAGCACGATATTATAGATGATGAAGAGTTTGTAGATTCCGAGACCGAAGAGGATGTAAATAAGGAAATAGCAACAAATTTTCCCACCAGTGAAAAAAAAGAAAAAGTTGTTAAGAACGATAACTCGTGGTTAATACTTCGTGTGTTATACAATCTAAAGGATCATGATAAGTCCAGTGTTGCAACATCCGTTCGTATTGAAAGCTTACAGGTGTTAATTGCAATGAGCGTTCACTTTGACATGCTCAAATCTCATTTGCCAGAGGTTGCTGGAGCATTGCAACGTCTTTTAACAAATCCCTTACCAGATATCCGCACATATGCAGCTCGTTGCCTTGACAGCTGTGCTTTTCAAATTAGTCGCCAAATTGTGGAGAACGGTTACTCTTCCGAAGCAAATACATACGAACAATTCTGGTCTGACATCATACCAATCATATTGGAGCGTATAGAACGCGATCATAATGAAATCAATGCTGTTAGAATTACTTTGTGCGATGCCCTTTCTAATATCGGAGCTGTTATGTTCGAGAATTGCTCGAATTCAATGCAGATTGCAATTTTAAGCTTTCTTTCTGGTGTCAGCTCAGATTGCTCCGAAGAAGCAATTCTACGTGCAACTGCCGTACGTGCGTTGGCTGTTTATGTTCTATATCCATCGCTAAGGTGTGATTTGGTATTTGTTGAGAATACCGCAGATTTGGCTTTACGTTTGGTTACCGACTCTAACTTGCTTGTGCGGGTGAAAACATTTTGGGCTCTGGGAAACATAAGTGATGCCTTAGTGGGGAAAACAGGAAATCCAAATGCAAATCAAGAGCGAATTTCTGATGAACTGTTGTTTAGGATGATAAAAGTATCAACCATGGCCTGCAGCGACAACGATAAAGTTCGTTGTAATTCGGTTAGGACTTTGGGCAACTTATTGAGCCTGTTGAAAGAAGAGCACTTACAAATGGACAAACCTAATATGAATTGGCGCGATTTGTTTGAGAAAGCCATATGCAAATTGGCCGATTGCATACGTTCTTCGGGCAATGCTAAAGTGAAATGGAACAGTTGCTATGCCATCAGCAATATAATGCGAAACCGTGTAATATTTTCCATTCCGGATCTATTAAATTGGCAAAATACTCTTTACCCAGCATTGAGCAATGTCATAGTGCACCATGCCAACTTTAAGGTTCGAATCAATGCGGCTTCCGCCATTACAAATATAGGAGAAAGACAACATTTTGGTAATTATTTTGAAAAATTATGGTCTTCCATTTTGGAAGCTTTGGAGCAATCTCATAATTTGGATAGTTTCCATGAATACAATCATCGCGACAATTTGCAAGAACAACTTTGTTTGGCCTTAACTCACATGGTGAATTGCTCCGCTACTGAAGATTGGCCTCTAATGAAAAGACACCTTTCAATTAAAGAGGAAATAATAAGGAGTACATGGAGACGTGTTGTTCTTCGTACCGTACCAGAAAAGGCAGCCCCTCTGATGGCATGCTCATTTGTGTTGATCGAACGCGTAAAGGACCAACAGCACATAACTATAGAACAGAAAATGGCAAATGAATATTTGTCAGCAATTTTTGCAATAGATTAGTTTGTCCCCTGGAAAATACAAACACAAAAGATTGGTAAATTTCATTGTAATTTATTTTCTCTTGAACCATTATAGATTATAGCTTAAATACATACATAAATATAATAATTACAATTTCACTAATGTCTTGGATGCTAAACTATAAAAACTCCATTTCTCCATTTTCTATTGAACACTAGTAAGTTTATAGGTATATAATTTGGTTTTGGAAAATTGGTGGTTATACTTTGG
Organism: Haematobia irritans; assembly: GCF_050003625.1. Lineage (NCBI taxonomy): Eukaryota > Metazoa > Arthropoda > Insecta > Diptera > Muscidae > Haematobia > Haematobia irritans. The sequence goes on along the minus strand of NC_134399.1, from coordinate 38,250,650 downwards.
AGGGAAATATTGAAAAAAAATCACACTTTACACTGGGCAATAATTTGTAGATTACATTTTACAAAAATAATATTTTTGCACAATATTTTTGCTTAGTAAAGGGCTGTAAGATACTTTCCATTTCCATTTGTAAATATTACAAGACAATATTTACTCATTTATATGTTACGTTAAGTCCCACAAGGAAGACTTTTATATTAATTCTATTCATATTCTTCCATTTGGACAATATAAGGTTTGCTGGGAATACATACATAGGTGAAGTCTTCAAAATGTCTCTTTTAGGCTGTCATTGTTCACGTACAACATAGTGTGTATATTGGCTTAATATTATAATATAAGAAAAATATGTTTCGGAAGTCTCGAACAATGAAGATAATCTAATAGTTCCTAAAATATTCGATTGAATAATCAAAACACTTAACTAAGAGTTGATAAAATAAATTCGGAATTAAAATGAATACAACCAAAAAAGAAAAACAAAAAATATATATGCGTATAGGTCATATAAAATTCACTAGGTAAAAAATTGACGAGCGCTTTGTGATGTAGAAATCATAAAGGACTGTAGTGAAAAAAAAAAAAACAACAACAAAATGTTTGGATAAATTAAGTAACTAACTCTCACCACCACCTTCACATTTCTCTTTTAAACATTGGTTATGGGCTCTTCTAAAGGATATAAATTAACTAGAATAGCATAATAATGAAATCCGGCAGCTAGTACCACAAATAAGTGCCAAATTGCATGAGCCATTGGAATTATACCATCTGATTTAAAGAAACATATTCCTACTATATAGAAAAATCCACCCAATTTAAGTTCAGTCATACCAGGAAATTCATGACCCGTCCCGAAAACAGCCAAGGCCGGGCCTAATCCCATTAGTATGTAAAAACATGTTTCCAAACATTTAAATCGTTCATGAAATATCTGTAAAAAAGGAATAGTTTCATTTGTGACCAGCTGTTGTGAAAGAAATTTAAATTGTATACTCCACACAAATACCTGTTGATATGTTATACCAATAGCAGCGAGTAACCAAATTAACCATTCCAAGCATACCAATACATTGGAATGATTAGGATTTTCTAATTGCAACCATGGGAAATACGAAGCAGCTATGAAAATATATATCATGGCGCGATCACAGCGATGTAAAACATTTTTGATGCCACTAAAATGTAAAAAATATAGGGTAGGTAGGGTAACTAATAAATTTCACCCAGAGAATTTGAAAAACTTAAAAGGAATTCAAACTAGAACCAAATGATACCTAATCAATAATATATATTGCAATATACAATTTAATCAATAACCAATGCAGTAAATCTCCTATAGACCTATATAGAGATTAGCAATTTTTACCACATATTAAAATAAGTCAATATAATTTCTTAATAATATGAAAATTATTTTGTTGTAAGTAGGTAACTAAGTATGTATTTCAGAGATGAAAGTCAAAATTAAAAAAAAATCATTTTAAAGAAAAAAAAATGGTCAGCTATTTCTTTGTATAATTTTCCATCAAATTATAACAAAATTTGACAAATATACTTTAATTCTGCTTTACATAAATATTTTTGATTTTAGTGACATTGTTATACACCCAATACATCACCCAAATAGTTTGCCTCAATCGACTAGAACTAGAAACTGTTATTACATAGGGAAAAATTTCACGAAAACTATTTCAATCTCAATTAAATTCTTAATTGAGTTTTAAACATTTATTTGATTCAACAAATTTTTTAATTGAAACAAAAAGCAATCACAAAAATTAATAGTATCAATTAATTTTTTTAATTGACTTTCTATTAATTTTCTTTTGAATTGATACTATCATGTCTGTGATTGAAGACATTTCAATTAAAAGTTTGTGTGTATGATACTACAAGATTGCCTCTTTATGTTTTGCTTAGAAAGATTAATAAATTCACATTTAAAAAAAACTGGTTTCATATTTTAATTTTGTTCATTTTTGTTTTGCATTAATGGAATAATGATAATGACAATAACTTCATCTTCGATGTTTTTATTGGTATTGATATGGAGTATTTCACTCTAAATAAGTTTATATTGTGGTATAGCCATCGGATACTATTGAATGTTTAACTACCTATGTAAGCAAATGAAGACATAACTTGTGGCGATTGACTGTTTATGAGTAAACGTGAACATTTATTAGAAATGGAACTGATGAATCCTTAAAAACTAACAAAATACACAAATTGAATTTCATTTGTCAATTTATTGAAAAAGAAATCTAATTTGGTCCTAACATTAAAACGTTGGTACGGTGAGAACAGAGAAATTTCCTTAATACATTTGCATTAAGGCAGTCAAATCATTGTCAGACTTCTAATATTTCTTTCCCAGTGACACTGTATCTGAAACAATAGTCCAATTTTGAGATATTTTTGTAATGAAGATAGATTCCAGTGACCTGCTTCCCAATTTATATTTCTGTAGCATTTTGAACATCTATACCAAGATTGCCATCTTCATAACTGAGTTTGTGCCTATTCCCTCCTAGACATACTAAAACTCTAGTATTTAGATACATTGATGTTCAAAGTCACTAACTGTTATTTGGAGATTGCTGTTTTTGCCCATTCAATGCCATAGACGATTGAGAGTATCAATAACTTTTTGTACGAATTAAGTATAGATGAGTCAAATTGTAGAACTTCCCCCATTACTTTCAAGAGGTGCTTGTAGATTATTCTAGATCCCTTGGAAATTCGAAACCCTTTCGAATTCTTCCCAACTCATCTGCTTTACAGTTCGATTGTATGTACATGGGGCTAGGTTAGGTTAGGTGGCAGCCCGATGTATCAGGCTCACTTAGACTATTCAGTCCATTGTGATACCACATTGGTGAACTTCTCTCTTATCACTGAGTGCTGCCCGATTCTATGTTAAGTTCAATGACAAGGGACCTCCTTTTTATAGCCGAGTCCGAACGGCGTTCCATATTGCAGTGAAACCACTTAGAGAAGCTTTGTAACCCTCAGAAATGTCACCACCATTACTGAGATAGGATAATCCACCGCTGAAAACCTTTTTGTGTTCGGTCGAAGCAGGAATCGAACCCACGACCTTGTGTAAGCAAGGCGGGCATGCTAACCATTGCACCACGGTGGCTCTACATGGGGCTAGGAACTGGTGCTAGGTTGATATTAGACTGTTCACCCATCACGTTTAGAGATATGCTGCAGTCTATGGACCTTTTCTTGTTAAGGAACAAACATTGCACATAGCAGCTTGAAGGTTTAAATATATGTGTATACCAATATTTGCTGGAATATAATAACTAATCCAATATTCCAATTATGTTATTGCCAATGACTAAGGCTGTGTTATGTTAGGTTTGGTTGAAACGATGGTCCAGGTTTCCATGGCTCATGTCGGATTGTTGTACATTTTAATTCTCTTTTTATATCGTATTTTATAGGAACTGGGAATGTGAAGATCTATCTCTAGGTGGGTAGAGACTAATCAATATTTGGTTCTGTGTAATACTCGCTTCACTACTGAAAACCAGATCTTCAAATTTATTTTTATATGGGTTTGTTGTTTATAACACTTTGGTTTTATGAGATATTGTTGTATTTTCATTTTTTTTTTTAGGTAAACATACTCCTGTATTTTCTGAGTCATTGTAGTATGGGTTGTTCTTCTCTGGTTGGCAGATCTAGCATTAATATGACAAGAAAACGTTGACGAGGAATAAAAAAAAAATTGTGGTAGAGATCAAGGATCAACTTTTAGTGTGACGCTAAAACTGTGTCGATAAAGCCCTTTATAGTAGGAAGTTCTGTCTTCGGTTCCCAATTTTTAATGTGGCATTTTTCTCTTGAGACTAGTTATTTCAAATCGACTAGTTATTTCAAATCGAATGATATCAAACATTAAGCTCGAGAAGATGAAATACTATTGTAAAAAAAAGCTATAAAAGCGGAGATAAAGCCGATTTACAATATTTACGTTGTAAAAATGTTTGTCAATAGAAGACAGATTTAAATTTTCCAAAATCAGAAAAAAACTATATTATCTAAAGCTGTTCTCTGGAATATATAGAATCTCTATGCAAAATATTTAAAATAAAAAAAAATATATATATTAATATTTTAAACAATTACAAATACGCAATTTCCCTTGGAAATCCAATTGTAAGTAACTACACACACCCACAATATATACATGTATACTTACTTCTGGTTATCACAAAAACAAGAACAGTGGAAAAACGTTGAAATTGTAAAGAGTAGCGTTAAGGCTCCACCATAAATCCACGATACTAAATACTGACTGGAACTTTTAGAGCGCTCAAATAACTTATTGGCACATACTACTGCTGGTATTATCCATATACCATGTGTTATAACATTTGCTAATTGTTCAATCTAAATGAAAAGAAAAAAGTATTTTTTTAATTGGCGATTGACTTTTGCATCAATGACAATAGGAATAGCATCGACTTACTTCTGTAGGTTTATATGCACAACCAGGTTCCGCTTTTTTGTTCTTCCATTTGATATTCTTTAATTGTAACTTAAATGATGTATTTGATTTTGTCCATGATTTCCAAAAGTTTGTGAGTAAATTATCTAAAAATGAGTATTTATTCTGAACTTCTTGAATGACGTTTCTCATGGTGTCCATCAGTGGTGTGTAACAACTTCCTTGTTATTTCCAGCAGACTAATATGTTTAGCTAAAATTTAAGCCAAAAAAATATTTCTGAATGGGTATTAAGATATGGATGAATTAAAACAAAACACAGGTATAGGGCCATAGCAATAGTGAAATAATTTTCTTCTGTATAAACATTCTCACACACATATGGAATATACGCTACTGCGTTATATATTGATAATGCAAAATTGTCTTTACAAAAGCAATCCTATTTGCAGCCATACATTTTTATAATACGAAATATATAATACATTTTATAGTTTTCCGTTTATACATCATAATCGGCGGACCATTAATTCTCCCAGGCCATAAAAAGAGCAACTAATATCGCTTTTTTTGTTCTTTGCTTGTGCGACTTATAAGTCTTATCTTCGCCAGTAGCAAACTGTTCAAATTCATTATCACCAGTTAGGTGTAATAATTTTTTTGATATGAATTGTATTGTTTATTTGCACAATTCGATCATCATAAAGTGATTTTGGAATTGTGTGCATGTCCACATTTTTCAATTGGAAACCAAATCGATTGGGATCTGACTGCAGTTTCTTTTAGATGTGCATCAAAGACAATCTCGTCTTTGGTTCGCATGTAAACAAACATAGATTTCTATAATGTATAGGTAAATGAACTCCTTACAGTTATTTGGTCAGAGTAAACCCCTTTCCATTAGTGCCATTTTGAGCATTTAGCATTTCCACCGTGACATCAAATTTCTAGTTCAATCATGGCCCTTTATGGGATGCACGAGGGAGATCCCTCTGAATGAGGAGGAAGCACAAATTTGCTTGCAATCTGAAATTATCTTACCAATGAAAATTCGTTCTCCTTTTTATGGGCTTTAACCCCATTTGATTATTTTGTAATTTCCTTGCTTTACCAAAGTTCAATTTTCATAATTCAAGGTCAAGGAAAACACGTGTAAAGACATTGACATTCATTTATATAATGGCACGGCCCTAGTTTGTAACATACTCCGACGAGGATTATACATTGGAATATTTCTCTGTGTGTATTCATGTATATTGGTTCTTTGTGATTTTCCTTTATACAAAACTTTATCTTCGTTTTCGTTGCACCAAGTTTTATTATCTATAGATCATTTTGGATCAAACAACAAAAGTTCCGGAGGGATTAAAATGTTTTCTGAATTAAAAGTTTTTCAGTTTGAGGGTAAATATTATTTTCAACATAAATTCAACTTGACTTGAAATAGCTCATCTTCAATACATCTTCAAATTGTTTGCGAATTACTTCCAATTTGCCAAAATGTTGACGAAATCTTTGAAAAGGCGTTGAAAATAATATGAGAAAACTTTGACAAAACACAACGAAAAAACCATGCGGTTTTCAATACTTATTTGTGCAACGAAGTTCGTGGTCAATTGCAAGAAATAAAAAAAAAATGGAAAATTTTAGACAAATAACCAAATAGTTTATAAAAATAGGTAAGTGAAAATAAAAAATGAAGTAAAACTTTAAGGAAGTCACTAAATGTATATCTCTTTGCAGAAAACTAAAATTATGGATTCTACGTTCTTGAAAACATTAAAAAGCTGACCGATGAAAAAATGGTGGACAATTAACTGGAACTGCTTCAAATAGTTTATAATAATTGGTACGTCAATATGAAAAATTAAATCAACACTTTAGAGAAGTCACTAAATTTAAATCTCTTTGCAGAAAACTAAAATCTTTGGATGCTACTGACCGATGAAAAAATGGTGGACAATTAACTGAAACTGCTTCAAATAGTTTATAATAATTGGTACGTCAATATGAAAAATTAAATCAACACTTTAGAGAAGTCACTAAATTTAAATCTCTTTGCAGAAAACTAAAATCTTTGGATGCTACATTCTTGCAAACATTAATAATCTGACAAATGAAAAATGATTGGCTTATCGACAAGAAAAAGTTTCCAGAAACATTACAAGTGCAACCAATTAAAATTGTTAAAAACAGGAAATTGTTGAAATCAACAACTTCTGGATGAAAATGTGCATCACATCGTCAGTTTAATTCATATGCTATTATCAGTTTAAAATGGATATTTTGTGAATTCCTTCAGCTGAAAATCAATTCTAACACGAGGTTCAGTACGTTCCTAATTTCAAATTGCATGTTCATAAATTTTAATGCTGTTTTATGACACCAAAAAGAAGGAAATCGAATTATCAATGCAAAAGTGTTTACTAATAATGTTTAAGATATTTAAAGTTTTGTTGTTTGTTTTTTTTTGTTCTTATTTGTTGATATGTTTAATAAGATTATTATTTATCAATTGGTATTGTCCCTGCCAACATTTTTTGAATTTGGGGGCGCTTCTGAGAATCCCCACTACGTCGAAAACAATCATATACGACATCAAAAACTCGTCGGAAAAGCGCCGTCACTATTGAGAAGTTGTACCACTCCAAGTTACTACGAAAAAGTTTCCCATCAGTGCAATTATTAGGTGCCTATTTAGATCAATTTCGAAGGACGCCAATAAGAACCCCTGCAAACTATCAGAAAAAGTGCATTTTAAGGTAATTGTAGAAGAATCATTGTGGTCAAGTAAAACACGATTGTGTACATGTTTATTGATTTGATTAAACATAATTTCTTATAAATATAACATTTTTCGGTTTATCTCATCACATTTAACATAATTTTTTGCATTAATAAAAGAATGATGTTGAGTGTTAAGTAGCAAGTTACATATTGCAACGTCTATCAGCCAGTTTGTTTATTTTCGATGGAGACAGCGTGCCTGGAAAAATATTTGATCACTTTATTCTATTTGGAAAGTCGAAAATTGTTCACCATATACCTTTCACAATTTTAAGCGTAATATCTATGTTTTCAGAACTTTATTTTCATTTTTATTTAAATAAAATATAACAAGCTGGTTGCGCTTGGCGTTTCACAAAAAATAAAATGGCTCTTCTAACAGTAGTGATGGCAAAATACTTTCATGTACATTTTGTACTTTTTGATATGCTTCCCCCATCACAGTTCGCGATGGTTGTGGTGACATTTACGAGTCTGTGGTAGCGATGAGGATGAAATGGAGCTTTGAAATGCTGGCAGGGGTAGTGTAGTGTATTATTATATATTTTATTTTGATGAAAATGAATAAATTATACAAAATTCATAGAATTTTGGCATTGACTTTCAATTTAAAGTGGGGATATCATTCATACAAATTTAGTTTGAAAAGTATTTGCAACGATGTTAATTTTGAATTTGACTCGCATCGAAAATTGTTAGACAAATTATTGAGTAGCGATGCATTTTAATTTGAGGATAACACTTGAGATATTATTGCTAATGTGTTGAATTTCACTGTTGAGGGTAATGTCTGTTTTTTTGTTGAGAACGCGATTTTCTCAACAATTTCTCAACTTGAATATTACCCTAATCCTTTGAAAAAATGTTTGAAAATTGTTGAAATTTAGCATTTTTTAAACGTTTGTGTTTATTGGGAACCCAATAAACACAGGATGAGCGTTTTTCAAATGCAACAATTTTTAAGTTTGAGGGTAAATATAATTTTCAACATAAATTCAACTTGACTTGAAATAGCTCATCTTCAATACATCTTCAAATTGTTTGCGAATTACTTCCAATTTGCCAAAATGTTGACGAAATCTTTGAAAAGGTGTTGAAGATAATATGAGAAAACTTTGACAAAACACAACGAAAAACCCATGTGGTTTTCAATACTTATTTGTGCAACGAAGTTCGTGATCAATTGCAAGAAATAAAAAAAATGGTAAATTTTAGACAAATAACCAAATAGTTTATAAAAATAGGTAAGTGAAAATAAAAAATGAAATAAAACTTTAAGGAAGTCACTGAATGTATATCTCTTTGCAGAAAACTAAAATTATGGATTCTACGTTCTTGAAAACATTAAAAAGCTGACCGATGAAAAAATGGTGGACAATTAACTGGAACTGCTTCAAATAGTTTATAATAATTGGTACGTCAATATGAAAAATTAAATCAACACTTTAGAGAAGTCACTAAATTTAAATCTCTTTGCAGAAAACTAAAATCTTTGGATGCTACATTCTTGCAAACATTAAGAAGCTGACCAATGAAAAATGAGTGGCTTATCGACAAGAAAAAGTTTCCAGAAATATTACAAGTGCAACCAATTAAAATGGTTAAAAACAAGAAATTGTTGAAATCAACAACTTCTGGATGAAAATGTGCATCACATCGTCAGCTTAATTCATATGCTATTATCAGTTTAAAATGGATATTTTGTGAATTCCTTCTGCTGGAAAGCAATTCTAACACGCGGTCCAGTACGTTCCTAATTTTAAATTGCCCGCATGTTAATAAATTTTAATGCTTTTTTATGACACCAAAAGGAAGGAAAACGAATTATCAATGCAAAAGTGTTTACTAATAATGTTTAAGATATTTAAAGTTTTGTTGTTTGTTTTTTATACCCTCCACCATAGGATGGGGGTATATTAACTTTGTCATTCCGTTTGTAACACATCGAAATATTGCTCTAAGACCCCATAAAGTATATATATTCTGGGTCGTGGTGAAATTCTGAGTCGATCTAAGCATGTCCGTCCGTCCGTCCGTCTGTCCGTCTGTCCGGCTGTCCGTCCGTCTGTGGAAATCACGCTAACTTCCGAACGAAACTAGCTATCGACTTGAAACTTGGCACAAGTAGTTGTTATTGATGTAGGTCGGATGGTATTGAAAATGGGCCATATCGGCCCACGTTTACGTATAGCCCCCATATAAACCGATCCCCAAATTTGGCTTGCGGAGCCTTCCGGAGCAGCAAAATTCATCCGATTCGGTTGAAATTTGGTACGTGGTCTAAGTATACGGTCTCTAACAACCATGCAAAAATTGGTCCATATCGGTCCATAATTATATATAGCCCCCATATAAACCGATTCCCAGATTTGACCTCCGGAGCCTCTTGGAGGGGCAAAATTCATCCGATCCGGTTGAAATTTGGTACGTGATGTTAGTATACGGTCTCTAACAACCATGCAAAAATTGGTCCATATCGGTCCATAAATATATATAGCTCCCATATAAACCGATCCCCAGATTTGACCTCCGGAGCCTCTTGGAGGAGCAAACTTCATCCTACCCGATTGAAATTTGGTACGTGGTGTTAGTATATGGTCTCTAACAACCATGCAAAAACTGGTCCATATCGGTCCATAATTATATATAGCTCCCATATAAACCGATCCCCAGATTTGACCTCCGGAGCCTCTTGGAGGGGCAAAATTCATCCGATCCGTTCGAAATTGGGTACCTGATGTTAGTATACGGTCTCTAACAAGCATGAAAAAATTGGTCCATATCGGTCCATAATTATATATAGCTCCCATATAAACCGATCCCCAGATTTGAACTCTGGAGCCTCTTGGATGAGCAAAATTCATCCGATCCAATTGAAATTTAGTACGCGGCGTTAGTATATGGTCTCTAACAACCATGCAAAAATTGGTCCATATCGGTCCATAATTATATATAGCTCCCATATAAACCGATCCCCAGATTTGACCTCCGGAGCCTCTTGGAGGAGCAAAAGTCATCCGATGCGGTTGAAATTTGCTACATTTCGTTAGTATATGGCCTCTAACAGCCATGTAAAAATTGTCAAATTTTATTACTATAGAAAGTTTTGTCAAAACTTCATTTCTATAGAAAGTTTTATAAAAAGTTTATTTCTATAGCAATGTTTGTCAACATTTTATTACCATAGTAAATTTTGTCTAAATTTTATTTCTATAGAAAATTTTGTAAAAAATTTATTTCTGTAGAAAATTTTGTCAACATTTTATTTCTATAGACAATTTTGTCAACATTTTATTTCTATAGAACATTTTGTCAACATTTTATTTCTATAGAAAATTTTGTCAACATTTTATTTCTATAGAAAATTTTGTCAACATTTTACTTCCATAGAAAATTTTGTCAACATTTTATTTCTATAGAAAATTTTGTCAAGTTTTTATTTCTATAGAAAATTTTGTCAAAATTTTATTTCTATAGAAAATTTTGTCAAACTGAATTATATACGTACTTAATCGGCCTTTTTTTTTTTTTTTTAATATATACCCCTTATGGACTAACTTACAATTTAGAAGACAGTGTTAAAAAGTTTTACGATACCTTGCCATCGGCAAGTGTTATCGCAACCCAAGTAATTCGATTGTGGATGACAGCCTTTAGTAGAAGTTCCTACGCAATCCATGGTGGAGGGTACATAAGATTCGGCCTGGCCGAACTTACGGCCGTATATACTTGTTTTTGTTCTTATTTGTTGATATGTTTAATAAGATTATTATTTATCAATTGGTATTGTAGTGTAGTATATTATTACATATTTTATTTTGATGAAAATTAATAAATTTACAAAATTCATAGAATTTTGGCTTTGACTTTCAATTTGAAGTGGGGATATCATTCATACAAATTTTGGTTGAGAAGTATTTGTAATGATGTTAATTTTTAATTTGACTCGCATCGAAAATTGTTTGAGAAATTATTGAGTAGCGATGCATTTCAATTTGAGTATAACCCTTGAGAAATTATTGCTAATGTGTTGAATTTTACTGTTGAGGGTAATGTCTGTTTTTTGTTGAGAATGCGATTTTCTCAACAATTTCTCAACTTGTATATTACACTAATCCTTTGAAAAAGTGTTTGAAAAATTGTTGAAATTTAGCATTTTTCAAACATTTGTTTATTGGGGAGTATGTTTAGTCAGAGCATATTCGAAATTAAGGGCGATTGCATTCCCTGCCAACATTTTTTTCAATTTGACGGCGCTTCTGAGAATCCCCACCACGTCGAAAACAATCGTATACGACATCCAAAACTCGTCGGAAGAGCGCCGTCACTATGGAGAAGTTGTACCACGCCAAGTTACTACAAAAAAGTATCGCATGAGTGCAATTATCAGGTGCCTTTTTTAATAAATTTAGAACGACGCCAATAAAAGCCCCTGCAAACAATCAGAAAAAGTGGATTTTAAAATAGTTGTAAAAGAATCATTGTGGGCAAGAAAAACACAATTGTTTTGATGTTTATTAATTTGATAAAACATTTATTAATTCTTATAAATATAACATTTATACCACTATCACAACACATTTAACATAATTTTTTTCATTGATAATAGAATGATGTTGATTTACAAGTGGCAAGTTACATGTTGCAGCATCGATCAGCCAGTGTTTTTATTCTCGACGGAGGCAGCGTGTCTGTAAAATATCTGAAAAACAAGCACTTTATTCCATTTGGAAAGTCAAAAATTGTTCACCAATATAGCTTTTACAATTTTATGCGAAATAATTATGTTTTCAACACTTCATTATCGATTTTATTTAAATACATTATAAGAAGCTAGTTGCGCTTGGTGTTTCACAAAATATAAAATGGTTGAACCAACCAGACTGCTTAAGTTAACGTTTTCCAGGTCCGCCAGTAATCTAACGCTATATGCCTATATGCTCCTAAAATTCGCTTACGCCTTACACAAAATGCAGGACACTCACACAAGAGGTGTTTAATTGATTTCTTTTCCTCCGCATCATGACAGCTCATACAGCGGTCGCGCCAATAGTTTTTGCAAAATCGCCTATCAGGCAGCGACCCTTTATAGCAGATATTGTCGCGCAGTAAGAGAGTGCAGGTAGCCAGAGGCATACCAACAGATTCTAGTTCCCCTGGAATATGTAAGGCAGTTCTTAGCCTTGCTAACTCATCCGATTTGCAGTTCCCCGGTATGTTCCTATGGCCAGGCACCCATATTAAGTGAATATTGTGCTGCTCAGCCATCTCATTGAGAGATTTGCGGCATTCGTTGACCGCTTTCGAGTTAAGGAACACAGAGTCCAAGGAGTTTATTGCGGGTTGACTGTCTGAGTATATATCAATGCCAACATTTGTTGGAACATTACTCTCAATCAATTTGCCACCCCTCTTATTGCTAATATTTCAGCCTGAAAAACACTACAGTGATTAGGTGATCTTTTCGCTATTCGAAGTTCAAGGTCTTTAGAATATACTCCGAAACCCACTTGTCGATCCAATTTGGAGCCACCAGTGTAGAAATCTATATAACGTTTATTCCCTGGGGTGTGTGTGCACCATGCCTCACTGTTGGGAATTATTGTCTCAAACTTTTTGTGAAAAAGTGGTTTCGCCAGAGTGTAATCCACTAAGTTTGGCACATCTGGCATTATTTTGGGACCGACCTGTGACTGTACCTTTTTTTCGACCGCAGCGATAGCTCGCGTAACCGCACAGCCGTTGTTGCAACTGACTGTCTGGCCTAACCACTGCCGTGTATAGCCAATGCACAATTTTCGGTTTTAGGCCCTCTTTTTTTTTCCTATTGCCTTTTTACACGAGTAGAAAGCTACCGTTGCTTTCCTCGCCCTTTCTTCAATATTAAGCTTAAAGTTATACGGTGTTCTCACCAAGCATGCTTTGGGGTTTGAAATGTTTTCCCTTCATAAGCACTTCAAAACGAGTCGTTTTCGCCATAAGGCCGGTATGCACCTCTAGCGAAAAATTTCATTCCCATAAGAAATGCATTGCTATTTACGCTAACGAAATTTTCGGTAGCGTTCAATTTCGTAAGCTGGTACACACCTCTAATGAAAATAACAGGGCTGTCAAAAGCATATTATGGCAGCAAACATTTAATTTATTACAATCATTGTGTGCGTAGAAGTTTAAAAAGTCTGTAAATAATAAACAATTTATTTGAGGAATATTTGGAACATATATTAACAATTTGTAATAGCGATTAGCTGGTTTAAAATTTGTGTACACAGCCCTGTTGTTTTGTTGTAGACTTAAATAAATTTTTTCTACCGAAAATTTCGCTAGAGTTGCATACCGGCCTATACTAAAAAACAAGTTCAAGACACAAGTTTTCCTCCAAAACACGTAAATTTTAGAATGTGAACCCACCTAATTTGGAATATACCCCTAGTAACATACCCTATTCCCAATATATGTCAAAATATTGAAATAAATTTCATAGAAAAAAAAAAGAATAAACAAAGGCTTTGAAAAACATGGACATGTGAAAATAATTTAAAAATTTGTTTCCCTTTGCGTTCGCAGTAATTATTTGAACATACGTTGCATATATGTGAATTTAGAGTAAATGGGAATTTCGTGATTCCATGGCAACCGTCAAACTAAAATGTTTTGGAAAAGCGAATGAGGAAAACGAGTCAGTGGGAACATAGCATTAAGCCTCCTGTCCAAAATAACGTCAAAGTATTTTGCACACTCACCAAAGGGAATTTCAATACCCCCTAAGCATATGGGCGTAACCGTGGGAGTTTTGCGATCTTTACAGTACATGACTAGTTCTGTCTTTGAAGGATTTACCCCAAGACCATTCTCTTCCTCCCATTTCTAAGTCATCCGGAGGGCTCTCTGTATAATATCTCTGATTGTGGATGGGAATTTTCCCCTGACTGCTAGAGCTACATCGTCTGCAAATGCCACCATTTTATCCTTTCTTTTTCTAGGGAAACCAGAAGAAGAAGAACCTTTGTATGTTTGCTTGTCCTAGTGTTACTGAAATACGTCTCTTCAGTAGAAGTTCGTATAACAGCCAGAATATACCTGGTTCAACATTCAGAGTTGTCAGTTCATTTAATATGGACCTCGGATGGATGTTATTGAATGCCCCTTCGATGTCTAGGATGTATTCATTGACAGATAGTGAGCTTTCAATAAAGCTGACTAGTTCATGCAATGCGGTCTCAGACCTGCATTGCCTGCATGTTGAAGGCCTTTGAAATCCGCTCCACGGTTTGTTCGTGTTTGTGCAGGATCAGAGTATCCCTAAACCTACTCACCGTTCACAGCAAGTTGAGATGTTTTAGTTTGACAGTTACCATGGAAACTAGAAATTCACATTTACTCGAAATTCACATATATCCAACGTATGTTCAAAAAGCCTCGGACGTATTCGCAATACTGCTACAGTAATCATTCCAAGAGTTATGCTGAGCCCTTCTCAGTTCTCCTCTCAGATTCAGCTTGTAAGTGTCCCAATCCTCCGGAGCTCTTGTGGACTTTGCTTTGTTAAAGATTTCCTCATATTACTTAACTCAGTAGACCACCATGGCAGTCGATTTCCCCCTTTGGCTTTCCTCTAGGGCATGCAGCTTTTAGTGAGATGTTGAAAACCTTTGAAATCCGCTCCACGGTTTGTTCTATATCCTGCACAGTGCTTATATTTATCTCTGGTATTTCTGGTATCATCATATTGAACGTATCCCTACACCTATTCCAGTCAGCTTTCCAAACATTTGGCGGAGATATGCAGCGATGATCTGAGAAGCTATTTTCCATCAAAACTTGCCACTTATCATTCAGTTCCGGAGAGGCCAATGTGACTTCCAAAACCTCTTGCCTATTTTTGGTGCATCTCCCTTATTGCATCACAGCCCATAATGAGTTTTGTCTTTGTTTTTAGTGACTGCTAAACTAAGGTCTTAACGGCACATGGAGGCATCACCCTATCATGTCCCATGTAGACCGAAGATACCCAATATTTGCATTTGGCTATCTCTAGACAGTGTCTGCATTGCTCAATGAAGGAAGCAGAAACAAGTTTAGTTCGTTTTTAGCAATTATACATGCTCGATTTATATCTTTACCGGTATTATGGAAAAGTCACATATCTCCGTGACTCTCGCAACAATCCGCGGATCAGCTTTGGTGAGGTTTGAGCCTGTAGAAACTTCCCGCACATGATGTTCATCGATGTCTGCCTCCTTTGGCTTCGCAAGGAGATTTTTTCACTTCTGACTCTAACGGAATCCGTTTCCGTTTCTGAATCCTTTGGCTGATCGCTTTTGTATACCTTCATGTGGATATCATGGAAGCCATAAACACGTCCTTGGGTCTGGGCTAGATGTGGTAGCGACTCAATGTTCAATATAAACACCACCTCATCCAAACGACCAACCTTCCAATCGGCGGTTGGAAGATCTGGGCTGCATTCCCTTTAGTCTGTTTAATGCTATGTACCCACTGACTCGTTTTCCTCATTCGTTTTCCCAAAACATTTCACCGTTCCCACCGAGTTGAGATGTTTTAGTTTGACAGTTACCATGGAAAGTAGAAATTCACATTTACTCGAAATTCACATATATCCAACGTATGTTCAAATAATTACCGCGAGCGCAAAGGGAAAACAATTTTGTTATTTTCGCTTGTATATGTTCTTCAAAGCCTTTGTTTATTCCTTTTTTCTATGAAATTTATTTCAATATTTTTCCATATATTTTGAAAAAAGGTATGTTATTCGGGGTATATTCAAAATTAGGTGGGTTCACATTCTAAATTGACGTGTTTTTGAGGAAAACTTGTGTTTTTGGAGTGAATTTTTATATGGGGAAAACGACTCGTTTTGAAATGCTTATAAAGGGAAAGAAATTTCATATTCCAAAACATGCTTGGTGGGAACGCCTTATAATATTGACTCAGGATCAGGAGGGTTTGCAGGGGCGACCGGACATATCCCCCAGAGGACATATCGTCCAAAATGATTTTTGGGCGTTATGACCTCCCTCGGGGCGGTCACATCGCCCAAGTTTAGTTTGGGCTTTATGTCCTCCATCATCGCGGTCATATGTCCCAAAAAATTGGCGGTCAAAACGCCCAATATTTTATGGGGAAAATGAATGTCGGAATACAAATCAAAAACTGTCCTAAATGAAGTAGGTTTGACCCCCAATTTTAGTTAACTAAATACGTACGGTATTTAATTCAAAATGCCGTAACTAGAAAGACAGTGCAGATCTCGTGGTCTATAAAAAAATGCTAAAACAATAAAGGAGAAAATGATGCCAAACGTTTCACAAAGCCCCCAAGAACTCATAGCACTATTTGCCAAATCGGAACATATGAGTGAATACTGAATGTGCGAATGTGTGCCGGAAATGATATTTTAGCAAACCACAATTATGGAAGCCGATTTGGCATACAGTCTCTTTGTCTTCTACCCCAGTAACTGAAATAATATGGATGATGGAGATGCTTTTGTTTTATTGGTGTCCCTTTTTCGGTCGTTCCATTTTATATTATGAGTACAAGAAATTACTAATATTTACGAAGGTTACAAACAACTGTATTAATTTTTAAATAACTGTATTAATTTTTAAATCAAGTTAATAAAACGAAAGATGCATGCAACTTAACGACAAACTGAATGTGATGAATTTAAAAAAGAATTCGCCCGCGCGATTTTTTTCACGTTCCCATCAGCAGCAAATCGATCACATCATCTCGTTCCAATTTTCACTTTAAAATGCATAATTTTCAATTCAACATTTGTCTGGTTTGTTCAAAAGAAAAAAATTGTCATTTTCCGAATTGCCATGTTTCAATATATAAATTCAAATGTCTGAGCTTAAACCGACCTATTTCACGACCGAAATAGGGCTTCGTAATGCCACTTTAGCCGCTATTCCATTTCTGTCGAGAAGAAAAATGGTCAAAAATTTTGATCCAGCCAAAAACAATTAAAACAAACGACGAAGCCAAGATATGCTAGTTTTACATCTTCTTCCAGCATATGAAATAAAAGCAGGATTCGATATTTGTCAATAAGAGGCATATCTATCTACTAAATATTAAAAAAATAATAATGGATAGATGAAGTAATCATCAAAGACCATAGAAAAGGAAGATATGAAATGGAGTGTGTGTGTTAGTACCAGAAACCAAAGATTAATATCATACTTGTAGGAAAGGCGCTCCGAACTTACTGGTTTGATGCGGACAATTTTTATTTAATCATTTTCTCAAAAGTTCACGCAAATTTCTGTGTCGATTACACCAATTATTAATAATATGTTTTACGAAGTGTTTTTGTTCTTTTAAAAGTTATAAAAATTCCTGGGTTTTGTTACGAATGCAAAATGAAAAGACAAACCGAAAAAATGTTGCAACTTCTCATGGAACATGTATGGGACTAATCTCTGGTTCAGGGATGGAAAATACAATTTTAAAGAAAGTACAAAAAAGGTATTTTTTGAGCGAAAAAGTACTTTTCACTAAATTTTAACAAAAATTCAATTGGAAGATTATTGTCAAGAGCTCCCTTAAATTGAATTTTAAAGAAAATAAAATTTTGTTTGCCAACTCCTAAATTTTAAATATTTTCTTTTTTTAGTCTTATATTCGCTTACAAAGACTACCATAGTATTGTAATCGCGGCTGCCACAGCTCTACTTTATGGTACTACATAAATTTTCTCTGGATAAATAAAAATGAATTTTTGACCAACTTTTCTATAGAAATAAAATCGTTACAAAATTTTCTAAAGAAATAAAATTTTAACAAAATTTTCTATAGAAATAGGTTAAAGTGGCAGCCCGATTAAGATTCAGGCTCACTTAGACTATTCAGTCCATTGTGATAGAAATAAAATTTTGACAATAGTTTCTTTATTTTTGCAAAATAAAAATTTTTGTTAAATTTTTCTCCAAAGTTTCAAGTTTCGACATTAATTGTAATGTTTTGCATTATTTTAGAACGCGATCGATAACTTCTTATCTATATAGTGTTCGTGTGGAAGCGTAATATAGAATCACGTGAAACACTATTGAAATTCAAGCAAATCGTATTTGTGACTATGGCTTATACAATATCGAGATTTTCTTCCCGCATGAACTTGTCTGTTTTGCCAAATTTGTAAAAGACTATTAGCAAATAAGTTTGTTAAAGACTTTCTCAAAATATTAAAATATTTTGTCAAAACTTTTGTACCATATATCTGATATCGGCTCATAAAATGTCTACACAAAAGGTACTAAATCATTCGCGGGGGTACTACGGTACTGATCAAGGTGAAAAAGTATTGAAAGAAGTACTATAGTACTGCATTTTCCATCCCTGCTCTGGTTTCTCAAGAAAAAAGGATAACAACAAGCCCATTCACATCTTCCTTTTCTATGGTCTTTGGTAATCATATATAGCTTTTGAAATATTAAAAATATATATTTTGTTATTTTAAAATATTATTTATATTCAATTATATTGAAACGGTCATAACACCCACATTTTTCTATGGGGCTTATGACCGCGATGAGGGAGGTCTTAAAGCCCAAACTAAAATTGGGCGATGTGACCGCCCCAAGGGAGGTCATAACTTCCAAAAATCATTTTGGGCGATATGTCCGGTCGCCGTCCCAGGATTTATAAAAATCAAGCCCGAATGACAGCCCTAACATACATATCTCACATATCATACATATCATTAAATAAAAACACAATTTTTAAACATTTTTACATGGAGAATTCGATTTCCTCCAGAATATTGGTGCCACAAAATTATATCAAAATCCATTACTATGTGGGAACGTTGCCGGCTTGAATATAAGAATATATTTTCAGCAATAGGACTTCATAAAGTTAATTGTGGGATCATGGCATATTTAGGAAGGTAGTTTCAAGCTACCAGGCGATTACAATTTTTTCATTTGAGCAGAACTTTGATTGTAGGTATTTGGTTAATGGCATAGGCGTAGCTAAAGGGGTTTTATGGGTTTGTCATTTCCCCCTATCAAATACCATGTAGTATTTCTTCAAACTATGATTATATATCATTGAATTAAATATTCTGGTTCCTTCCCATCTACAAGCATTTAATTTTTCTCTCGTTTTCCTCATTCGTTTTTCCAAAACATTTCACCGTTCACACCGGGTTGAGATTTTTTAGTTTGACAGTTACCATGGAAACTAGAAATTCACATTTACACGAAATTCACATATATGCAACCAATGTCCAAATAATTACCGCGAGCGCAAAGGGAAAATTTTTTTATGTTATTTTCACATGTCCATGTTCTTAAAAGCCTTTGTTTATTCTTTTTTTCTATAAAACTTATTTCAATATTTTAACATATATTTTGAATAGGGTATGTTATTCGGGGTATATTCCATATTAGGTGGGTTCACATTCTAAACTTGACGTGTTTTGGAGGAAAACTTGTGTTTTGAACTTGTTTTTTAGTACGGCGAAAACGACTCGTTTTGAAGTGCTTATAAAGGGAAAACATTTCAAGCCCCAAAACATGCTTGGTTATTCGGGGTATATTCTATATTAGGTGGGTTCACATTCTAAACTTGACGTGTTTTGGAGGAAAACTTGTGTTTTGAACTTGTTTTTTAGTACGGCGAAAACGACTCGTTTTGAAGTGCTTATAAAGGGAAAACATTTCAAGCCCCAAAACATGCTTGGTGAGAACACCGTATTGCGAAAATACTGCTAGCTACGCCAATGTTTGTTTGATAATTGTGACAAATAAAAATTCAAAATAAAATTATTTTGTACCAAAACTTTTGAAATATTCAATTTGCTTTAAATTTTTGACAGAAAAGTATCGAAATAAATGGTTCTCATAATTGATAGTATGAATTACTTCAATTATTCTAGCGAACCGTAACACATTTCCTCATATTTCGAAGCCTACTTCGATACATTTCCAGATTTTCTCTATTTAAAATTTCACACTTGTTCAACAACTTGTTCAACAAGTGAGAAATTTAAATCAATTTGACTGGCAATCAAAGTTTCAATATGGCGATTGGCATTTTTGTTTTTGTAATAATAAAACTACCTTACTAAATCTGCCGTGGGTGGAATGAATTTTGAACTGATCTAATCATCTATAACAGACTGACAATTCTTTGTTTTGTTCAATCAGAGAGTTTAATTGTTCTTAAATTTTTAGATACCATAGATCGAGGTACTGTTAGATGTTGTTTCTTGGTATGATTTAAAGTGAATATGGTTACAACGTGTTGTGATCTTATCTTTTTGAAATTTTTTGTATTATATTAATGTTTGATAAGAACAGGGTTTTCGTTGAGAAAGTATTATCATCATAAATTTCCTTAACCCTTCTATGCTAAAAAACAATGCCAAAACACGGCTCGCAAAAAACAGTGGCAAAAAAAAAAAAAAAAAACAGTGTAAAAAACAGGCAATAAAACTTAAAAAAAAAACAGGACAAAAAACGGTTCAGAAAAACTTACAAAAAAGGTTCGCAAAAAACAGTGCCAAAAAGACTGTCCATTGTAAAAGTTTTTAGTACACTCAAAAAAGTGAACCCTATATCTCATTAAAGCCGATTTATTACTATTTTAGTTCATGTAATTATCACGTTTTAACAAAGGTTCCATGACGTTAATAATTTTTTGCGTACGTTTGTTAAATTAACTAAAACAGAGAATTTCTTAAAATTTGTAAATTTAACAAATAATGCACCCATCTTGAACTTCGTATGGCACTAAAGGCATTTTTGCAACTTCTTCATTCACACTACGAATTGTTTTTAAGAAGTGAAAAATAAAAATTCTGTCTAATAAATTTTCTTGAACTTGTGGAATGTTATTTACTTATTTTTGTGAAATCGGCGTGACATCTGCGTTTCTAATACAGTTTAGTAAAAATTTTCTAAAATTAATCTAATTTTTCTAAAATTAACTACAATGTTTTTTCCTGGTGGGTTCACTTTTTTTAGTATATTTTGTGTATTACAAAATATTTCTTATTTTAGTATGATTTATGGCTGATATACATTGTTAGTTGTCCAGACAACGCCTTAGCTTTAGGCGATTTCTAACTTATTCAAATGTCCAAATATATGCTACATCGAGTCAGGATTCCCTTTGACCGGGTCCCGGGAAATTCGAAAAAAAAATCCCGCATTCCAGGGAACGGAAAAAGTCCGGAAACCCCCTATACTCATGTGATTTCCATCGAGTGGAATATATTTTAGATTTATATATTTCTAAAAATTCCCAAACAGAATTGACAATCCATTATTAATTCCATTGCAGAAATGCTTGTTTATACCCTGCGCCACACTGTGGAACAGGTATTATGAGTTAGTGCATATGTTTGCAACACTCAGAAGGAGACGAGATAGACATATGGTGTCTTTGACAATATTGCTCAGGGTGGGTCCCTGAGTCGATATAGCCATGTCCGTCTGTCCGTTCGTCCCCCCTGTCCGTGAACACATTTTTGTGATCAAAGTCTAGGTCGCAGTTTTAGTCCAATCGACTTCAAATTTGGCACAAGTTTTTGTTTTGGGTCAGTCAGTCAAGTGTGCAAAATTTGATTGAAATCAGTTCAGATTTAAAAATAGCTCCCATATATATCTTTCGCCCAATATGGACCCAGAAGCCAGATTTTTACACTAATGTGCTTGCACAAGGAGAACAATTAGTGCTATAGTCAAGTGCCAAATTTTACTGTAATCGGTTCAGATTTAGACATAGCTCCTATATATATTTTTCGCCCGATATGGACTTAAAGGGTGATACGGTCAAAATTTGGTCAAGGGAAAAGCGTGTAAATCGGTGAAATCGTTTATTTAAAAAAGCAAATTAAATTTCGTTTTCAAGTTCATTTAGTATAAAATTCAGGAAAAATATTCAGTTAGGCTTTCGCTTTTCCAAATCCGAATTGCCGGGCCTCACGCTTGACACCTGCCATCAGATTTTGTACAGCCACCTTGTCCGCCTTCTTCGCCGCAGAAAGCCAGTTTGCCTTGAACTGCTGCTCGTCCTTAGCAGTTTTTTTGGGTCTTCTTTAGGTTCCGCTTGACAATAGCCCAGTATTTCTCAATTGGGCGGAGCTCTGGCGTGTTGGGAGGGTTCTTGTCCTTGGCAACCACCTGCACGTTGTTGGCGGCGTACCACTCCATGGCCTTTTTACCGTAATGGCAAGATGCCAAATCCGGCCAAAACAGTACGGAACAACCGTGTTTCTTCAGGAAAGGCAGCAGACGTTTATTCAAACACTCTTTCACGTAAATTTCTTGGTTGACAGTCCCGGAAGCTATGAAAATGCTGCTTTTCAAGCCACAGGTACAGATGGCTTGCCAAACCAGATATTTCTTTGCGAACTTTGACAGTTTTATGTGCTTGAAAATATCTGCTACCTTTCCCCTTCCTTTTGCCGTATAAAACTCCTGTCCCGGAAGCTGCTTGTAGTCGGCTTTGACGTAGGTTTCGTCGTCCATTACCACGCAGTCAAACTTCGTCAGCATCGTCGTGTACAGCCTCCGGGATCGCGATTTGGCCGTCGTATTTTGTTTATCATCGCGATTTGGAGTCACTACCTTCTTGTAAGTCGATAGTCCGGCTCGTTTTTTGGCTCGATGCACGGTTGTAGACGATACACCCAGCTTATTTGCGGCATCTCGGAGAGAGAGGTTAGGGTTTCGATTGAAACTACCGGCAACTCTCTTTGTCGTCTCAGCGGCTTCCGGTTTTCGATTTCCCCCCGATCCAGACTTCCTGGCTGTCGACAAACGTTCCCCAAACACTTTAATTACATTTGTAACGGTTGATTTGGCAACTTTTAGAGATTTCGCCAGCTTTGCGTGCGAGTAGCTCGGATTTTCGCGATGCGCGAGCAAAATTTTAATACGCTGCTCTTCTTGCTTGGACGGCATTTTGACAACTGAAGAGTGAATTCCAAAATCAAAATAGGAGCAACATTCTACACACACACCTTCAAAATGAGGGATGTTCAGGTTTTTTAAATGCAAAATTGAAAGAAATACGTCAAGTTTATATTGACCAAATTTTGACCGTATCACCCTTTATATGGACCCAGAAGCCAGAGATTTACCCTGATTTACCTGAAATTTTTGCACAAACATAAAACTGGGTCGTGCAGTCAAGTGGAAAATTTGATTGAAATCGGTTCAGATTTATATATATATCTCTCATATATATCTTTCGCCAGATTTTCCGTCATATGACCACAGAGGTCAAAGTTGTAGTCCTATTTACGTGAAATTTAGTAGAATTAACATACTAAGTATGCATGTCAAATTTGGTTGAAATAGGTTCAGATTTCGATATAGTTCCCATATATATGTTTTATCAATTTGGGCAAAAATTACAAAAATACCCACATTTTCCTTATAAGTCTAAAACTTGTAAAATTGGCTCAAATTTTCCTTTATTTCTAATACATATCTATCGGCCGATAAATTATAAATACTTTTTGCGAAGCTGCCTCAATATTGGTTCAGATTTAAATGTTTCCCATATGTTTTACTAACATTGTGTTCCACCCCAGGGCATTAGCCGACCTAAATTTAAAGTCTATAAATTTAATTTCTTTTTAAAACTCTATATTTCAATGTAATTAAATCTATGTTCCTAACACCATCACTTATAAGGAGAAATTCTTGTCGTGTTAGTAGAAATTTGAATAAATAAAATAAATAAATAAATTTTGTAGAACTAAATATATATAACTAAATATCGAAAATATGGATCCACAAAGTGGTCCAGGGTGTAATATAGTCGGCCCCGACCGACTTTAGACTTTCCTTACATGTTTTATAATGAAAATTGAATTGTTGAAATGTTGGGCGAACATCCCTTACACCCAATATGAAAAAAATCAAAGTTCGTTTGATTTTATACCAAAGCGTCTGTGTAACATGGGAACTTGACCTTATATTATTATCACCAAAATATTTCCAATTAAAAAGTTGATTAAACATATTCAATTAAAAAATTAATTGATACAATTAAGTTTTTAATCAAATTAAAAAATAAAACCATTTAAGAAAATTATTGAAAATTTTTACATATTCAAGTAAAATGTTAATTATGCCAATTATATTTTAATTAAATCAAAATATCCAATTAAAAATATAATTGAAAATTTCGTTCAGAAATAATTAATTTCATACTATACTCTGGTTCATTAAATTTTGACTCAAATCTAAAGAAAATTTCAACTATAACTATAATCGGAAAAAGAAAGTATAAACTCATGTAAAATTACAAGGAAATTATTTCATCTAAAGGAAAAATGAGTATACATAAATAAACAATAATACAATAAACGGCGAGTCCGAACGGCGTTCCACATTCCAGTGAAACCACTTAGAGAAGCATTGAAACATTCAGAAATGTCACTAGCATTATAGAGATGGGATAATCCACCGCTGAAAAACTTTTTGGTGTTCGGTCCAAGCAGGAATCGAACCCACGACCTTGTATATGTAGAGTTATGGGTTTAACCCCAGTCCGAACATCAAAAAGTTTTTCAGCGATGGATTATCCTCTCTGAGTAATGCTGGTGACATTTCCTATATTCTAGGATTGAATACTTCTTAGTACGAGTGACCTAAAATATTTTTCTATTCGTATTTTTCTTATTCGTATGTATGATAAGCATTCTATAATAAAGAAAGTCAGATTTATGATTTTATAAGAAATTTTTCTAAATGCGAGGAAACTCGGTTTTAGTTCATTTTAATGAATGCATTAATATCAGTAAATAAAATTTTCTTGTTCGGTTGTAAATTCTTGTACCCCACGAAGTAATCAGTATTAGTAAAATTCCATATCTTATTCTAGTTAATTAACAATTCCTAACTGCTTTCAGTTTAGGATTGTTTTACTGAAACAAGTAATTTTTACTAGTTTAAACAAAACTTTAACTTAATGGAAATAAAATGGCTAAGCTAAGTTTCTGAACATTCTTACTTAGTTTCGAAGGCACTTTTTTCTGGGTGTTCCTCTCCAACTAAGTGGTCCCAATAAACAAAGGATGAGCGTTTTTCAAATGCAACACCTTTTCAGTTTGAGGGTAAATTTCATTTTCAACATAAATTCAACTTGACTTGAAACAGCTCATCTTCAATACATCTTCAAATTGTTTGCGAATTACAACCAATAATTGGTAAGGAAAACTAGAAAGAAATGAAAACTTTAAGGAAGTCACTAAACTCAAATCTCTTTGCAGACAACTAAAATATTTGGATGCTGATTCTTGGACACTTATCGAAAGAGAAAGTTTCCAAAAATCAAAGTGCAACCAAAAAAACTTGGTATTTATGCTTTTCCATATCAACAACTACTGGATGATAATTCGCATCACATCGATAGTTTAATTTACATCGCATCATCGGTTTAATTTGTTATTTTGTGAATTGAAATTGCTGGAAATTTATTCCAATTATCTGGTCATCAAGTTCCTGAAAATTGCCAGTATTTTAATAACAACAATTTTGTAACACCAACGTTCTTGAGGAAATCACGAAGTACGTGGTCAGTTGGAAGAAATACAAATTGGTAAGTCAAAATAAAAAGTGAAATGAAAACATAATGGAAATCACAAAACTCGATTGTTTTGCAGAAAACTAAAATCATTGGATGGTATATTCTTGGAAGATGTTGGCCGATGAAAAACCGATGAAGGAAACAAAAAAGAAAAGTTTTCAGAAAACTTACAAAGTGCAATCAATTAAAACAAAGTGCAACACTTCCTATATTAAGAACTTCTGGATGGAAATATGCATTTTACATCAATTTACATCCCGTCATCAGTTTGATATTTTGTGATTTCCTCTTGCTGGAATCTATTCTAACACACAAGCCAGCAAGTTCCCCGATAGTAATTATTTCAAATTGCCAGCATATTAAATAATAGTTATTTGACACCAACATTGTATTGTATTCATAGTTTTATTTATTAATACGTTTAATAAGATAATTACATTTTGATTGGTATTACATTATTATTTTTTATATAATATTAATGTTATTTTTAAGATTATTATATTTGTTAACGAAAAAAAAAAATAATAAAATTTACAAAATCCCTAGAAATTTAGTATTGACTTTCAGTTAGAACTAGGATTGACTTTCATACAAATTGTGGTTTGAAAGTATTCGCAACAATGCTAATTTTTTATTTTTCTCACATTGAAAACTGTTTGAGAAATTATTGAGTAGCGATGCATTTCAATTTAAGGATTACAATTGAGAAATTATTGCTATTGTGTTGAATTTTACTGTTGAGGGTAATGTCTGTTTTTTATTGAGAACGCGATTTTCTCAACAATTTCTCAACTTGAATATTACCCTAATCCTTTGAAAAAATGTTTGAAAAATTATTGAATTTTAGTATTTCTCAAACGTTTGTGTTTATTGGGGTACTTCAACTTTCTGTGAAATACAATTTTTCTATAGAAATATAATATTGAACAATTTTTCTATAGAAATAAAATGTTGGAAAATTTTTCTATAGAAATAAAATATTGGATGAATTTTCTATAGAAATAACATTTTGGAAAATTTTTCTATATAAATAAAATTTTAGAAAATGTTTTTATAGAAATAAAGTTTTGGAAAAAATCTATAGAAATAAATTTTTTACAAAATTTTCAATAGAAAAAAAAAATGGACAAAATTTTTTATACACTGAAAAAAAAGTGAACCCTATATTTCACTAAAGCCAATTTAACTTTATTGTAGTTCATGCAATTATTATGTTTGGAGAAAGTTTCTTTTACTTTCATAATTTTTGGCGTACGTTAGTTACGCAAACTAAAAACAGCAAACATTTTATATAAATGAAGCATAAAGATTCACTAAATTCGTATTTCTCACAAAATAGTTCAATATTTCTTTAAATTTGTAAATTTTACTACAAACGTGCCCATCTTGAACTTCGTATGGCACTAAAGATATTCTTGCAATTTTCAACTCCAATTTTTATACTCACCACCATAGAATGGTGACGGGGATATAATAAGTTTGTCATTCCGTTTGTAACACATCGAAATATCGATTTCCGACTATATAAAGTATATATATTCTTGATCAGGGAGAAATTCTAAGACGATATAACGATGTCTGTCTGTCTGTTGTAATCACGCTACAGTCTTCAATAATGAAGCAATCGTGCTGAAATTTTGCACAAACTCGTCTTTTGTCTGCAGGCAGGTCAAGTTTGAAGATGGGCTATATCGGTCCGGGTTTTGATATAGTCCCCATATAAACCGACCTCCCGATTTGGGGTCTTGGGCTTATAGAAATCGTAGTTTTTATCCAATTTGCCTGAAATTTTAAATCTAGAGGTATTTTATGACCATAAAGAGGTGTGCCAAAAATGGTGAGTATCGGTCCATGTTTTGGTATAGCCCCCATATAGACCGATCTCCCGATTTTACTTCTTGGGCTTATATAAACCGCAGTTTTTATTCAATTTACCTGAAATTGGAAATCTAGAGGTATTGTAGGACCACAAATACGTGTGCCAAAAATTGTGGGTATCGGTCCACATTTTGGTATAGCCCCCATATAGACCGATCTCCCGATTTTACTTCTTGGGCTTATAGAAACCGCAGTTTTTATTCAATTTACCTGAAATTGGAAATCTAGAGGTATTGTAGGACCACAAATACGTGTACTGAAAATGGTGGGTATCGGTCCATATAGACCGATTACCCGATTTTACTTCTTGGGCTTCTAGAATCCGGAGTTTTTATCCTATTTGCATGAAATTGGAAATCTAGAGGTATTTTCAGGTCATAAAGAGGTGTGCCGAAAACGGTAAGTATCGGTCGATATTTTAGTATAGCCCCCATAAGAACGATCTCCCGATTTAACTCCTTGGGTTTCTAGAAACCGTAGTTTTTATCTGATTTGCCTGAAATTGTAAATATTCTGGTATTTTAGGCTCACAAAAACGTGTATCGGATTAAGTTTTTATCGGTCCATTTGGTAATGCCTCCATATAGACCGACTTCACTTCTTGAGGGTGTAGAAGGCGCACTGATCATGAAAATTGCTTGAAACTCAATGTAAAATTTCCAGACTTTACTTGCACACTTACAAGAGATGTTAATGATTCCTCTAAAACTCAAACAAAAATGGTTTTTATAAATACAGAATCTGATATAGTCCTCATAGGTGAAATCTTTAAGTTTATCTTCGGGAATTGTCCTCAAGTCCTCAAGCCCTCCTGAAATTTCAAAGGAAACCCTAATATTTGGTTCATGGTGGTGGGTATTTAAGATTCGGCCCGGGCGAACTTAGTGCTGTATATACTTTTTCTTCTTCAAACTACAAAATTTTCTTTAACAATGAATTATTAATGAATTGATTATGTCAATAATAAATTTTCTTGAATTTGTCGACAAATATTTAGTTATTTTTGTGATATCGGAGTGATATTGAATTCGTACAACAAAATATATAGCCCAATTCTGAATATTCCCTAGGGAATGTGTTCCCTGGGAATTCATTTTCCCCGGGAATAAAATCCTCCTATTCTAAACAGTAGGGGAAGGGAATAACATGGGAGAAATAATTCAGAGTATTCGAAGTCAGCTGTTTCACTTCAACTGTTTTATTTTAATAAATTTTTAATATTAAAATTTTGAAATGAAATTGTATTAAATTGATGTAAAATAGAGTTAAACATGAAAAACGTCAAAAATGTTTAGTGCCGTGTTTATGGCAGTAGCTGAGGAGAGGCGTATCAACGTAACAAGGTCTAAAGGATAGAAAGGAGAAAGCTACGCGATGCCATTAACCCACTTGAGTTGCCTGAAACGTTGTAACTACATATTTGTACATGAAGAGGTTGTTACTTAGTTCATGGGATTTATAGGGTTAAAGTGGCAGCCCGATTTGATTCGGACTCACTTATGCTATGGTCACACTGAGCAAATATTTGACAGAAATCAAAAAAGATTCCGTCTCCACAGCCAAACCAGCTAACATTTTAAGCTCATATTTGATATATAACATCATCGTAGGAGTATTTTCCAAGAGCGGTATTCAGATATTTGGAAAATGGTTCTGGAAAAATGTTTGACACTCATTTTGGTCAAATATTTGCCTAGTGTGACCATAGCCTTAGACCATTCAGTCCATTGTGATACAATATAATAATCCAGCCTTCAAATACCTGTTGGATGTATTAGCAGACCACATTCCACCTCAACGCAAGTCTTTTGGATTATATCCACTAGTAAGATTAGGTGCTACGCTTCTTTGTCGAAGGTGGCTACCAAAAACGGCGTAGGAAAAGATCGAGACATATCTGTGGCCTAGAGTAGCCTGAACAAAGTTCATAAAGAAGTCATAAATATATTTAAATAACACCTATGCCCGAATTGGATATATTTCATCAAAACGGAAGAAGAAAACTAGTAAATTTCTTCAGCTTTTTACGCCACGCGGGACACATGTTCGCATTATTGCTCCTTTAAGAAACAAGCACCTACATTAAAACAGGAAGGGATATTATAGTTTAAATGTAAAACCTTTATTTTCTATATAAAAGAATTTTTAAAATATGTACAGATCTGCGACCATGAGATGAGCATTCGGTAGTTGGATGCATCCCATCACCAATTTAAATTTAAGGTTTTTGACCGGAAATTACAGAGAAATGATGCATTTTGGTTACTACTCCCTTGATTTTTTTGGGGATTTATTCCCAAAAAATGTCATCGTTTTTCCCTTTTTATTATCATTTGTAATACCAATTTTTCCCCAAGGGAAAAATTTCCTATTTTCTAAGTTGGTTTAGAATAAGGGAAAAGGGAATAAAGAAAAATTCCCCAGGGAGATTTTGTTTAGAATAGGGGAACAGGGAAGAGGGAACAAATTCCCAGGGAGTTGTTATTGAGAATTGGGCTAATAGAATTTAAAACATTGTCTTACTATGTTAAAATATTTGGATTGAACACAAAGTATTACTAAACAAATTATATTTTCAACAGAAATAAAATTTTGGAAAAATTTTCTAAAAATAAAATGTTGGACAAATTTGCTATAGGGATATATTTTTTTGAAAAATTTTCTATAAAAATAAAAATTTGACAAAATTTTCTATAGAAATAACATTTTGGAAAAATTATCTATAGAAATAAAATTTTGGAAAAGTTTTCTATAGAAATAAATTTTTTGGAAAAATTATATATACAATTTTAGAACAATTATCTATGGAAATAAAATTTTGGAAAAATTTTCTATAGAAATAAAATTTTGACAAAATATTCTATAGAAATAAATCGAGCAACGAGAAACTGTGATGCACAACATTGCCTCTTTATGTTTTACTTAGAAAGTTTAATAAATTCAAATTGAAAAAATCTGGCTTCTTAATTTACTTACTTTCATAATTTCTGTTTTGTATTGATGGAATAAACAAAATGACAATAACTCCATCTTCGATTTTTTTATTGGTATTGATGTGGAGTATTTCACTCTAAATATATTGTGGTATAGGCATCGGATGCTACCACATTTTTAACTGCCCATGTAAGCAAATGAAGAAAAATAAAACAATTATGCAATTTTTAGAAATCAGTTGTGTTTTATTTCTAATATCACTTTAAAAGTACTAATTTTCTTTTTTATACTTTTTTGTGTTTTGATTTTATACGCTTAAAATATGTTATATAATGTGTACATATGTTTTGTATAAATTTATTTGTTAAAACCTTTAAAATAATGATTTGCTAAAAATCAGCAAGAATTCGCTAAAGGTAATGTGTGTTAAATAACTTATCAACTAGAACAATGAATTTTACAGCGCTGGCAGATATTGACGGGATGGGTCCGATTCGAAAGTTTGCCTATGTATACACGCAATGATTAATAAATACCAACTACAAAATTAGTTACACTGAATCAAAAAAGTCTCCGTACAAGCAATTTTTCTTTTATAAACACAATATTGATTACAATAGTAGAAATGGAGAAATGGGTCACTGTAGATTTAAGATTTCCATCCATTACAAACGCAATAATTTTTAGAGACTCTCTTTTCTAAACGATAGCCTATTTTCCCTGAACTTGGTTTGCTTGCAATAGTATTAGTTTTTTGATTATCTAAGTTACATATTGAACAGCCGAGCGATATCTTTTCTCGATGTCGTTTTTTTTGTGTCCAAACTCAAAATAAAAGTGAACCCTAAATTTCACTAAAGCCGATTTAATTCTATTTTAGTTCATGGAATTATTACGTTTTAAGAGAGTTTCCATGGCTTTAATAATTTTTTGCGAACGTTAGTTAAATTAACTAAAACAGAGGAAAAAATTATACACAAATGAAGCATAAAGATAATCTAAATTCGTGTCTCCCACAAAATAGTTCATAATTTTTTAAAATTTTACCAATAATGCGCCCACCTTGAACTTCGTATGGCACTAAAGAGATTTTTGCAATTTTCAATTCCATTTTTTTCCTTCAAACTAAAAAATTTTCTTTAATATGTGAAAAATAATAATTTTGTCTAATATATTATCTTGAATTAGTCGAAAATTATTTACTTATTTTAGTGAAATCGGCGAGACAGCTGCGCTTCTAATACGGTTTAGTTAAAATTTTCTTTCCTGGTGGGTTCACTTTTTTTAAGGCATCGAAACTTGCTTAATTTTGCTATTTATAACTAACTGCAACATTTTTAATTGTTCTTTTTTGATGAAACCATATATTAAAGTACAAACAATAACTTTCTCTGGAAGTTCCTTTCGACATTCTACCAAACCGTTTCCGCTACAGGCACCCAAAAAAAAAGTGTACCCACCGTGGAAGAAAATGTAGTTTTATTTTAGAAAATTTTAACTAAAATAGTTTTCTAGTTGCAACATGTTATAAATAAGTTAATACTTTTTGTCAAACTGAAGAATTTTTTTTTTTAAATAATTAATATTTTTCTGTTGTTTAAGAAAATTTCATATGTTGAAAGAAAAAATTGGGCTTAAAAATTGTTAAAATGTCTTTTGTGCTGTACGAAGTTCAAGACAGGTACAATTTTAGTAAAATTTACTCCTTTGAGAGACTTATGAACTCAATGTAAGCAAACTTCTGCCATTTTTGGAAAATATGAACTATTTTATTTTGTAGTAAAATTGTGCACTATATTTGTATACAACTTTTTCTCTTATTTTTAGTTCGTCATAGTGAGCAAAAAATTATTCAAATAAGGAACATTTACTCATATTGTGCAAAATTTAACTAAAATCAAATAATCTTCATGAACTAAAATAAAGTTCAGTTGACTTTAGAGTCCCTTTTTTCTGGGTGGGGTTTCTTACAAAAAAAAAATCTCGCAACATAATGCTATGGTATTTGGTCAAATATTATTGTAGGCAAAACAAAAGAGTTTGTACGAAGACTTTGTTGATTCAGTGTATATACTTACGTGGGAGGTTCGTAGTCATATCCATTGCCGCCACCATAGCTGTAGTCATCACCACTTTGGCCACTGCCTCTTGACAACGATGATGAAGCCGATTGATCGAGGTCAGCATTTAAATCTTGCTTCAAAAATTGGAATCGATTTCTCTTGTCATCCAAACCAAATTTATTGTTTAGCCCTCCAAAGCCAGATTCGAGCGATTGTGGTCTGTGGAATGATTATAGAATGACATTCACTTAGATGATGTAATGTGTAACAATAATCTTACTCAGGAATGTCTAAGTCAAGTTCCGTGATAGGGTGGTAACCGAATTCATCAGCTGTGTATCTGGTCCTATAACGTTTGCCATCGGCACCGGTAAAAGAATATGAACCACTCACAACGAACGTTTTGTCGTCTTTCAATTTACCAACGCTAGAAACTTCAATACCGTTTTGGGTTTTCAATCTGAAAAAAAAAAAACAATGAGAATGAATTTGAATGTTTTTTTTTCTGGGGACATTATGGCTTTACTCCAATTTGAATTTCTTATTTCCGCTAAGATTTTGTAATTTGTCCACTTTAGCCTTCATGACATCGCCCTCGAATACTACGGCTGGTTTTTCATCGTCAATGTCTTCGGGTAATGTATATATGTCACTAGGATCATATTTGAATAGATCCAATTTGCTATCTGTTAGACGCTTTATATCAGCCGAAACATACACCACTGCGCACAATAAAATAATCTGGAATTATAAGAAAAAAATCGTTAATACTCTAATAAATATTTGTTGTTGTTTCTATATAGAAATTCCAAAAAGTATTAATGCAATAAACTGGGAGCAAATGGGTTAATGTTTCTTTTTATCTTTCAAAATAATATCCTCTAGTGTGAGCCATTTTAGTTTCCAATAAATGTCATTAATATAGTTTGTTGTGAGAAACGAAATTAGCTTTAAGAGACATGTGATATCCGGGTTCAAAAAGATAATAAATTAATAACGCTTTATTCAAATATAATATCATATAATTTATGAAACATTCGAATGCCTGTATATTTGTATTTAAAAAAATTAGAACTGGTCTTACAAGTTTATCAATATATCTATGAATATATACGCATAAATATGTATGTGAAGTGATGAAAACTCGCCAATTGGATTTAAAAATTCAGGCTTAGATTGCATATGAGTAGAAACTCTTGTTTTCGTACCGAATATGTATGTGAATATATATGCCAATTGAAGTGTATTTTATACTAAGCATGATTCTAATTTATGGTTCCGACATAAAGTCTGTAGATGAATATTTTTTATACAACTATCTTCAAATACCGGCATCCATATAAATGATAATTTTTATTTAAACTGATTAGTTTTATGGACACAAGCGTGTGCCTAAAACTTGAAACCTAGCATAAAATACTTTAAGATGTGGTTTATCACAAATATTTACATATAAATCAAGTGTAAAGTTAACCTATGTAAATGTACCGTTATCCAAAGCATAAACTAAAATTAAATATGTGTTAAGTGAATATATTAGGCCTGTTTTCTTCTAATACAAGATACAACGTTTGTATGAGATATCCACATCTATTATACTGGTATTCCGTATTTACTGAACATATTAAGTTGATATTACCGTGGTGTATTTTGGTCAAATACGTTAGATTAAAGAAGATGGGCAATTGGCGTGCATCATATCCTATGTTGTATGTTAAATTTTGACCAATAAGTACAGAATTAAAATTTCTCCGCTTGTTACAAGTTTTATCCTGCTTCTAATTTCTATTTTATTTTAATGTCTCTACCTAAGCGCTTAAACCACCATGAAGTTATCAGTCACACTGAATAAAATATTGTCATGAGGTCAAAGATTTCATTCCCTTCAAATACGAATCCGATTGCTTAGCATAGAAGACGCAATTCTCTGATATAAAGTTTTTTTCCTTGTCCAAAAGTCGATAAACTGTTCAATGAAGTCGTTTTGTCCTTATAGTTAAGATATTCAACCTAAAAATGGGTATACTAACATGAAATAAAATTATATTTTACCAAGGTCAACTTGGCTTTAATACTTCTGAAAAAAAACATCTTCAAGACGTTTTTTACTTGAAACATAGCACAATTTTTACTTGTAGTCGAGTCTGAATTTGGAAATGTAAATTGTCGTTAACACACGTTTATGGACTTTAATGGCACATGATAAAGCTGAAAAAATTAAAATCTGTTTCCTAGAATCAAGTACCCAAAACTTGACTTTAAAAGAGAATTCTGTCTTAAATGTATCCTTACTTCCATTCTCTGCTTCTTTGGCTCGGAATCAATACCAAAATCATTAGTGTAAAGGCAAAATCTTTGGAACCGGACATGCTTTTTTTCTAGTGCAGTGTTGCATGTATTGGGGATTTTTACTGAAATTTATGATATTCTTTTGTGGATGGCACGAAATTTTTAAGTTGAAGACTTGGGGAATTTATAGAAATTTGGGGTGTTTATGAAATTCAGGTCTACTACAAGTTTTTGTATGGCAAATAAAGCATTTAACACAATGGAATATCCTCTGACAATCCTTACTTCTCCACACCCTCAAAAAAGATCGCTTCTGTAACATATACCCCAAACACATTTTGCTTCAAGCATATATATTTTCACGATTGGTCCAAACAAAATATTGTTTGTATTGTTCAAACGTATTAGGTTTCACCCTAGGCATACACTGGTAGAAAAAAATGTTAATGAAACTTTCCTTGTGTATATATATTTTTAAGGCGCCAATTGGTTACTTCCATTCTTTTACTTGCAGCATACCCTCTAAGTCTCTCTTTCTAAACACATATATATTTATAGGCTATTTCTAAATAAATATATGTTTGCATCAAAGACCATTAAAGAGGAAGATGTGAATTGGGCTTTGATAGTGTTAGTGTCAAAAACCAGAGATTAGCCCCATACTTGTAGGAAAGGCGCTTCGAACTTACTGGTTTGATGCAGACAATTTTTATTTTGATATTTTCTCAAAAGTTCCAGCAAATTTCTGTGTCGATTGCACTAAATTATTAATTAAATGTTTTTGTTCTTTTAAAAGTTAAAAAAATTGCTAAAATAAGCGAATTAGGTTTTGTTACGAATGCAAAATGAAAAGAGAAACTTCTCATCGAACATGTATGGGGCTAATCTCTGGTTCTCGAGAAAAAATAATAACAACATGTCCAATTCACATCTTCCTCTTTAATGGTCTTTGGTTTGCATCCATTCATATTATATTTACAAACATATTATGTCCCAAACATAATATGTTCTAACATATTAACATATATGTTCCAAACATGTTATGCTAGTTTATGAACATTGTGTGCTTGCACATAAAAAATTGTGTTTAAAAATTAGACTTCCAAACATATAACTAAGTTTTACACCCATACATATGAAAAACATTATTTTTCGTCCGTGCATGGTCGTGATGAAATTTTGATTAGAGCCATCATAGCACAAAGAATTATTCGTACTAAATTCATTTCGTTATTCGTATCATAAATTCATTCAGCCTCACTAGCCCATATAAAAAATTTGAATTCTGTGTCACTCATGATTTATTATAGGTAGACCCTCAAAAAAAATCGCTTCTGTAACATATACCCCAAACACATTCTGTTTCAAGCTTATATATTTTCAGTATTGGTCCAAACAAAATATTGTTTGTATTGTTGTGAAACATGTTATGTTTCACCTTAGGCATACACTGGTAGAAAAAATTTTTAGTGAAATTTTAATTGTGTATATCTATGTAAGGCGTCAAGTGGTTACTTCCATTCTTTTTCTTGCAGCATACTCTCTAGCTCTCTCTTTCCAAACACATATATGTTTATGCTACTACGTGCAAAAGTCCCTATGACTTTCCAGTGTATCAAATACAACACTAAAAACATCAATAGCATAGCATAATAATTTGGCATACTATGAACTTCCCATTTATTATTTCTTTTTAATTTCGACCTTCAATTGAATTGAAAGCAAAATCGTAACTTAGATCGCAAATCATATTATTTCAGTCAATAGTTGGTTAATTTCTAGTGCAGAAAAAACACATGTGTATGTAAATATGTAATATTTTTGAATTATATACTATAATTGAATTAATAAAATTTACAGATTTTAGCCTAAATTGCAACGGCAATATTTGCTGTTCAAACCTGAGCTCAAAATAAGTTTTTTACTGGTACACCAACGGGTTGACATTCGAAAATACTTTTTTCTATACTATTGTCTACTGTTTACGGCAACGTGACCGGCAAAGTACTCGTCTCAAGGTGAAGAATGGCAAATTGCATCGAAAAACGTCAACATAGAAAACGCTGGAGCTGCTTCTCAGTCCACAGAAGCAGAAAGGCCGCCTCAGGGACTTCACGCAGAGAGCATACCACAACGTGATGACAAAATCGAGGGACAATCAACCGTTCAATCAAGTGAGACGAAAAGGACAGCGTCAACACCCAAGTCATCTGCCAAGGTAAGACATACATCTTTTAGAATTATACCCTCAACCACTCGTTCGGATCTCATAATATAAGAAGAGATCCTGTATCAAAGCGTTCGCGTAGCACAATAAAAAACAAAGATAAAGGAATGTCTAAAGTTGCAAAAGTCAGTCCCAGATAAAGCTGTTGTTTCTCTGTCATCGGCAACGAGTACGACTAACTCAAACATGGGCATACTGTCTAGTCAGACATCATGACAACAGCAATGCACACTTTCCAATTCTTGTCACATAATCATCAACTACCAGCGAATACTCTCGCAAACAACATATTCTCCGGTAATCAAAATAACGAATTAATTGTTTCAACATATAACCCACAGGCTATGTCAGCTGTTCGAAGCTCTAATGTTGCAACTGGAATAAGCTCTGTTAATAATACCTTCGCTGTTATCCACTGTGGTAGTAACATATTCCACACTCCGTTCAATAACACGAGTTTACCCTCTGTTTCCATCTCATCTATCCATCCAGTCTGTTCGTCCAATTCCATTTTTACATCGTCCCATATGTTTCCAAACAGTACCATTAACCAACACCTAACTTCAAATTCAAATCCCAATTCGAGTTTTCCCATCACAGTTCCAATTTCAACGAAACCACCGTCCAATTATTTACAACGGATATAGCCCATCGTTATCTCATTATCTCACACTAAACACTGATGCTGATATATCGCTGCCCACATCTCATATAGCCGCCCGGGAGCCACCGTGGTGCAATGGTTAGCATGCCCGCCTTGCATACACAAGGTCGTGGGTTCGATTCCTGCTTCGACCGAACACCAAAAAGTTTCTGAGTGTTTCAAAGCTTCTCTAAGTGGTGGAACGACGTTCGGACTCGGCTATAAAAAGGAGGCCCCTTGTCATTGAGCGTAACATAGAATCGGGCAGCACTCAGTGATAAGAGAGAAGTTCACCACTGTGGTATCACAATGGACTGAATGGTCTAAGTGAGCCTGATATATAGGGCTGCCACCTAACCTAGCCGCCCGGCAAGC
The DNA here is from genome assembly GCF_050003625.1 of Haematobia irritans. Lineage (NCBI taxonomy): Eukaryota > Metazoa > Arthropoda > Insecta > Diptera > Muscidae > Haematobia > Haematobia irritans. Next base: position 38,212,405 of record NC_134399.1, on the reverse strand, counting down.
CGTAATTAACCCTTTCGACCCCGAATTTTTATAGGTATCGCTAAAATTTTTTTTTTACTTTTAATCATGTTGAAGTCATTTAAGAAGCGTCTAGCCAAAATTTCGGGTCGCCACGCCCATTCGTTTAGGCGGTAGAGAATGTTGCCTGTGGGCAACTTTGGGCAATTGTGACTACAAACTATTTTGTTTTGTAATGATAGACGTATTACGTTTTATTGGATTTTTGTTAAGTTTTTTGTTATTTTACAGTAAATATATACTTAGATGCGCGCGTGAGTGGAATTTCAATCACGCTCAAACACATTCACGAAGAAATATTTGTACTCACGCATGCCATGTGGGTAGGAATTCACGGTCACGAAATGAAAAGTCATACTCGCACACGCTCACACATGAACAATGTTTATGTCTCACGCTTTCGCACGATTCACGACAAATCTCGTAAGTCACGAATATTTTCGGAACACGACAATTTTCGTGGCTCAATAAAATTCTGGTAATTAACGAAATTTCTCGTGACTCACGCTATTGAAATCTTAAGCGTGATTAAATATGTAAAGGTGATTAAAATCGGTGAGCTTGAATTTACTCGTGAACGTTCGTGATTGTGACTTTTTGTGTCTGTTTTACCGTGTGTGCGAATTTTATCGTGAATATGAATTTTATTGTTAACGTGAATTTTATCTTGAGCGTGAGTTGGATCGTGAGCGTGGGTTGGATCGTGAAAGTAAATTTTTATCGGGAGCGTGATTTCGGAGAAAGTTTACTCACTCACAACCACGAACACAATTTGTGCTCACGCGCCATATATTTTTCTTTAATCCCGTTCACGCACATTCACGAGGTTTCGTTTAAATTTCATTCACGAGATTTCGTTTAAATTTCATTCACGGCTTCGCGTGAATCACGCGTGACTCACGAAAATGTTTTTTTTTTTGTTTTTAACCCATGTCAATTTAACTGGTGGTGTAAAAAACCAAAGTATTATAAAGCGTCAATATTCGTGCTAATCCACTAGTATGTTGCCAAGAAGTGGCTTCCTCCCTTTTTACGATTCCTTCCAAATTCCCCACTGCACTGCAGATATGTTTTCCACATCATCGCCGCATTTCTCGTCACTGGGACATCCCAATTGAAGTTGAAAATTTTTTCAAAATCATTGTTTTTCAAACCTTTTTTCTCCAGGTCTCATGTTCAAAAATATGTAATTTTACTACCACAATTGCCCAAAGTTGCCCACCGGCAACTTTTCAATTTTAAAAATTTCCCATCTGTTGTTTTTTCGCAATTCTAAGATTTGACTTCCAGAAATATTTTATTTGACATGTAGTTGTATTTTTTAAAAAAAGTCACATGTATAAAAACCTCTTTTTAAATTCGCAAATATTTTTTTCTTGAGGTACGTGCGTATTAGTGAACATTTTTTTGCTAATTGACAACCAAATTAGCTGATTTTTCATTCAACTTGAAGAAAACACTTGTAGCTTTCGATACCGTTACAGTTTTATGAACAAAAACAACGCTGACAGTGAGTCTCAAAACACAAAAAGTTGCCCACAGGCAACTTTAGGGTCGAAAGGGTTAAAGACCTGCCGATTTTCTCGGGCAAACCCGAAGACTGGCCAATATTTATCACCAACTATATACAATCGACCGAAAGATGTGGATTTACAGAGCAGGAAAATTTAATAAGATTATAAAATTGTTTGAAGGGAGCTGCATTGGAGGTAGTTAGAGGGAAACTAAAAAACAACCAAACTAAGAAATGTCTTAGTTTGGTTGTTATCGCAGAAGATGTGAAATTTATATATACACAAACAAAAAATACTTTTCTTCGGAACGAAATTTTAGTCAAACAAAATTTCCATTTCATAGAAACTAGATTCTGTTTAACCAAAATTTATCAGACATTTTTTGAAAAGTTATTTAACGTTTGTCGCTAATCTATTTTTACGGTCAAAAAAGCTTTGTCTTAAAATTCAGTCAGAATATATATTTTTACTGTCAAAAACGCTTTGTCTTAAAATTCAGTCAGAATATGTCTTTCATTTGCTCAAAAATCTGTATATTTCTCAAATTAAGGCATAATAGTAAACAAAATGTTTGCTGATCGTATTTAGGAGCTTTTAAGATTATTAGAGGCCTGAAATGTACAAACAACTATTTTTGGTTCTTTTGGGTAAGATTTTACGACCTAATAATTTATTTAGGAACAGGTTCTTTTCTTAAAGGAAATATGTTAGGTTTTATTTTGCAAAAAAAAAAAATACAAATCGTTTCCCGGGACGAAATTATTTTGTTACCAGTCTATTTTTTACTTTAGATGTTCTGGCCTTCCCACAATCTTCTCGTATGGTATATGCCACTAGCCGTGAAATGTCTTAATGGAGCGAAATTCGGTTATTGAAACAAATGGATATCGTTTTGTTTAATTACTCTTCCGTAATATTTAAGTAATTATTAACAGTATGCATATTATTTTTTTAAGATGAACCTGTTTGTCCCGTTCCGACGGATATGCGATGGCATCGTAATTGAAATGAATTGATTCAAAACTGGAAATTATGCATAATTTCTTCGAACTAGGCAACAAAGGTTTTCTGATGCAAACGGTGTGGTGTCTTAGATTCGCCATTTAGCTTAGAACATGTATCGATAAAAAGTTATTAAATATGAAATGTATTGGACTTTTATCTCTAGCGAAGCTTCCATCATTCACAGTAAATTGCATCATTTTAAGACGGCTTGAGTGGTTTGCATATGAAATGAATAATTAATCATTTTCACAAATCATAAGTGATGGAAACAATGAAAATGGATAATTAATTTCCAATAATGTTTTCAAAATAGCTGTAAAATATTTATAGTTTCGTTACCGCCTTACTATCGCAACTCTGTCATCAGTTGACTACAGAACATTTATAGGCTTGTTTTCTTTTAGTACTGGATACCCAGTACGGACTAAAAGATAACAGAGTGCTCGTTTAAGGTAAAATTACAATACAATGATGATTGAAGAGTTGAAATTTCTCTTTGAAATCAAAAGTTCGAATAGTCTGCCACAAACAGAAAATATCAACCCTTCCATCAACGCACGGATTGACGCATGGTGTGTAATTCAACATTTATCCAGGACAACACTGGCATCAGCTTTTTAAAAACATCTTACATTTTTAATGTCCCAGCAAAAAAAGCGTCGCCAAAAAAGTAATGAAAATGTTCTTTTTGTATCCGGAAGTTGTGCAAAATTGACGCAGAAGCGATGAATTTAGCATGGGCTTGTCATAGGACGGAAGTTTCAACAGCCGTTGCACTGAATTTGGATCACTTCTTTAGGTGTGATCCGAATTCAATGTTTTGAATGTAAATTAAAAAATTCTGTGATATTTTGTCAAATAAATAATTTTTATAATTTTTTATAATTTTTAATGGATTCTAACGATTGTCGGAAACGTTTGACCTCAAATATTTTCAAAAATTCACAAATTTTTCAGATTGGATTCAGCAGTTTTTTCGACAAAATTTAAATGATTTGTACCATTTTATGAATTCTTACTCTGTTATTAACTTTTTTGAAACAAAAAAAGTTAAAATTACCCATTAAAAGTATGAAAAAACCAAGTTAAGAAAAAAATGAATTAAAAGAACTTCCTGGATAGTTAAAATAAAGAATATCATTGGGAGTGTATCTTCTGGTAGTGCTTTTAAAGTTGTGCCTTTGGAAGAACTTCCAAATTTTTTTGCTGGGATATAAAGTGTTCATATAGTAATAAATATCTACTGCTGTCATTATTTTACCATTTTTAATTTCATGTTATTCGACAAATTAATCACAATAAATTGCTATTGTGAATCGAGGAAACGTCACTTTATCAAACTTTTAGATTTTGAATTTTAGGCAAATCAAAAAAAAAGTTGTATACAAATGAAGTACAAAATTTTATTAAATTTGAAAATAGTTCATATTTTCCATTTACTTAAATTACGTTCATAACTTTCTGAAATGAGGATATTTCCCTTAATTTGTGTCTGTTTTGAACTTCGTATAGACATTTTAAAAATTTTTAACTCTAATTTTTTCCTTCAAGATATGAATTTTTCTTAATAAGTTTTCTTCAATTTGACAAAAATTTTAAATTAATTTGTGTCATATTGCAATTAGTAAAATATGTTTTTTAAATTTATATAAGGGAAGAATTTTTGAAAATGCAAAACATGCTTGGATGAAGGAATTTGTTTTTTTTTATGGTATTGGAACGAAAACTTCTGATTCGAGTCTATACACTCCTAATAATACATATTTGTGTCGTATATGCTAAGTGCTCATGAACGAATTTATTTTTTATTCAAATTTAATTTATTTTAAACCAAATATCGGTACACTGTTGGTTGAGTGTTTGATGCAAGATATTCTTTTTGAAAAAAAAAAAATAAAATAACAAAAAAATCAACAGAATTCCATAGATTTGTTTCTTAAATTCTCAATTAATTTTAAATTGATTATTAAAAAAATATTATTATACAATTTGTATATATGGTTTGCCCCCCAGCACGAAGATTTAATGTCAATGAACTTAGTATAGTGTGGCAACTGGTTTCGAAATAACTTTTGTGTTCAGAATCGTAAAATTAAAAACGGATTATGAATTTATTTACATAAAATTTTTCAAAAATTATTATCTGTTCATAAACTAGTATTCGGAATAGCAAAGATCATCCCTAAAGTCCGGATTTTTATGCAAATCTCTTTGAGATGATTTCGAATATTATGCGAGATGCTTGATAAAATTAGTGTGCGGAAGATTTCCAAATGTTAAAGTTAAAGTAACAGTGGTCTGATTACGTTCAAATCTTCTGTTTTAGTTTTACATCATAGGCAATATTCAAATTGCTTATGAAGTCTCTGCGATTTTGATTTCTTATGTAAATATTTAAAAACAAAGAGAAAGTTCACTAACTCAAAAAATGTCCAAAGTCGCCAATGAACCTAAGCGAATTGGGGTGGGCGACGTAATACTGGTGCAAACTTCAATGGTTTATGTTGACACTTTAGCAAAAAATAAATTGAGCGATTTCTTAAATTAACAAATAATGTTGCTCTTTTAAAGATTCTCGTTAACTAAAAAAAACAAATTTTGAATATTCACTTTTAACGTCTTATTAGCAATAATTTTTAATTGTTCGTTTTATCTATTATCCTTTTCATTTTAAAATTACATTAAAAAAAAACACTTCGACTTTTTAATCAAATTTCGTCGTATTTATTTATATTAGTATGAATGACTATTTGAGAGAAAAGGGGTAGGAATTATGTTGGGCCGAAGAAGAAATCACTTCAGTATCTTCAATTATACCGAGTACACACAGTTTTGTTTTTATTTTATTTTTTAATTTCTTGTGTATATTTTTGTGGTCCTTTTTCTTGCATATATTTACTATATCTAATTTCTATGAATTTAGTTAAAGTCCTTTTATTTCTATTTTATTTCTAGAATATTGCATGGTTTTATTCAGTTTTCAATTGAAGACAATATTTTGCCGGATCACTTAACTCCTTTACTTTGCTAAAAATAATCATATAGACTTGTTGTCATACCAATAACACAATTTAACAGTTTATGTTTTATTTTTTAATGAATTTTCTTCACACCCAGAATTTATTTATTATATAATTATCTAATATTTCATTGGATTTGAAATTTTTGTAGCATAATTTCGAATTTTTTTTAAATGTTGATTTAATAATTTGTTTGAATTTTGTTTCAAGCTTCAGGTCTTTTATTAGGTTTTTTTCTTGTATTTTTCTCACAACATTTTCATTTATCGTTTCTGTATTTAATTCACTCAATATTATTATGGTTTTGGTTTTTTACTCATTGGAAAATGTTACCATACAAAGATTCTAAAACTTATTTAACATTCTTTAAGCTATTCGAGTTTATAGTTTTTGTGTTATGGTATTTTCTTCTCAAAACTTACTAATCGTGTCATATTTAAAATTGAAATCTGTTATCGATCCGGATTGTTTTGATAGTACGTATTTAACGAACGAATTCTTACTAGCAAATACGACCAAAGACGCTTCTTGTTTCCTTATATATTGTCATTTGCATACAAAATTGTGGACACAATGCCAAAATGGTATTGGAACGAGATTTGTCGAAAATCGCCAACAAAGACATTACGATCGCCAGCTTTCGTCATTATGAGAAATTTCCATCATTTGAGTTGGCTAATTCTGAGTGTGTATCTTACCACCCTGCTAGTCAATCGGACTAACGTTGATCTTCTCTTTCACGATTATTACCACTATCACAATTCGGCATCTAATATCTAAGCGTGTTTTAGCCGCGACATACATACACTCCCATATATATGGTGTATAATATAAAACAATAAAATTACTAGATTTAGACAAGATACGATGGCAGTATGAATAATTTTTAGATGGAGAGAGCATTGGCATATCATAAAGAAATGATAAATAAAATAAAATTTGTGATATTGTGCAAGACCGGGATACAAATTTATTTTTCAAAATCATGGATTAAAGAGGAGATTTGTAGATCTTTTTTTAGATACTGAATATTTAGCTGAATATTTAGACGACATATTAACTATAAAAATTCTATTATCCTATTCTGTTATGTATGGCTTAGTATACGATTTAAGTGGATTTTATAAGTTTTTATACGAAAAAAATAGATCTAAATAAACGAATAAAACTCCATTTCATATATCCTTGAAATTAACAGTTCAGGCTTGCCTACTATAGAATATTTTCTTTGCATATCTTCAGGCGTCACAATTGCCCGCTTGGCAACCCAAACACATGAGAAGGAAAAAGTGCTCAAAATGACAGTATTGCCACCGTGTTCCAGTTTCGACCAACCACCAACCAACCAGTTTCGACCAACCACAAAAAAATATCCGCTTTGGGGATTACTGAGAGGGTAAATCCACAATCCACGTGACATTTTTGAGTGTTTCAAAGCCTCTGTAAGTGGTTTCACCACTATCTGGAACGCCGTACGGACTCGGCTATAAAAACGAGGTCAATTGTTGAGCTAAACGTAGAATCGGGCAGCACACAACAGCGTTTGCGTTGCGATTTTTCAAAAAGTGGCAGTCGTCGAAAAAAGTTGCTCAGTTATTTTTGAAAAGTAACATATAAAGGGTGATTCTTTTGAGGTTAGGATTTTCATGCATTAGTATTTGACAGATCACGTGGGATTTCAGACATGGTGTCAAAGAGAAAGATGCTCAGTATGCTTTGACATTTCATCATGAATAGACTTACTAACGAGCCACAACGTCGAATTTTCAGTGAATGGGCCCTAGAAAAGTTGGCAGAAAATTCGCTTTTTTATCGACAAATTTTGTTCAGCGATGAGGCTCATTTCTGGTTGAATGGCTACGTAAATAAGCAAAATTGCCGCATTTGGAGTGAAGAGCAACCAGAAGCCGTTCAAGAACTGCCCATGCATCCCGAAAAATGCACTGTTTGGTGTGGTTTGTACGCTGGTGGAATCATTGGACCGTATTTTTTCAAAGATGCTGTTGAACGCAACGTTACGGTGAATGGCGATCGCTATCGTTCGATGCTAACAAACTTTTTGTTGCCAAAAATGGAAGAACTGAACTTGGTTGACATGTGGTTTCAATAAGATGGCGCTACATGCCACACAGCTCGCGATTCTATGGCCATTTTGAGGGAAAACTTCGGAGAACAATTCATCTCAAGAAATGGACCGGTAAGTTGGCCACCAAGATCATGCGATTTGACGCCTTTAGACTATTTTTTGTGGGGCTACGTCAAGTCTAAAGTCTACAGAAATAAGCCAGCAACTATTCCAGCTTTGGAAGACAACATTTCCGAAGAAATTCGGGCTATTCCGGCCGAAATGCTCGAAAAAGTTGCCCAAAATTGGACTTTCCGAATGGACCACCTAAGACGCAGCCGCGGTCAACATTTAAATGAAATTATCTTCAAAAAGTAAATGTCATGGACCAATCTAACGTTTCAAATAAAGAACCGATGAGATTTTGCAAATTTTATGCGTTTTTTAAAAAAAAAAGTTATCAAGCTCTTAACAAATCACCCTTTAGAAAACGAAAATTAAAAAATATCGTACAATATACAAAAAAAAAGAAACAATTCAAGTATTTCCATAAATAAAATAGAAAGTACTTTAGTCACATATTTGATAAAAAATGTTGGTTACATATTTGTTTACAGTTACTTCATTGTAACTTCTTTCCTACACCCTCAAATAAAAATCGCTTCTGTAACATATACCCCAAACACATTTTGCTGCAAGCATACATATATATTTTTAGGATTGGTCCAAACAAAATAAAAAAAAAAATTAATGACATTTTCTTTGTGTGGATATATTTTTAAAGCGCCAATTGGTTACAGCATACTCTCTAGGACTCTCTTTCTAAACACATATATGGTTATAGGCTCACCCAAAAAAAAGTGACCCTCCCGTGGAAGAAAATGTAGGTTTATTTTAGAAAATTTTAACTAAAATAGTTTTCTAATTGCAACATGTTACAAATAAGTTAATACTTTTTGTCAAATTCAAGAAAATTTTTTAAAAATAATTAATTTTTTTCTGTTGTTTAAGAAAATTTCATATGTTGGAAAAAAAATTGGATCTAAAAATTGTTAAAATGTCTTTAGCGCTGTAAGTTCGAGACAGGTACAATTTTAGTAAAATTTACTCATTTGAGAGACTTATGAACTCAATTTAAGCAAACTTCTGTCATTTTAGGAAAATATGAACTATTTTATTTTTTAGTAAAATTGTGCACTATATTTGTATACAACTTTTTTTTCTAATTTTTAGTTCACGTCATTAAAGTTAGCAAAAAATTATTCAAATAAGGAACATTTACTCATATTGTGCAAAATTTAACTAAAATCAACTAATCTTCATGAACTAAAATAAAGTTCAGTTGGCATTAGAGCCCCTTTTTTCTGGGTGTTATTTCTAAATTAATATAAGTTTGCATCTAAGCATATTATATTTACAAACATTTTATGTCCCAAACATAATATGTTCTAACATATTAACATATATGTCCCAAACCTGTTATGCTAGTTTATGAACATTATATGCTCGCACTTAAAAATATTGTGTTAAAAATTTTGAGTTCCAAACATATAATTTTTACACCCAAACATATGAAAAACAGTCTTTTTCGTCCGGATCCATTCCTCATGTTCCTTGTTGACAGCATGGAATGACAAGTTTCTACTTTGTTAATTTGTTTTTCGTCGAAGTAGGCTTTCATAAAATGCGTTCAGTGCAGGCACTGCTATGAGGAAAAATTAAAATTATTATTTTAAGAATTCATACAAATTGGAAAACGAATGTACATTAGTGTGTAAATATAACCATAGCGATAGGTGGTAGGAGAAAAATTTTTGCCGCGACGACAAATATAATAAGCTTGTCGGCGAATATTTCCTTTTTTATTTTTCCGAGTGTTTTTGTTGTCAATACCAAAGATTATAAATTACAGAAGATTGGCTACTGAGCACATCAAACCAATTACCAGATTAGTATAATACTCGAACCAAACGCGTATACGACAAGTATTGACATAGCATTAAAATGCAAATAAAAAGAAATTAAGAGCACGAAATAAATTTCCATAAAGGGGAAAATGTATTTTTTTTTGTTGTTGCGTAAAATTTAACATTGTTTCATTAAGAAAATTAAATTTTTCATTTAAAAAATAAAAACGAAAAACAACTAAAAGATTACAAACATGTATTAAACTAACCTGGTAAATGCAACATTTGGTATGGCGCAAGCCAATTTCCTATCTTCCTCAAATCTATAATCTTTGGTCAATACAGCATGCTTTTTCAATATTAAACATTGAAGTTGAGTAAAAACATGCAATGGCTTATTTTGAAAAAATAATATCCATGTGACCAAGCAACAACAATGCCTAGTGGTGAGTTCAAAAAATTGATAAGCGACGGCAACACTTTGCTATCTTTCTATGGTGTAAACTTCCTGTAAAATTTAAACTTTTGGAAAAGTGGCACAATTCGTAAAAAGTATTATATTTAGTGACACAAAAAAGTGATGAAAAAGTGGCAAATTTGTCACTAAAGTGGCACAACGGTAGCGCTGGCAATCAGTGATAAGAGAGCTTCAATATCTAACCTAATCTAGTATAGAACGCACAAACTCGTTCTACTGATCACAATTATAAAAACTATGGCACAAAATTGTAATAGTTATGACACTTAGTGGCACAACAAAAAGTGCCCCAAAATTATCAACTCTTGAAATAAGTGGCGAATTTTCCACTAAAGAAACACAATGGTAATAGCAATTTAGACTCATACCAAAGTATATGTGCTGTAACATTTTAGTAGGACCGGACAGGCGTTGATGGGGACGAATAAGCCCCGTTTTTATATGTCCAAATGAAGACATTTTCCCACACTGAAAGAAAGCATTCCCGGTTCCAAAGATTTTGTCTTTACTTTAAAAATTTTGGTATTGTTTCCGAGCCAAAGAAGCGGAGAATACAAGTGAGGAAACTTTTAAGACACAATTCTCTTTTAAATTTGGGTTTTGTGTACTTGCTTCTAAGAAGCAAATTTTAATGTTTCGTTTTTTCAGCTTTTTTTCTTCATATGCTATCAAAGTCCTTTAAAAACGAGTTAACGACAACTTTATTTTCCCAATTCAGACTCGACTTCCAGTAGAAATTATGCTACGTTTCAAGTATAAAACGGCTTTAAAATAAAGTGATGAAACCCATGTCCTATATTTGAACGATTTTATGCTTTGTAGTCAAGATGCAGAAAGACAACAAATTTAAAGACAATTTCATAAATTTTAAAGAATTTTTCTGAATTATTAAAGTCAAGTTGACCTTAGCCCAAAAATTTTTTCTTTCATGTTATGATACACATATTTAAGTCAAATCACTTATTTATAAGGACAATGCGACTTCATTGAAAAGTTTATCGACTTTTGGACAAGGGAAAAGCTTTATATTAGAGAAATGCGTCTTCTATGCTAAGAAAAATTTGCATTCGTATTTGAAGACATGAAATCTTTGACCTCACGACAATATTTTTTCCAGTGCAGTTTTCTTTTATGAGCTTCTTGATTTGTTTGGAATTAGCTTATGTCGAGTCATATCCTATCCTTATCCATTTATCCTCTACATATATTGGTCCCGCGGTTTTATATATCTGGATTTGTTTCGATTCGCCAGCTCACACACTAAAAAAATTGACTGGTCTAAAGATTTTTACCTTCCTTTAAGGATTATGGTATTTATTATGCTTCTTTAAAATAAAGAATTTTTAGGCGACTATCTTGCTTCAAGTTTGGGCCCCACAAAATTAAATGGATGGACTTTGATAGCATATGAAGAAAAAAAGCTGGAAAAACGAAAAATTAAAATTTGCTTCCTAGAAGCAAGTACACAAAACCCAAATTTTAAAGAGTATTATGTCTTAAAAGTATCCTTACTTGTATTCTCCGCTTCTTTGGCTCGAAATCAATACCAACATTTTTAAAGTAAAGACGAAATCTTTGGAATAGGGCATGCTTTTTTCAGTGTGTATAAATAAAAGTAAATAAAGAAATAAGAAACAATAACATATAATAGAAAAGTAAAAAAATATTTTCTTAATAAAAAAAAAAACACAAAACAAAAATTAAACCGACCATGCAAAATCTTCAAATTCTGGTAATAATTACAAATTACTTTTGAGTAAAAATTTCAAAATATTATTACATATAAAAAATTCTAAAATTTTCAATATGGCGCTTTTAATGCTTTCAAATTATTTTCTTATTGAAAAATAGTTTGAAATCTAATTCAAGAACCCTGTAAGTATTTTTGACATTACTACGTTTTTTTACTTTTTATACAGGTATGTATATGACGTTTTCGACGTTTACAACTTTTTGACAGTAGAAAACCCAAAATTTTGCTACTTGGACCATCTCTGATTATGAAAAAAAAACGGGTAAATTGAAATTTGTTTCCCAATATTAAGTACGCCAAACTTGAACTTAAACGTGAATTGCATCATCAATATTCCTTAGTGCGACTCCTGGCTTCTTTGATTCGGAATCAATACCAACACTCAAAAAAAAGAGAACTCTCTATTTCACTAAAGCCAATTTAACTCTACTTTAGTTCATGGAATTATTATATATGGAGAAAGTTTTCTTTACTCTAATAATTTTTTGCGTACGTTAGTTAAATGCACTAAAAATGGGAAAAAATTATACACAAATGAAGTAAAAAGTTTTACTAAATTCGTACTTCTCACAAAATAGTTTATTATACCTTTAAATTTGTAAATTTTATTACAAATGTGCCCATCATGAACTTCGTATGTCACTAAAGACATTCTTGCAATTTTGAACTCCAAGTTTTTCTTACAAACTACAAAATTTTCTTCAACAAGTGAAAAAAATTAATTATGTCTAATAAAATTTCTTGAATTTGTCGAAAAATATTTATTTATTTTTGTGATATCGGCGCGATGTCAGCGTTTGTAATACTGTTTAGTTAAAATTTCTAAAAATACTAAAAAAAATTCTAAAAATAACTAAATGTTTTCTTCCTGAATGAACCCACTGTTCTTTCAGTGAAACTAATTAAATTTCAAATTTTCCACTGTAGTTCCAATAAGATTTAACACCACAACTTAATAATAAGTACACAAAGTTAGAATTTTCGATTGGAGTGCGCATCAAATACATTGTTAATTGACTTGAGGCGACTACATCTTTCTTGGGCTATGCCACATAGTCTATATACTATACTTTTAAGTAAACAACAAATCATGTCATACTTCAAAAGCCATGTGAATGATTTTAATGATTCAATTTTGACATTGTTCACACTATCAGAAATATACCACCATCATACTACCATTGACTTGTGAAGCGTTAAACTTTTCATCAATTTTTATTTCCTTCTAATTAATGAGATTGGACACAGACTATTGTGAATATCTACTAGCATTTAGATAGACCTGTAAGTAATAAGATTAGCTTCGTGTCCGTTTTTCTCTTTAGTCATTAGGCATAGTTTATTATGATTTTTGATGTTCATTGTAAAACATGGTCGTCATCTGAAATTTAGTATAAATAACGTTAAGAGGTTGTACCTCTTTGACCCAACTCTTTAAGAACAAAGGTGTTGAAGGTATGGCGAACGATACCTGTGATTGAGATAGGCGATATCTTTGAATTATTAGAAATTACAGTTTCAAGTCGCAATACATTAGTTTTGCTTTTAAATTTGGCGACCAACAACACATGAAACAATATTCTCATAAACACGAGTGTACATTAATGAGGGTATGGTTAAATAAAAATTGACAAATGAAATGACATTCTTATGTTCTTATTGACATTTTATTAACATCATTGACCACCATATATATAGACGTCCCAAGTCCATTTACAGCACTTTAGTATACCTGCATACCGAAGATGGAACTTTTTCGCCTGCAAATGAGTGATTTTTTATTAGTATTTAATTTTATTTTCTTTCCTTTGTTATTTTGATAAAACACCCAATTTTGTAAAAAAAAAATACAAAATACAGTACATCTACACATTTTTGTAATGCAAATTGGCAGTTCACGGAAATTAAACAACATAATTGTGAATGGACAACTATGCAGTTTTTGTCTAAAGGGCTGTTTTCTTTTAGCACTGGATGCAACATTTGTATGGGCTATCCAGAATATCGTTGCACTGGTGTTCTATCCATAAGCGTAGGAAGGCCTCTGGGGAGGGGGCTTAGACCCCCCCAGAAAAATTTTAGCCCCCCCAGAATTTGAAAACCTATTTACGATTTTACATTTTTATAAAAATTAAACAAGTATATACTCGTACTACGCACAAAGTTCCCCTAAAGACTTTCATGCACAATCGAATTACTTGGGTTGTGGTAGAAGTCTGATATTTATGAAATAAAGCTGTGGTTGAGCTTATGATTTAGTTGAATAAAAAATAGTAATTGATATTAAAACTATTCTTTCATTAATTAATATCTTAGTAATGCTGCAAAAAAGCGTCGCCAAAAAAGAAGTGAAAATGTTCTTTTTGGGTCTGGAAGTGGTACAAAATTGGCGGAGAAGCGATGAATGTAATATGAACTTGTCATAGAACGAATGTCCACCGTTTCAACAGCCGTTGCAATGAATTTGCATCACTTCTTAAGGTGTGATCCGAATTCAGTGTTTTGAATGTGAATTAAAAATTTTGTGATATTCTCCCAAATAAATAATTTTTATACTTTTTTAATGCATTCTAACGCTTGTTTGAAACGTTTTCCCTCGAATATTTTCAAATATTATCGATTTTTCTATAATGGATTTAGCATTTTCGTGGCAAAATTTGAATAATTTGTACCATTTTATTTATTCTTACTCTTTTTTTAACTATTTGAAAAAAGAAAACAAAAAATTACGCATTAATATATAAAAAAAATGAAGTAAAAAAACTTCCTGTGTAGTTAAAATAGTTAACTTCTTTGTGAAGACATTCTTGGAAGTGCTTTTAAAGTTGTGCCTTTAAAACAACTCCCAATTTTTTGCTGGGAAAAGTGTGGAACTACCCTACGGGAAATGGATCAACCACAGAACTTGTGCAGGACTAGTCCCTGGTGTGTATGGACCAGTCCCAGTTCTGATCAAAACGTATGGAAGGGACCGTCCACTTTAACATGGGTTTGTCATTGACGGAGTAAACTTACATTTTAGGACGCGTCTTGGACTCATCCCAAAGGACACGTCCTGGGACAATTTAGCAGGAGCAACCCATAAACAGGTCCTCAGGAACCAGTCTCGGACAAACTCTTAGAAATCTCTTTCAATTTGGGCTCCTAATCGAACCCGAAATTAAAAAAAGACTTTTGAAATATGCCGAACAAAAGGTTATTCTGATAATTTTATTTCACTAAATGTGAAAATTGTAACTGGAGCAAAGGTACCAGTTCTGTGATAGGTCCGTCAGTGGCAATTTGCACCAATTTCCCGTAGGGTACTTTTAGTTGCTTTATTATAAATTAATTATCGAGTTATTTTGATGTCTATTTTTTATTCAATTTTATGAAATAAAACATTAGTTGAACCTATAAGTTCAGTCTATAAAGTTTTAGCTAGGGGGGCTATAGCCCCCCCTAGGAAAATTGTCTAGCTACGCTAATGGTTCTATCCAGAACATTTATTGTAACTAATTTATCGAAAAACATGAAATTCAAAGTGGTTCAGTGTCATAAATAATCGCAGCAGTAAATATTTATTATTTGTGCATTTCATACATTAAAAATGCAAGATTTCACCTCTTTTTTGTGATTGTTTTTAAACAGCTGATGACAGTGTTGCATATTTTTGGAAATGTCCTGGATAAACGAGTACTCTGTTTTCTTTTAGTCCTTCATGGCTTAGGATATCCACTGCTAAAAGAAAGCCCTTATGTTAGGGGAAGCTGGAGAGTTCACTCTGGTATAGCTGTCAAAGTTGTGTGATATTATTATATTGTTTACAACCCACAAATAGCATTTGCGTCTGAGTTTATATAAAAATTCGAGATAGAGTTCAAGGGTAATAGTCAGAATGCTTTATATTCGGCTGCTCTGAAAAAAATCATGCCCGGTTCCAAAGATTTTGTCTTTACACTAATGATTTTGTTGTAAGGTTAGGTTAGGTTATGTGGCAGCCCGATGTATCAGGCTCACTTAGACTATTCAGTCCATTGTGATACCACAGTGGTGAACTTCTCTCTTATCACCGAGTGCTGCCCGATTCCATGTTAAGCTCAATGACAAGGGACCTCCTTTTTATAGCCGAGTCCGAACGACGTTCCACATGCCAGTGAAACCACTTAGAGAAGCTTTGAAACCCTCAGAAATGTCACCAGCATTACTGAGGTGGGATAATCCACCGCTGAAAAACTTTTTGGTGTTCGGTCGTAGCAGGAATCGAACCCACGACCTTGTGTATGCAAGGCGGGCATGCTAACCATTGCACCACGGTGGCTCCCATGATGATTTTGTTGTTGATTCCGTGCCAAAGTAAGGATAATTTTAAGACACAATTCTCTTTTAGAATTGGGTTTTGCGTACTTGATTTTGCAAGCAATTTTTTTCGTTTTTCAGCTTTTTTTTCATATGCTATCAAAGTCCTTTAAAAATGTAACGACAATTTAAAACTCCACATTCGGACTCTGCTTCAAGTAGAAATTATGCAATTTTGCATCCTCTATTTTTAAACGCCTTATTATCTTTGTAGCAAATATGCAAAAAAGTCAACTAATTTAAAGACATTATCAATCATTTTGAAGATTTGTCAGAAGTATTAAAGCCAAGTTGACTTTAGTAACTCGAAATGATGTTAGGATACCCAATTTTAAGTCGAATCACTTAACTATAAGAACAAACCACTTCATTGAAAAGTTTATCGACTTTTGGACAAGGAAAAAATGTGTCTTCTATGCAAAGCGAAATTCGCATTCGTATTTTAAGGACATGACAATTCTTTTTTTAAATAAAAGAAAAACAAACTTTTATCGAGCGCTTAATTTGTCGTCAAATGTCGTTAAATGAAAAATGTTTTTCTTTAGTTTAAGGGAAATTTTAATGGATTTTAATGAAAATTCTTAAAGTATTAACAATAATGTCCCAATAGTTGTCATAATTTATGTTTTATTCCCATATACAAAAACTTGTTTAGCAAAAACAAAATGAATTCGTTTGCTGAAATCTTCATTACTTATATTTAGTTGAATGGACTTTTATTGATTATATTTCCAATGCGATATTTAATTTTGGGATGAGAACCAATCAAACAATTTCTTTGATCCGCCTTAATATAATTACTTGCTAATAGACATTCGAATATATTTTTATAGGTACAATCTTACTTTAGTTAGTGGTGGTTTCGGTGTTTTTATGGACATGGGGATAGAATTTTGTTTAAACGTAAAAAACATAAGATAACAACAAAATGGCACAAAAGAAATCTGGTTTCTAAGGAAAAAGTTAAGAAATCCATGATTAGACCACCACCACCATCACAGACCCAATGAAATTAGCATACACGTTTAATGATTTTAGTTTCGAATTTTAATCAATTAAATGCGGTTTGGAGATTTGTTTTCGTTGATTTCTTTCTAAGTTCCATGTAGACGGCGATAGATACAAATGTTTTTCACACTCATTTTCATATATGAATGGCGTAAATACATTCATACAAAATCTACATCTGAGCGATGAATAATACTAACATATACCTGTGTATGTATATAGAACTCTAACAGTAAATGCTTGGCAACGATTGTAACACTTCGTAACTGACCCGTTACCTTCACACAGTTTCCGATTAATGGCTTCCTGTTCACGTTGTGGATTTGTATTACAGTCTAATGTTAGCCAGCTCACCTAGCAATGAGCTTAACATAGACTTAGGAAGTACTTATTGATAAAAGAGAAGATTACCAACCTTATTCTGGAATTCAAAACATCGTAAAACCCCTGAAAGAATAATGAAGAAAAAGCCAGACAAAAAGAAAATAAAAGCCAAATGCATTTCTTCCCTGACCAATAACTCCAGACAAACAAATCTAGGTTGAATTGGCAATGCTTTGGACCTGTTTTTATAATGATGAGGGAACAACGACGGCACCCAGATCGGATCCCTAGAGATATCGAAGCAATGATATCTTAACTACGATCTGGTATCCCCAGTTACTTATTAAGTAACTGGGTCATCATCCTTCTGAATCCTGATTTCAGGATGTATACCCAAAGATGGCCACTCACCTCACATCGTGAGACATTTTGTTCGTCGTGAAAAGGTACAGACCTGCCATTGCTCTTAAGGCATTACACTTAAAAAAATAAATTAATTGGATCCCAAGATTTTGACATTCCCTTAGGTTAGGTTAGGTTTAAATGGCAGTACTATTTATGTCAGGATCACTTATACTATTCAGTCAATTGTGATACCAAATTAACTAAAAATGCCTATTAAATATACACCCTCGAAAATAATCGCCTATGTAGCATATACTCCCAAACATATTCTGCTTCAAGCATATACATATATTTTCAAAATTCTTTCAATCAAATAATTGTTTGTACTGTACAAACATATTATATTTTACCCTAACCCCAAATAGTTCATTCCTGTTACTAAATAGTTGTTTGAATGTTTGATATTTGCTGCCTAAATATATTATATTTATACAAAAAAAAAATATATATATATAATTGTAGTTTATTTCAATATTATACCGCAAACATTTCTTTTTACATACTATAATAATATACTCAAAATTTGAGTTCCAAATATATAATTTTTACACCCATACATATGAAAAACAGTCTTATTCGTCCGTGCGGGCACCATTGAACCCACCCGATTATTGTCTTCTGTTAATCCAACCTGATTATTCCAAATTGATTGAGTTAAAGTTTTCCAGGTCCCCCAGTAATACGCTTACGAGGGCGGTTCGGAAACTTCTTAGCCTATCAATGAAAGAGAATAGTTAGTTTTTCAAAAATATTTTTATTTTCAATATAATCCCCTGAAACTTCAATACACTTAGTCCAACGCTTTTCTAGCAATTCTATCCCTTGATTAAAATAGTTTTCCTCAAGGTCTTTAAAATAGTGGTTTACAACTGTAATTGCATCTTCATTTGAGGTAAAACGCTTGCCAGCAAGGAATTTTTTTACATTTGGGAACAAGTAAAAGTCACTGGGAGCTAAATCAGGAGAACAAGGTGGGTGGTCAAGCAACTCGTACTTTAAATCGTTGATTTAAGCCATTGTTAAAACACTCTTGTGCGCTGGTGCGTTGTCTTGATGAAAAATTATTTTTTGTGTTGTAAGCCAGGACGTTTTTCACGAAATGGTACATTTAATTGATCCAAAAAGTTGCAATAGTACTCTGAATTTTTTGTTTTACCCCTCTGCAGATAGTCAATCAATAAAATACCTTCGAAGTCTCAAAAAACCGTTGCCATAACCTTACCAGCCGATTGAATTGTTTTTGCCTTCTTTTGGGCAGTTCCTCCGCTTAAAAGCGACGCTTAAAATCCATTTTATTTCGCTTAAAACGATCCAAACAAGCTTGAGAAATGTTCATTCTTATGCGTTTTTGATCGACTGTTAACAAATGCGGCACCCATCTCGCAGAAAGATTTTTAATCTGTAGTTCTTGATGCAAAATTAAATGGACTCGATCATTTGAGATGCCCATGATATTAGCGATTTCACGCACTTTTATTCGTCGATCATTTAATACCATATCAGGCTACAATTGCTGTTGTTGTTGCTGTTTTTGGGCGTCCACTACGTGGTTCATCTTCAATGCTTGTACGACCACGTTTAAATTCAGCAACCCAATTTTTTACTGTTGCATATGAAGGAGCACTTTCACCTAATACATTCACCATTTCATTATGAATTTCTTGTCCCGATAAACCTTTTTTATGTAAATATTTAATGACAGCACGCATTTCCAATTTTTCCATTGTAAAAAAATTTCGGATGCGTCTTTTTTGAACACCTGTTTCTATATGAAGGAGTTGCCAGATTGAAACAAAATTTAACATGTGTTCATAACAGAGATGGAAGTTTCCAAAACACTTAACTTTTTTCTGTTTATACCGCGCTTTTTGTGCTAGGCTAAGAAGTTTCCGAACTACGCTCGTACGCCTTAAGGTGTGTACTATGTTCAGTTTTCGAGTTGAAAATCACTTTCTTTTCGCGATTACTTTTCCTGAAATAATCAAAACTATAAATAAAAACAAGCACATTCACGTAAAGTCATGCCGAAATCTTAGGAACAAGAAATTGCGCATCATTTGAGTTAATTTATCTGTTTTATATTGAACTGTTTTAATAAAGTAACCGCGAAAATTTCAACTCGAAAAGCGAACATAGTACTTACCTTTAGACAAAATGCAGGACACTCGCACAAGAGATGTTTAAATTGTTCCCTTTTCTCTGCATCGTGACTTCACGCCAACAGTTTTTACAAAATGCAATGGGGTTGAAAAGGCCATGAGGAGGAGAGAGGAGGAGAGCCAATCTGTGCCGTATTGTAGCAGCAGAGAATGGTACATGTAGGGCGTTTTTTGACGATGATGGGGCAATACCTTTGCACTGTCCTGCCTTTACTAGCCAAAAACTTAACCATATAGGTGAGTATTAAGTTCGAGTTTAGCCGCTAAAATCATCAATTTTTCACTAAAGTGAAAACTAAATCAGTAAAAAAAAAACATAAAATTATACATATTTGTTGCAGATTTCATTATAACTTGATGGGGAATATGCCAAAGTAAATTTTCACAAAGTTTGTATTCCTTAAAATGGATTATTAAAAAAAAGTAATCGTGAAAAAATGACGATTTTAGCAGCTAAACTCGAACTTAATACCCACCTTATCAGTGAAGAGGTTATTCGGGACCTGACTCAGCTTGGAAACAGGGACTGCAAACAAAGTAGGGAATTCGTTAGCGTACCAGAGTTCCTAAAAAAAAGAAGGGTACGATGGAAAGAAGAAGTTAGAGCGCACAACAAGCCGAATAATGGCTTAAGTGTATGTCAGCCGACAGGGTGACCTGAATCCTCTTTTCAATCTACCTAACCATTCTCCTTCGCCAATTCCTCAGTCATTTCGAGGGCTCACCGTATACAATATATCTCCTGACTTCCAATGTCACATCATATGCGTATGCCACCACTTTTATCTTTTTTTCTAAGGAATCCTGAAGGTTTCATTCCACCGAAGAGGTGACAGAATACCTTTTTCATTTTATTTATTATATTAATTTACAGTTTCGTATCAAGTAGTGTAATAATAATAATGCACAATTGTAAGTTGCAAATACATTCATACAATATATAGAAAATCCATCGCAACCTAAGTTCAGGTTTGTCTGCTGGCAAAACAAATGTTCACATACCTTTGAATGTTTGCTTGCCATAGAGTGGCTCCGCATACGTCTCCGCATTAGTGTGTAAATATAACCATAGCGATAGGCGGTAGGCGAACACTTATTTACGTGTATTTCTTATGGGAAGCTCAGAATCCGCGACAGAATACCGTGGCGGCTAGCGGCGTGTCGCTAAATTAAAACTTATTCTAACTCCTTGGCGAAAACTGGTATAGTGTTGCCATCGCTTATCAATTTTTTTTAACTAACCACTAGGAATTGCTGTTGCCTGGACACGTGTAGATTATTTTTTCTTGAAATAACTCAACAAATAACAAGCCATTGTATGTTTTTATTCAGCTTCATTGTTTAATATTGTCAAAGCATGCTGTATTGACAACAAAAACGCTAGGAAACTTGAAAAAGGGAATTATTCGCCGTCAAGCTTATTGTATTTGCCGTTGCGGCAAAAATGTTTCGACTACCGCCTATCGCTATGGTTATATTTACACACTTAGAAGTTCGTCCTTCGGCCTCAGTGTTTCGTGATCAATACGCATTTACTAACAAACGCATAGATGATTTTGAATGTCCTTCGAAGTCTAGGAAAGCCATTTTTATAGGTAGTGAGCTTACAATAAAGCTGACTAGTTCACGCAATACGGTCTGAGTAGCATGTTGTCGAGTAAGCATGACATCGTTTCGAGAGCCATATTGAATCAATGCTAGTTCTCAGATACATTTCTATCATCTTCTCTAAAGTCTCAAGAAGGAATTTATCACAAAAATTCTATAGTTTTTTTTCAACGTACTTTTTTACAGCGAAAAGCAAATGGCAAACTATGTTCGTTTGATAAAAAAACAAGATTTTTGTTTGCGTTAGCTCACGAAGTGGAATGTAAATTTCACTCATACTTCTACAATTCGAGTAGAGCTTGAAGTGGACAGTATTGTGACTTGAATTTGGAAATGACATCAATTTATCTATTGTAAATTTTAAATTATCTCCACATGGAAATTATTGCAACTAAAGAAACAGCTTATGTTTTCTAAGTGTAGATTTGGATTCAAGCAGGTATTTTAAACTATTTCAATAAAAGAAACAATTCAATTATATACTACAAAACAAATTATCTTATTTGTTATTGATATGAAAAAAAATGTTGCTCTTGAATGCACATAATTTTAAAAATTTTATGGCAAATTTCATTATCTGCCATCTGCTCCTGACTTTGAGCTGCTGATTTGTTAAAAAAAGAAAGCATATTAGAATAAAAGCGTGTTTGGAGGAATCGTTAAAAATTAAAGCGTGTATGATTAACAAGTCTACTCGTGGCAGCGTGTTCTACAACGATCGAATAAATAAATATTTACCAAGAAGTTGTTTGCGTATTTTATGATTTCTACGAAATGTGCTGATTCAACAAAATGGTCAATCGTACTATACCTTTACACCCAGAAAAAAGGGCTCTAATGCCAACTGAACTTTATTTTAGTTCATGAATATTAGTTGATTTTAGTTAAATTTTGCCTAATACGAGTAAATGTTCCTTATTCGAATAATTATTTGCTAACTTTAATGACGTGAACTAAAAATAAGAAAAAAATTGTATACAAATATAGTGCACAATTTTAATAAAAAATTAATTAGTTCATATTTTCCTAAAATGACAGAAGTTTGCTTAAATTGAGTTCATAAGTCTCTCAAATGAGTAAATTTTACTAAAATTTCTTAAACACCAGAAAAAAATTAATTATTTTTAATAAATTTTCTTCAAAATTATAAACTTATTTGTAACATGTTGCAATTAGAAAACTATTTTAGTTAAAATTTTCTAAAATAAACCTACATTTTCTTCCATGGTGGGTTCACTTTTTTTGGGTGTAGGTATCAACTAAATAAGATGGGAATCAATGATATTTATGTTGCTCACATAAAAACCCTCTCTATATGAGGGCTCAAAATAAGGGACCTCAAAATAAGGGACCAAAATAAACCACACTTAGCATATCTCTCTATTGATCTAGATTCCAAATTCCAGTTAAATTTTGTAAAAAGATATCAAATCGTGAAGTCGGATATTGCGATAGATTACTGGTATTTTTAGTTAATATGATTCACATTGTATTGAATAGTCAAAGTAAGTCTGAAATAAAGCGGCTAACCTACGATACATTGATGGTATACAAGTAATATAGTAAAATGTAAATCACAGTTATAAAGAAAATAATAAAAAATTAATGTTTATTATTATAACATAAAAAAGGTCGAAGAAAATCAAAGAAAACAATAAAGAAAATATCGAAAAGTTTAAAGAAAAAAACAAAAAACTATGAGATTTATAGAGCTAACAGAAAATGTCTATTATACAAAACAACAAACAGTGAGCTAAGATACTTGAACCTTGGTACAAAAGCGTTGCGTCTTCAAACCATAAACATTGTGCTAAAAATGGTGCCTACGGGAAACGGAGGACCGGTACATGACTATTCTCTGGTGTGTACACGCAAAGAAAAAAAAAAACGTTTGGAAAACGTGTACCGAAAACGTTTTTCTTTTGTTAGAGTTTTTTGAATTGCTTCGAAAAGTATACACTTTTATCACCAAAAAATTGTTTGTTACAAAATTTTTATTTTTTCGATAAAAAAGTTATTTTTGAACCAACAACACAGTCCATTTCGTTTATATCAAACACTGTTCTTTTCTGACTTCAGATTTTAATAAGACACATTTTACAGTTCATAGTAAAAATTTAATATAGTAGAATGTAATGTTGAACATTTTTTCGGAATCTTCCCACCATATCTGGAATATATGTAAAAAAAACTTTGGTCGAAGCAGGGATCGAACCCACGACCCTTGGCATGCAAGTCGGACGTAGCAACTGTTCCACGGTGCCCAACTAAATGTATTTTTCTGTTAAATAAACTTTGTTTAATCGGCTCGTGGGCACCGCAAGCTATGCTATATAAATATAACTTATATGGGTAATTGTCTATTGATGACAATAACGCCTACATAGCTCAGTGGATAGTGTGTTGGCTTACACATTGCATGGTCCGCGGTTCGATTCTCCGTCCAGGCGAAAGGTAAAAAAAAATTTAAAAATTTATAAAATCGTATAATTTCTTCTACATTGTTTGTATTATAGAAAAAGGTGCTAAGAACTAAAAACCCTCGCGGAAGTGAGAAAGATGTGAGGGAAAATGCAATTAAATTAGCCAGAAAAATATGTTTTTTTGAGTTAGTCTTTATGAAATTGTTTTTACATCCTGGAAAAGAATAAACGTTTATCACAAAATGTATATACTTTTCTTCCAAATACACTTCCTTTCAACGAAAAGCAAATGAGAAACGAACTTTGTTTGTCTAAAATTTCGTTTGGGAGGAAAGAATTATTTTTTTGCGTGTATGGACCAGTCGTGAGGCCAAAGATTTCTGTGATATAAAGTTTTTTCCTTGTCAAAAAGTCGATAAACTTTTCAATGAAGTCGCTTTGTCTTTATATTTAAGTGATTCGACTTAAAAATGGGTATCTTTACATGAAGGAAAATTTTGTTTAACTAAGGTAAACTTGTCTTTAATAATTCTGAATTTATGAATTCAAAATTTATGAAATCATCTTTAATATTGTTGTTTTTTGCAGGAAATGTTTTACAATACATTATTTGAATGACTTTTTTACTTGAAACATAGTATAATTTCTATTGGAAGTCGAGTTTGAATTTGGAAATTTTAGTTGCCGTCAGCACGTTTTTGATGGACTTTGATAGAACATGAAGACAAATGCAAAAAAAAAAAAAATAACAAATTGAAATTTATTCCCTAGTATCAAGAACGCGAAACTCAATTTTAAAAGAGTTGTGTCTTAAATGTATCCTTACGGCAATTCGCACCATTTCCCGTAGAGTTTGATTAACAGACTCAATGATAATTCCAATAGTTATTTTGATATCTTCCTTCTTTATTTCCATCTTACACTCAAAAAAAAGTTTACTTGTATCAAAAATTTTGACCTTGCCTGAACGATTTTGGTATTGATTCCGAGCCTAAGATGTGCCTACTCAAAACTAAAGAAATTTTCTAGGGACCTATCTGGCTTTAAATCTAGGATCAATAAATTAGGATACAGATTTCATTTATATAATTTTAATTCTCTTTTTGCGCTATACAAACGTACAAACAAATAATTTAAACCAAAAATGTAAAATCCGCACAATAAATCTTAGCCTATATTTGAAGCGTTTTTATATTAAATCTAAAGATTCAGTACATAAGTTAATTTAAATACGATCTCTTTAAATCAAAAAAGTTGATTATAATTAACATTTCATTTTATTGTGCTTAACATTGTGTAAATTGCATGTTGTAAAATTTAGGTTTCTTAATCCTTTGTAATAGGTTAATTTTTTTTCAGTGTATATACACTCTCTGCCTATTTCTCTATCTCTGTGACATTTTAAAATTTATGTGTTAAAAAATGTAGTCCCAGCCATATATTTTTTAGTCCAAAACATATGGAACACATATTTTTTGTCCGTGTAACACACTTTTATTGTCATGTATTTTCCTATTAACATTTCCAAAGAAGGTTTTGGGATATTTATATTTTTTTAGTGCAATGAAATTTATTGACATAATAATTCAATTAACAAATTCATGGCATATTTAAGACTAGTTTGGCTAGCTTTGATGTTGAACCTATGATATCTTGCATCACCTGCCTTCTCATTTGTTCGATTATTATTGAATTTCAGAGTGCAGTAGTTCATGTGTTAATTTGCTTTGAAGATACGCGCACTTCTTTGAAACCGTATTTAGTATGAATATACGCTAAACAAAAGGAACTTTGTAGAAACTTAACGCGTGGTGTATCCTCATAGTGTTAGTTTTTATATCATACACCGTTTAAGAAAATTTCGTTTTTTGTAAGAAAAATTGCGCGATCAAAAATTGATATGGTTAGATTTGAGTCAAGATATGTATAGACCTGATCCAAGTCTGAACTAATCCCAAAAGAGGCTGTCCACATATAAATACTATGGAATTGGATCTGAACAAATCTAAAAAATCTGAAAAATCTAACAGATCTAAATTGATAAAATTATATATTGTTTGATATCATTTTATGTAGAGTTCTTAATAAAATGTCATTATACTTCAAAAGGAATATTTTATAATTATTGTTTAGTAATTCGGATTTCCCGGTTTCAGTGTTACCGTTATAGCACTTAAGTGGCGAATTTGTCACTTTTTCCAGCGGTGATATGTTTGCGTTACTAAATGTGATACTTTATATATTTTTGTGTTGCCTTTCAGTCAAACTGTGCCACTTTTATACCCTGCACCATAGGATGGGGGGGTGGTATATTAACTTTGTCATACCGTTTGTAACCCATCGAAATATTGCTCTAAGACCCCATAAAGTATATATATTCTGGGTCGTGGTGAAATTCTGAGTCGATCTAAGCATGTCCGTCCGTCTGTTGAAATCACCCTAACTTCCGAACGAAATAAGCTATCGACCATATCGGACCACTTTTACGTATAACCCCCATATAAACCGACGCTCAGATTTTGGTTGCGGAGCCTCTTGGAGGAGCAAAATTCGGTTGAAATTTGGTACATGGTGTTAGTATATGGTCTGTAACAACCATGCAAAAATTGGTCCAAATAGGTCCATAATAATATATAGCCCCCATATAAACCGATCCCCATATTTGGCTTGCGAAGCCTCTAAGAGAAGCAAATTTCATCCGACCCGGTTGAAATTTGGTACGTGGTGAAATTTGGTACATTGCACTATGTTAGTATATGGCCGCTAACAACCATGTCAAAATTGGTCCATATCGGTCTATAGTTATATATAGCCGATCCCCAAAAATAATCTACCAAAATTTTATTTTTATAGAAAATTTTGTCAAAATTTTATTACTATAAACAATTTTGTCAAAGTTTTATTACTATAGAAAATTTTGTCAAAATTGTATTACTATACAATGTTTTGTCAAGTTTTTATTTCTATAGAAAATTTTGTCAAAATTTTATTTCTATAAAAAATTTTGTCAAAATTTTAATTCTATACAAAATTTTGTCAAAATTTTAATTCTATAGAAAATTTTGTCAAAATTTTATTTCTATAGAATCTGCGTTTTTTTTTTGTTTAATATCAGCGTTGCCAATTTAGCTTTTTTCCCGCTAGATTTGGCTTTTTTTGAAGACGTTTAGCGGGAAAAAAATGCATTTAGCTTTTAGCTTTTTTTCTGGCTTTTTTTCATGACCCTTTTAGCTATTTTTGGCTTTTTTTATTTTCGACATGTTTCTATTGAAATATGGATAAATCGGCGTTTTTATCTAAGCCTTGCTGCAAGTATAAGGGTTTCCACATATTTCAAAGCTCAGTTGAAACATTAATAATGAGTCCAGCCATTATGCGGGCATTTTTGTAGCAAATACACCTTGTTGTAAAGTTTTTTCATTATATACATAAAAGTTATCGTAAACTTTAAATCTACTATTACCATACAAATTTGTTAGATAAACTGTCAGTAAATTATTGGGAATATTATCATTTGACTCGTTTATCCTTTTTATGTTATTATAATATTCTAAAGTTATTACGATATTACTAAATTAAAATAGTAGATGTGAATAGCTTTGTGCACTGAAAAAATATTGTCGTCTCCTTAAAATACGAACGCGAATTTTGCTTATAATAGCAAGACGATAAAGTCGTTTTGTCCTTATAATTAAGTTATTCAACTTAAAAATGGGTATGTTTTCATGAAAGAAGGAAGAATTAATGAAATAGTATTTAAATGTGAGGAGTTTTTGCATCTTAACCACAAACCAAAATAGCGTTCAAAAATAAAAGATGTTTTTCAACACTTTATTTTAAAAACGTATATATGCAATAATTTCTACTTGAAGTCGAGTCTGAATTTGGAAATTTAAGTTGGCGTTAGCACGTTTCTAAAGCACTTTGATAGCTCATGAAGAAAAGGAAAATGTTTTTACTGGGAAATGTAAACTATATGTATTTTCTACAATTTAAATAAAAGTAATGTATTTCGAATTTTTCACAATTTCAAATCCAAACTAAAATTTTATTTAAAAAAATGACAAATCATTTTTTTACCAAATCCAAAGCATGCTTAGATCATTTAATATTTTAAAATAACAAGTAAATAAAATAGAGGTGTTGGGAAGGTAGCTCCCACAAAACGAAGGACTTCCAGTAAAAAATTTGTGATAGTAATCAAAATGTATCGAATACGCAAACAGAGCTAATATGTCTTAGATATTGTTACAGCCTCACAGAAGTGGAATTAAAATGAAAATAATATGCATTGTAAGTGAAATAAAGCCTTTAAGTTTGTTAAATTTCAATCAAAAATGTGACTTTTGATACAAAAAAATTTAGCTTTTTTCTAGCTATTTTTGAGCATTTTTTAGCTTTTTTTAGCTATTTTTTTGGGCAAATCTAGCGGTTTTTGGTGAAAAAATTCTGGCAACGCTGTTTAATATATACCCCGTATGGACTAACTTACAATTGAGAACACGGTGTTAAGAAGTTTTACGATACCTTGCCATCGGCAAGTGTTACTGCAGCCCGAGTAATTCGATTGTGGATGACAGTCTTTAGTAAATGTTTCTATGCAATCCATGGTGGAGGGTACGTAAGATTCGGCCTGGCCGAACTTACGGCCGTATATACGAGTACTTGTTAATTATTTATACTGTAAGATTTTTTAAAAACATTTTGATTCCAAATACCGTTAAGATTACGGATATAATATGTTAGTTTACCAGTGGAATACTACATTTTTGAACATTGTACAGTAATCCCTCGATTTACGTCGTGATTGGTTCCGGAATTTGACGACGTTAATCGAAACGACGTAAACCGAATTAAAAATTGCTTATACTTACTCCTAAACCCATTTAACATATGTTGTATGTGCATAATAAAAAAGTTCAAAAATAAAGGTAATTCAGTAATTTCGGTAAGAATTTCAGAAAATAAAATGTTACGATGTCATCATCTTTGATACTAATTTTACTTATGGAAGGCGTTTCTGATAAAGTGGGCAAAAAAATCGACGACGTAAATCGAATGGCGACGTAAATGGAAGTTTAATGGAACAAACATTTTTACGACGTAAATCGAAACAACGTAAACCGAGGCGACGTAAATCGAGGGATTACTGTATAATGTTCTCAGTGGACAAGTGTCCCGCCTAAAATTATGCAAATAATTTTTTGTAATCCAGATGAACCCAAGGAATGGTTATTTAGTGAGGATGTAAATTAAAAAAGTTATTTCACAATTTAATTGCATTTGATTTTACTTTTTCTGATAATCTTGCTTACATTTTCTTAATAACCGAGCTATCGGTTGTCATCCTGTCTATATGAAGGTTTTATGACATCAATGAATCCCCAATTCTGCAGATAAAGGTTTATCCTTAGTTTGGTCATTCCAAAATTAATTCATTTAAAAGAAATATGCAAATGTGATAAAATATGACACATACATATACTTCTTGCAATGGACGAATGCTGATATGTTTACAGATTTTTCTTATATGTTTGTGCTAAGTTGGCGAAATTAATTAAACTTAAAAAAAAATTAGATTTGAAAATTTTGAAGACTTCACACATTTTTTAAATGCCTTGTAATAATTGTTGATGGAATGTCTTAGTAGAGTCCTGTTGCTATGTTCTCAATTTTAGTGTTAATCTAATCGGAACTATCTTTGTTTGACATTTTCAGAGAACGACTTATTGAAAGTTGGATTAAAATTCTCCGATTTGCTTGAAATTTTCAGCGATAGTTGGGGGAGGCGTTTGGACAAACACCCTCAGTTTTGGATATTTTGTTGGGGAGGGAGACCTTCCTTTAACGAAGTAGGTGTGATGAGGTTATGAAATTAATTGTGGGGTAACTGATTTTTCTATATATGGACGGGGAAGAGAAACTTCCATTTGCCCGAATTTGTAGAAATTGGGATTAAGTTCTCTAATTTGCTTGAAATGTTAAGTGAAGGTTGGGGGTAGAGTCTAGCCAAAGACCCGCTATATTATTTTTCGATATTTGGTCGGGGTGGTGCACCTCCCCTTGCAGCAACTGTTTTTACGGTAAAAAACTTAACTTTTCCGATTTACTTGGAATTTACAGAAGACGTGGGAGGTTATGAATTTAATACGAAGAACCTCTCCAGACTTTTTGATAATTGGGCTTAAGTTAAACAGAAGATTAGATTGCAATTTGTAGGGAAGGTTAGTGGTGTCCAGTAGACATAGATCCGCTTGGTCGGGGAGGGCGATTTTCTTAGTTCCCTGTATGGGAACTAAGTAATTAATTTTTTGATATTTGCACAACTTTTTTAAGCGAAAAACTTCAATTTTACAAGAAATTGACAGGTAACATAGAGGGTGATTCATTTTCTGGTATATGTTCGAGAAAGCCAACTTAAACGTTTAAAACTGTTATGTTGAAGAGAGAAATGCTACGCTTGAAATGTGGAGTACATAATTAAGGGACTACCACCCCTGGCCTTAGTCTTTGGTATTTGTTTTAGAAGGCTTATCGTCGAAATATTCATCGTTCGAAATATTCTGTGAAAGCATTGGTTGACTAAGTTAACTCAAAATGTTCCTTAAAAATTTACATCGAAGTAAATTCGATATTTTGTAACAAATACACAGAAAATGTCTGTTGTAAAACTGGTGAACTAATATTTATTGCAAACATTTTATTTTGTTTTAGTTTATTTTTAATATTTTGTAATAAATTTTCCCCAGTCCAACGATTTTTTCTTTATTCCAAGTATGTCTCAAAAACTTTATGAACTAAATAGCAGTCAAATTTCAATGGCATACAAATTAGTTCAATTCTAACTAAAATAGAAGAAGTTTTTCGTACACTTCTCAAAAATAGTAAGAATGAACTACAGCGTGGTTAAAATGGGAATGATCTGGCGCCTACGATTTTTTCTTTATTTTTAGGTCATTTTTCCTTTTCGGGAAAAACGCATTTCGTAAATGGTAGTTAAAAATCCAAACAAAAATGCTGGAAAATTTTCGTTAATTTAATGAATATCAAAATTTGGAATACAATTTAGTTCCATTTTCGCACGAGATAGTTCATTTTTCCCATAATGTAGTTTACTTTTTTTGTGTAGTTTCTCAGTTTTCAAATATCAGAAACAGAGAATGAAGCCGACCCATTTTTGTCGGCGGCGGCTGACACTAATTTTTTGCCTCCGGAGGCGGCGGCTTAACGGCTAAGCCGATATAAATTTGTCCATTCGGCGGCGGACAATTTTCCATTGTAAAATCAATTTGAAGTTTTTCGAATCGTAATGAGATTAGTTGTACAACCAATCTCACAATCAAATTTACATTTCGTTAAAATGTTCTGAGCTAAACTTTTGCAAAACCGTTATAGCAGTTTGAAACTGATTGATTGTGGGTGGAATGTTCAAAATTTTGGCAAAAATACGACAATTATTAATACATTTTTCTGATTTAAATCGATATTTTTGATTAATTGGCGGCTAAATTTGAGTCGAGATGAGTCGACATATTCCGCGGTGGCGTCGACTGGCAAAAAATG
This sequence comes from Haematobia irritans, assembly GCF_050003625.1. Classification (NCBI taxonomy): domain Eukaryota; kingdom Metazoa; phylum Arthropoda; class Insecta; order Diptera; family Muscidae; genus Haematobia; species Haematobia irritans. The sequence continues at coordinate 38,180,817 of NC_134399.1, read as the reverse complement.
GTCGGCGGAGACTGAAATCAGCGGCGCGACTCAGCGGCTTCATTCTCTGATCACCAAGGTGCAGCGAAGTGGGCCTTGTTCGACTAGTTTTTAGGCATTGACTTCAAAAACGTGGTTTTATTTGTAACTTTTTGTCTCATGTCGGGTGACATATGTATATCTAAGCCAGTATTCGGCTTGTTGTACGTTTTGAAGCTGGTCCACGTCACCTCTTCACCGATATGGTTAACTCTTTGTCTAGTGAAGCCAGGTAGTGGCCCAAGATCTCATCATCCTCAAAATACGCCCTACATGCACCATACTCTGCTGCTCATATTTTGTGCTTGGTCTTTTTCTTGCCTGGGTCACCCCAATGTATTTTCATCGACCTTCCGGCCTTTGTATTGGTCCATATCGCTTTCGGCACAGATGTGGTCTCAATTCTATACTGAAAAAAAATATTTACGTGATATTAAAGAGTACGCAACCTAAACTTTAGAATGCGAAGTGTACAATATATTAAGGACAAATTTCTTTAAAATAATGAAATTTAATTTAATTTTAATTTAATTTTATTTTATTGGTCCTAGATTTAAAGGCAGATAGGTCGCTAAAAAATTTCTTTACTTTAAAGAAGCCGCATCTTTGCCTCGGAATCAATACCAAAATCCTTAAGGGAAGGTCAAAATCTTTGGATCCAAGTAAACTTTTTTGTACGTGCCTTGTCGTTATTTCCATGGGCCTCCAGAGCTTCGTCCTACTCTCCTTGAAAAGTCCCCAAGACTTTTTCTTGTATGGGTCACCTCAAAGTATTTTCATCGTCCTTCCGACCCTTGCATTGATCTACATGTCTTTATGTGTGTACCGTGTCCATGCCCATTCATCTAACTCGTCCCACGTTGTCTCTATGGAATTTCCGTTCACAAAGTTCACTTCCCTATGTGTCCTAGCTCTTATCGCCTGCCTTTGCGTTTCCTCTTATTCCGACATGGCCCGGCACTCGTATGATCCTCCCATATTCGTTGATCATTCTTTTGCATTGAATACGGATAGTGATTTTTTCTAGCCCAGCCTATAAATTTCGTTTGTGGAAGTAAAAATTCTAGCTTTTGGGTTAGGTGAGGGTTCGGTAAAATAATTTGTGCTTCTGAACAATGTCATATTGTATGATCGCTTTACATCCGAATATCGGATACGCAAAATAAAGAAGAAGAAAAGCCAAAGTGACGATACATTCTCTGTATCCTCAACCGGACTTTGGTACTCCCAAAAAATTTCTATTGAAAATTTTGACTTGTATTAATATTTTAATTTATTAGTTTAATAGTAAAAAATGTATCAAATGTTAGGCGGTACTTTTCATTTTCAAAAGGTACCAAAAAATCAAATACCCCAGTAAAAATTGAGAGATCTAATTTGATACAATTAGATATGAGTAGATCCGAAAAATGGTAAGATCTAATCATATCTAATTATTATGGAAATAGATCTGATCAGATTTCAATATTGGCTTAGATCTATTGTCTTAGATGTAATTATATCTGTCCCTATGTATAGTTGGATCCGATGTTAGATCTGATCAAATGTGGAATTATATACAATTTTATCTAATGCTATCTCATCATATCTGGGTACATCCGATTATATCTAAAGTGGCCAATTTTGATGTCTAATCATATCTGATTAGATCCCCCAAATTTTGCACGGGTAGTATTAATTTTATAAAAACAAAATACACGTCTGCTTACCTCGACCGATAATCTATACCTTCCTAGTGAATTAAATTGTTCGGGATCGATATCAGCTTAGCCTGTATCAGATTGACCACGGCTTAAAATTTGGCATTTGTTCGAGTTCTAAACACCACCGTAGAAAGATTATCACTTACATATTTGAAATGCGCTACTAATTGTGACATTTTATATTCTTTACCTCCTCAGCTAGACTTTGGCATTCACTTTCGTCTTTGGACTCAACTTGAAACGGATTTTTCGGGTTCGTATCAGCTTAGCCGAATACCAGATTGACTACATCCCAAAATTTAGAATTCCCTCGAGTTCTAACCATCCAACTGTCGAAAGATTATCTCTTTCGTGTTTGGACTTAACTTGAAATGGTTTCTTCCGGCATCCACGAATGGAGAAATATCATAGGAAAGCAAATGAACGTTTGAGTACTTAATTCTAATTTAGAGAATTTTATTGTATTATTAGTATCATTCATTTGATATAGTATTCTAAACGGAATAATATTGTAGAATATATTTCGAATCAATTTGCACGAGTCAAGTTCCACCAACCGGAACTAGCTGTTCTGGACAATCAATTTTGATAGAACCAAAACATACGCGGTAGTTTGGGGATTAATGAAGCACAGTTGTTAACTAATTAGGGGTTATATTTAGAAACGAATGAAAATAACATGGCCTAAAACATCCAAATCATGTCTGATTATATTTTGTTCTTACTCAACAGACAGTATGTTGCCTTTTCTGCAGAAATACTGAGAGAGCGGCGATCAGTAATTGACTCCGGGTATAGGTGGAAAACATCTTGCTAGAAGCACTGACATTCGGGCATGTGCGTCCATCCGTCTGTTTGGATGCAAACACGTTTTTATTGCTGGTGTTATCCGACATATGTATCGATATAACACCAAATAACGTAGATGACATGCCAAAGCACATGAGTGTGGATAGACAGACATACTACAACCTGCTATCACCAACTAAATTCGTCGTGTATTATACAACAATGGATGGGAGCATCTATAGATCGAAGCTATAATTTATCTCACCAATAAAAATCATATTTGCATAAAATTCACATAAACGGAAACTGGTTCCATCAAAACTGATAATTCTTTCTTCTCTATCTGCTGTCTTCGCTGCCCATGTCGTCTTAGATTTTTATTGTGATTTTCCACCAAAGTTCAAATATTTGAAGCCGGGCGAAAACATGTATGTATATGCGAAATCATACACTCATAGAAATTACACGGAAAGAAGATTTTTCTCAGCAAAAAAAAATTTTTGTTGGAGCACTGGATAACAAAGCAATCCAAACCAGGCATCGTCTAAAAGCCAATCTACACCCAGAGATTGGCTCAACATGTATCAAGAGCAAAATGTTATTTTTGGATGGTGACCATATAACATTTGTAACTCAAGATATAATTTGTTTAGTGAGAAAAGAGCGAAAAACTAAAAATAACGGGATATCCCAAAAAATGTTCCATAATATTTTTTTTTCGAATTCAGCAGATCAAAATACATAAGAAAAGTCACCTCTCATCAAATGTACATTTTCAGTATAAACTAGTGAGATTAGAGACAAGCGTTACATCAATTTTTCATAAATTCGAGTATATTTACTCTCAAAGAAATAACTTTGTAACAATCCTGAAAAAAAATATTGTCGTGCGGTCCAAGATTTATTGACCTTAAAATATGAATAAGAGTTTTGCTTAGCATAGAAGACGCATTTCTCTAATATTAAACGTTTTTCCTTGTTCAAAAGTCGATCAATTTTTCAATGCAGTCCTTTTGTCCTTAGAATTAAGTGACTGGACTTAAAAATGTGTATCTTTACATGAAAGAAAATTTTGTTTGACCAAGGTCAACTTGACTTTAACAATTCCGAAAAAATTCAGAACAATAATAATAAATTCATAACAGCATTTTTTAATTATACCCTGCGCCACACTGTGGAACAGGGTATTATAAGTTAGTGCATATGTTTGCAACACCCAGAAAGAGACGAGATAGACACATGGTGTCTTTGGCAAAAATGCTCAGGGTGGGCTCCTGAGTCGATATAGCCATGTCCGTCTGTCCGTGAACACATTTTTGTAACCAAAGTCTAGGTCGCTGTTTTAGTCCAATCGACTTCAAATTTGGCACAAGTATGTGTTTTGGCTCAGAATAGAACCCTATTGATTTTGGAAGAAATCGGTTCAGATTTAGATATAGCTCCCATATATATATTTCGCCCGATATGGACTAATACGGTCCCAGAAGCCAGATTTTTACCCCAATTTGGTTGAAATTTTGCACTACGAGAACAATTAGTACTATAGTGTAGTGTGCCAAATTTTATTGAAATCGGTTCAGATTTAGATATAGCTCCCATATATATCTTTCGCCCGATATGGACTAATACGGTCCCAGAAGCCAGAGTTTTACCCCAATTTGGTTGAAATTTTGCACTAGAAGTACAATTAGTAGTGTAGTCAAGTGTGCCAAATTTTATTGAAATCGGTTCAGTTTTAGATATATCTCCCATATATCGTTCGCCCGATTTATACTCATATGACCACAGTGGCCAATCTTTTACTCCGATTTAATTGAAATTTTGCACAGGGAGTAAAATTAGCATTGTAGCTATGCGTGCCAAATTTGGTTGAAATCGGTTCAGATTTAGATATATCTCCCATATATAGCTTTCGCCCGATTTACACTCATATGACCACAGTGGCCAATCTTTTGCTCCGATTTAGTTGAAATTTTGCACAGGGAGTAGTATTAGCATTGTAGCTATGCGTGCCAAATTTGGTTGAAATCGGTTCAGATTTAGATATAGCTCCCCACATATATGTTTTTTTTTCTGTCCAGATCGAGTATATTTAAATGTATGTATTTGGGAGAAACCTTTATATATAGCCGTCGAACGGAACGGACGTGTTTTTTTAATAGCGGATAAAATCATCGTAATAAGTACCTACTACGAATTTCAAGTGTGGTGGGATATTAGGCCACCATGCAGAGAAATTCAAAGACATCCACTGGGTTGCTAACTTCAGGGCCCAGTGGACGGGTATCGACTGGAGTTATAAATTTGGGCAATGACCAAGAGTTAGGCCCAATTAGTCGACCTGTAGACGGGTCGACAGGTGGCGACAATTTGACAAGTCGAACCTTTTCCAAGGTAACGGCATCAAAAGGAGGTAATCCCTCACGAAAGAGATTCAAGGAACGCAGAAATGCTTTGTTTATCCTAAAGAAATTAGGATCAGTCGACCCAAGCACGTTGTCGGCTAAACAAAGCGATTCCTTAAAATGGGCTCAAGGAATTCTTGAGGCTGGAAAAAGGGAACGATCACCGGATGAGCTGCCATCCTCCAAAAGGGATCAACGATCGTTTGCCTCAGTTGCTAAAGATAGCCTTGTGATGGCTATCATAAATAAAGGAGCATTGGACGGTATGGTTCCAAAGCAAAAATGGGGGGAAATTGAGAATGCTTTGTCTGGCGTCTACTCACAGGTGCTGGAAAAGTTTCCCGGCCCAGATCCTCGACACCAAGAGGCTGGTTGGTATCAAGGACGATTTAAGCTAGTCGCATTTGAGGACCAGAGGTCTATAGAATGTTTTAAAGCTGCTCTGATACTAATTGGTGAAGTTTGGGAAGGAGCTGCTCTAGAGTTAGTCGAGAAGAAAGACATACCGGCTAGACCAAGAGCACATGCGTGGATACCTGCAAACCCTCCTGACCCTGAATCTATTTTAAATAGACTGAAACAATGCAATCCAGATCTTCCAACAGCTGATTGGAAGGTTGGCCGTTTGGATGAAGTGGATGGGCCAAGACGGCATGCAGTGTTTATATTGAACACTCAGTCTTTGCCACATCTAGCAAAGTCTCAGGGCCGTGTATGTTATGGCTTTCATTATATCCAAATGAAGGTGTATAAAAACGATCAGCTAAAGGATTCAGAAATGGACAAGCCTCTGTCTGAATCAGAAGTAAGCGGATCCTCTTGCGAGGTCGAGGGAGATACCAAAGTTGAAGGCATGGATAGATACCGTATGCGTGAGGAGGCTTCTACTGCCTCAGAACTCACCAAAGTTGAACCTATGGTTATTGCGAGAGTCACCGATATCTCTAAAGAGGACATTCTTGATGACTCGATTGAAGCGGCTGATGTGACGGTTGTTGAAAATCTCGATGGTCCTACGGATCCTCCAGATAAATCTTCATCATTGTAAGGCTGCATGTGATGCCTTAAAAGTTCTCCTGATGAAAGGGGACATAGACATAGTTCTTATTCAAGAACCATATGTTTATAGAAACAAAATATGTGAATTAAGTACTCCGGGGTTTAAAATAATTGCAGTATACTGGTAATGATGTAATTCGAGCCTGTATAATTGCTAAAAACGAGCTTAACTTGTTTCTGCTTCCTTCAATGTGCAATGCAGACACTGTCGTTGCCAATTTAGAAATAGCCAAATGCAAATATTGGGTATCTTCGGTCTATATGGGACATGACAGGGAGATGCCTCCATGTGCCGTTAAGACCTTAGTTGAGGAGTCACTGAAAACAAAGACGAAACTCATTATGGGATGCGAATGCGCATCATAGTATATGGGGAAGTAGTGATACTAATGCAAGGGGAGAGTCGCTAATAGAGTTTATTTTGCGTACTTATCTGGTAGTTTGCAACAAGGGAGATGCCCCAACCTTTGTCGCTAAAAACAGGCAAGAGGTTTTGGACATCACCTTGGCCTCGCAAGAACTGAATGAAATGATATCTGAGTGGCATGTTTTAAGTGAACACAGCTTCTCAGATCATCGCTACATCAGTTTCAAATTTGATGTTCATACCACCAAGACCATATTTCCGCCAAATGTTAGGAAAGCTGACTGGAATAGGTATAGGGAATCGTTCAATATGATGATACCGGAAATACCAGAGACAAATATGAGCACTGTGCAAGTTATCGAACACGCAGTGGAGAGGATTACTAAGGCCTTCAACATTTCACTGAAAGCTGCATGCCCTAAAGGGAAGCCAAGGGGGAAAAATCGACCACCATGGTGGTCTACGGAGTTAGGTAATATGAGGAAATCGTGCAGGAAGCTCTTTAACAAAGCAAAGTCCACCAGAGCTCCTGTGGATTGGGACGCTTACAAGAAGAATCTGAGAGGATACAAGCGAGAACTGAGAAAGGCTCAGCATAACTCTTGGAATGATTACTGCAGCAGCATTGAGAATACGTCCGAGGCTTCCAGACTACGGAAGGTGCTAGCATCCACGAGCTCCGCTCCAGGTTTCATTAAAACATCGGAGGGCAATTGGACAACGTCCAGTGAGGAGACGCTGGAGGTACTATTGGACACACATTTTCCCGGAAATCAGACGGTTTGACCATGCACTGGCGGTGCCACAGCGGTGGCTCAGCGGTCGTTTCCTATCGAGGATCTAGAATAAAATGGGCGTTAAATAGCTTTGGATCATTCAAATCCCCCGGACCTGATGGAATTACTCCGGCGGAGTTACAAGCGATGGCTGACAAAATTATCCCCTGGTTGTCGGTGATATATATAGGATGTATCAACTTAGCATACATTCCACGAAAGTGGAGGGAATCAAAAGTCGTTTTCATACCTAAAGCGGGAAAAGCCTCTCACTCGAATGCGAAGGATTTCCGACCAATCAGTTTATCATCATTCCTACTTAAGACTCTGGAGAGGATGATAGATATTTATCTTAGAACTAGCGTCGATTCAAGTTTGCTCTCGAAACGACAACATGCATACTCGAAAGGCAGGTCTACTGAGACCGCATTACATGAACTAGTCAGCTTTATTGAAAGCTCACTATCTGTCAAAGAATACACAATCGTGGCATTTCTAGACATCGAAGGGGCGTTCAATAACGTCCATCCGAGCTCAATATTAAATGGACTGACAACTCTGAATGTTGATCCAGGTATACTTAGGCTGTTAGACGAACTTCTAAGGAAGAGACGCATTTCAGCCACACTAGGACAAGCAAACATACAAAGGTATGTGAACAGAGGCACTCCTCAAGGAGGAGTTCTATCACCTCTTCTTTGGAATGTTGCTATAAACGACCTTCTGGTTTCCCTAGAAAAAGAAAGGATACAAGTGGTGGCATACGCAGATGATGTGGCGCTAGCAGTCAGGGGAAAATTCCCATCAACAGTTAGAGATATTATACAGAGAGCCCTCCGGATGACTGAGAAATGGGCGAAAGATAATGGTCTTGGGGTAAATCCTGCAAAGACAGAACTAGTCATGTACTGCAAAGATCGCAAAACTCCCACGGTTAGGCCCATTTCCTTAGGGGGTATTGAAATTCCCTTTAGGGAGTGTGCAAAATACCTTGGTGTTATTTTGGACAGGAAGCTGAACTTTAAGCTTAATATTGAAGAAAGGGCGAGGAAAGCAACGGTAGCTTTATACTCGTGCAAAAAGGCAATAGGGAAAAAGTGGGGACTAAAACCAAAAATTGTACATTGGCTATACACGGCAGTGGTTAGACCTATAATGGTATATGGTGTAGTCTGGTGGCCGGCACTTCAGAAACCGACTTCTTTAGATAAAGTTCAGCGTATGGCGAGCTTATGTATCTCAGGCGCATTCAGCAAGACAGGAACAAACTCCCTTAATGTCATACTGCATCTATTGCCTTTAGACATTTTGGCCAAACAGTCAGCTGCAACAACGGCTGTGCGGTTGCGCGAGCTATCGCTATGGTCGGAAAAAAGTAACGGTCACAGTTCGGTCCTCAAAATAATGCCAGATGTGCCTAACGTTGTGGATTACACTTTGGCGAGTCCACTTTTCGACAAAAAGTTTGAGACTCTAATTCCCAACAGTGAGGCGTGGTGTACACGGACCCCGGGGAATAAAAGATATATAGATTTCTACACTGATGGCTCCAAATTGGATGGCCAAGTGGGTTTCGGAGTATATTCTAAAGATCTGATCACTGAAGTGTTTTTCAGGCTGAAATATTAGCAATAAGAGAAGTGGTGAATTGGCTGAGAAGTAATGATCCAAGCAATATTGGCATTAATATATACTCAGACAGTCAACCTGCAATAAAATCCTTGGACTCTGTGTTCCTCAACTCGAAAACGGCCATCGACTGCCGCAAATCTCTCAATGAGATGGCTGAGCAGCACAATATTCACCTAATATGGGTGCCTGGCCACAGGAACATACCGGGGAACTGCGAAGCAGATGAGCTAGCAAGGCTAGGAACTACCTTACACATTCCAGGGGAACTAGAATCTGTTGGTGTGCCTCTGGCTACCTGCAAGCTCTTACTGCGTGAGAAGGCTGTCATGATGGCAAATGTTCGGTGGGAGAATTGTAAGGGTTGTAACGACACCAAGCAAATATGGCCCCATTTAAACTTAAACCGCACACTAGATATGCTAGTGTTCTCGAGACGCCAGATATCACTCCTGATATCTGCTATAACGGGTCGCTGCCTGATAGGCGATTTTGCAAAAACTATTGGTGCGAAGTATAATGACTATTGTATGAGCTAATGTTTTTGGAACAATCTGGTTGGTTCAACAGAAGAAAATAATCGAGAAGGTTCAACGGTTAAAACTAGAAGTGCCCATATGTAATAGGTACTTTTAGTTAATGTGGTATCACAATGGACTGAATAGTCTAAGTGAGCCTGAATCTTAATCGGGCTGCCACTTTAACCTAACCTAACCTAACCTAGCCCCCCAACACATTTGACGGATGTGATATGGTATCGAAAATTTAGATGTACAAAGTGGTGCAGGGTATAATATAGTCGGCCCCGCCCGACTTTAGACTTTCCTTACTTGTTTTTACTTGAAGTTGATTCGGAATTTGAAATTTAAGCTATCGTTAACACGTTTTTAAAGGATGGAGAAAAATGCCAAAAAAAACATATCAATCAAAATTTGTTTCCTAGAATCAAGTATGCAAAACTCAAATTTAAAAGAGAACTGTGTCTTAAATGTATCCTTACTTTATCCGCTTCTTTGGCTCGGAATCAATACCAAAATCATTAGTGTAAATACAAAATCTTTGGACCAGCTATGAAATTGTTTAGTCTACTAATATCACATGGATAGCTAATTGGAAGCTGAATACTACAATTTTTTTTACATCGGAAAAAATGGTATACGAGAATTTCGTTTGAGAAAAATTATTTTTTGCGTGTAGCTACGCCAATGACTAACTCGCAGCTTTATTTTATTTCAACCGTCGAACGGAACGGACGTGTTTTTTAATAGCGGATAAAATCATCGTAATAAGAACCTACTACGAATTTCAAGTGTGGTGGGATATTAGGCCACCATGCAGAGAAATTCAAAGACATCCACTGGGTTGCTAACTTCAGGGCCCAGTGGACGGGTATCGACTGAAGTTATAAATTTGGGCAATGACCAAGAGTTAGGCCCAATTAGTCGACCTGTAGACGGGTCGACAGGTGGCGACAATTTGACAAGTCGGACCTTTTCCAAGGTAACGGCATCAAAAGGAGGTAATCCCTCACGAAAGAGATTCAAAGAACGCAGAAATGCTTTGTTTATCCTAAAGAAATTAGGATCAGTCGACCCAAGCACGTTGTCGGCTAAACAAAGCGATTCCTTAAAATGGGCTCAAGGAATTCTTGAGGCTGGAAAAAGGGAACGATCACCGGATGAGCTGCCATCCTCCAAAAGGGATCAACGATCGTTTGCCTCAGTTGCTAAAGACAGCCTTGTGATGGCTATCATAAATAAAGGAGCATTGGACGGTATGGTTCCAAAGCAAAAATGGGGGGAAATTGAGAATGCTTTGTCTGGCGTCTTCTCACAGGTGCTGGAAAAGTTTCCCGGCCCAGATCCTCGACACCAAGAGGCTGGTTGGTATCAAGGACGATTTAAGCTAGTCGCATTTGAGGACCAGAGGTCTATAGAATGTTTTAAAGCTGCTCTGATATTAATTGGTGAAGTTTGGGAAGGAGCTGCTCTAGAGTTAGTCGAGAAGAAAGACATACCGGCTAGACCAAGAGCACATGCGTGGATACCTGCAAACCCTCCTGACCCTGAATCTATTTTAAATAGGCTGAAACAATGCAATCCAGATCTTCCAACAGCTGATTGGAAGGTTGGCCGTTTGGATGAAGTGGATGGGCCAAGATGGCATGCAGTGTTTATATTGAACACTCAGTCTTTGCCACATCTAGCAAAGTCCCAGGGCCGTGTATGTTATGGCTTTCATTATATCCAAATGAAGGTGTATAAAAACGATCAGCTAAAGGATTCAGAAATGGACAAGCCTCTGTCTGAATCAGAAGTAAGCGGATCCTCTTGCGAAGTCGAGGGGGATACCAAGACATTTGAAGACATGGATAGATACCGTATGCGTGAGGAGGCTTCTACTGCCTCAGAACTCACCAAAGTTGAACCTATGGTTATTGCGAGAGTCACCGATATCTCTGAAGAGGACATTCTTGATGACTCGATTGAAGCGGCTGATGTGACGGTTGTTGAAAATCTCGATGGTCCTACGGATCCTCCAGATAAATCTTCATCATTGTAAGGCTGCATGTGCTGCCTTAAAAGTTCTCCTGATGAAAGGGGACATAGATATAGTTCTTATTCAAGAACCATATGTTTATAAAAACAAAATATGTGAATTAAGTACTCCGGGGTTCAAACTATTGCAGTATACTGGTAATGATGTAAATCGAGCCTGTATAATTGCTAAAAACGAGCTCAATTTGTTTCTGCTTCCTTCAATGTGCAATACAGACACTGTCGTTGCAAGTTTAGAAATAGCCAAATGCAAATATTGGGTATCTTCGGTCTACATGGGACATGACAGGGAGATGCCTCCATATGCCGTTAAGACCTTAGTGGAGGAGTCACTGAAAACAAAGACGAAACTCATTATGGGATGCGATGCGAATGCACATCATAGTGTATGGGGAAGTAGTGATACTAATGCAAGGGGAGAGTCGCTAATAGAGTTTATTTTGCGTACTAATCTGGTAGTTTGCAACAAGGGAGATGTCCCAACCTTTGTCACTAAAAACAGGCAAGAGGTTTTGGACATCACCTTGGCCTCGCAAGAACTGAATGAAATGATATCTGAGTGGCAGGTTTTAAGTGAACACAGCTTCTCAGATCATCGCTACATCAGTTTCAAATTTGATGTTCATATCACCAAGATCATATTTCCGCCAAATGTTAGGAAAGCTGACTGGAATAGGTATAGGGAATCGTTCAATATGATGATACCGGAAATAACAGAGACAAATATGAGAAATGTGCAAGATATCGAACACGCAGTGGAGCGGATTACTAAGGCCTTCAACATCTCACTGAAAGCTGCATGCCCTAGAGGAAAGCCAAGGGGGAAACATCGACCACCATGGTGGTCTACGGAATTAAGTAATATGAGGAAATCCTGCAGGAAGCTCTTTAACAAGGCAAAGTCCACCAGAGCCCCTGAGGACTGGGACGCTTACAATAAGAATCTGAGAGGATACAAGCGAGAACTGAGAAATGCTCAGCATAACTCTTGGAATGCTTACTGCAGCAGTATTGAGAATACGTCCGAGGCTTCCAGACTACGGAAGGTTCTAGCATCCACCAACTCCGCTCCAGGTTTCATTAAAACATCGGAGGGCAATTGGACAACGTCCAGTGAGGAGACGCTGGAGGTACTATTGGACACACATTTTCCTGGAAATCAGACGGTTGAACCATGTACTGGCGGTGCCACAGTTGCTCAGCGGTCGTTTCCTGTCGAGGAAATTGTATCGGAAACTAGAATAAGATGGGCGCTAAATAGCTTTGGACCATTAAAATCCCCTGGACCTGATGGAATTACTCCGGCGGAGTTACAAGCTGTAACTGACAAAATTATCCCCTGGTTGTCGGTGATATATAAAGGATGTATCAACTTATCATATATCCCAGGAAAGTGGAGGGAAACAAAAGTCGTTTTCATACCTAAAGCGGGAAAAGCCTCTCACTCGAGGGCGAAGGATTTCCGACCAATCAGCTTATCCTCATTCCTACTTAAGACTCTGGAGAGGATGATAGATATTTATCTTAGAACTAGCATCGACTCAAGTTTGTTTTCGAAACGACAGCATGCATACTCGAAGGGCAGGTCTACTGAGACCGCACTACATGAACTAGTCAGCTTTATTGAAAGCTCACTATCTGTCAAAGAATACACAATCGTGGCGTTTCTAGACATCGAAGGGGCGTTCAATAATGTCCATCCGAGCTCGATATTAAATGGACTGACAACTCTGAATGTTGATCCATGTATACTCAGGCTGTTAGACGAACTGCTAATGAAGAGACGTATTTCAGCCACACTAGGACAAGCAAACATACAAAAGTATGTGAACAGAGGCACTCCTCAAGGAGGAGTTCTATCACCTCTTCTTTGGAATGTTGCTATAAACGACCTTCTGGTTTCCCTAGAAAAAGAAAGGATACAAGTGGTGGCATACGCAGATGATGTGGCGATAGCAGTCAGGGGAAAATTCCCATCAACAATTAGAGATATTATACAGAGAGCCCTCCGGATGAGTGAGAAATGGGCGAAAGATAATGGTCTTGGGGTAAATCCTGCAAAGACAGAAATAGTCATGTACTGCAAAGATCGCAAAACTCCCACGGTTAGGCCCATTTCCTTAGGGGGTATTGAAATTCCCTTTAGGGAGTGTGCAAAATACCTTGGCGTTATTTTGGACAGGAAGCTGAACTTTAAGCTTAATATTGAAGAAAGGGCGAGGAAAGCAACGGTAGCTTTATACTCGTGCAAAAAGGCAATAGGGAAAAAGTGGGGACTAAAACCAAAAATTGTACATTGGCTATACACGGCAGTGGTTAGACCTATAATGCTATATGGTGTTGTAGTCTGGTGGCCGGCACTTCACCAGCCGACAAGTTTAGACAAAGTTCAGCGTATGGCGTGCTTGTGTATCTCAGGTGCATTCAGCAAGACAGGAACAAACTCCCTTAATGTCATACTGAATCTATTGCCTTTAGACATTTTGGCCAAACAGTCAGCTGCAACAACGGCTGTGCGGTTGCGCGAGCTATCGCTGTGGTCGGAAAAAAGTTACGGTCACAGTTCGGTCCTCAAAATAATGCCAGATGTGCCTAACGTAGTGGATTACACTTTGGCGAGCCCACTTTTCGACAAAAAGTTTGAGACTCTAATTCCCAACAGTGAGGCGTGGTGTACACGGACCCCGGGGAATAAAAGATATATAGATTTCTACACTGATGGCTCCAAATTGGATGGCCAAGTGGGTTTCGGAGTATATTCTAAAGATCTGGAACTTCGAATAGCGAAAAGATTACCTGATCACTGTAGTGTTTTTCAGGCTGAAATATTAGCAATAAGAGAGGTGGCGAATTGGCTGAGAAGTAATGTTCCAAAAAATGTGGGCATTAATATATACTCAGACAGTCAACCTGCCATAAAATCCTTGGACTCTGTGTTCCTCAACTCGAAAACGGCCATCGATTGCCGCAAATCTCTCAATGAGATGGCTGAGCAGTACAATATTCACCTAATATGGGTGCCTGGCCATAGGAACATACCGGGGAACTGCGAAGCGGATGAGTTGGCAAGGCTAGGGACTACCTTACATATTCCAGGGGAACTAGAATTTGTTGGTATGCCCCTAGCTACCTGCAAGCTCATGCTGCGTGAGAAGGCTGTTATGATGGCAAATGTTCGATGGGAGAATTGCAAGGGTTGTAACGACACCAAGCAAATATGGCCCCATTTCAACTTAAACCGCACACTAGATATGCTAATGTTCTCGAGACGTCAGATATCACTCCTGATATCTGCTATAACGGGTCGCTGCCTGATAGGAGATTTTGCAAAAACTATTGGCGCGAAGTATAATGACTATTGTATGAGCTGTCATGATGCGGAGGAAAAAGAATCAATTAAACACCTCTTGTGTGAGTGTCCTGCATTTTGTGTAAAGCGCAAGCAACTTTTAGGAGCATATAGCTTCAGATTACTGGCGGATCTGGAAAACGTTAACTTAAGCAGTCTGCTAATATTTTTGGAACAATCTGGTTGGTTCAACAAAGAAAAATAATCAAGAAGGTTCAGCGGTTAAAACTAGAAGTGCCCATATGTAATAGGTACTTTTAGTTAATGTGGTATCACAATGGACTGAATAGTCTAAGTGAGCCTGAATCTTAATCGGGCTGCCACTTTAACCTAACCTAACCTAACCTAACTCGCAGCTCTGACATATAAGAGCTAAAATTATATATAAATTTATTTTATATGTGTATAAAAAAATTTTGAAATATTTTATTTACTTTAACATTTTCCCTGAAAAGTATCGAGAGAAATGGTTGTCATGATTGATGGTAAAAATTTGGTGGTTGGAACTTTTTTCAGTGCGTCACAATTAGTGACGCATGTAGAATTATCTAAAAAATTCCAAATAAACAATAATATTGAATTAATTGCGTAATTATCTACGCAGTATTGGGCTTACGTGGTCCAATCAACACGTTTACATGCGTAGTGGTTTCTTCTGCGTCACTTCATCCCTATTCTGATTATGTGAATTTAAAACTTGCGAAAATATTCCATAAATTAAATCGCATTTTCATTCTGTTTACAACATTATTGTCAACCATAAAAGATAATATGATGTAAAACAGCATGGGCTTGAAGATTGTGTGGCCACCCTTACTACATATATTTATGTAAGTCCCCCACCCCCCAATAGGTATCTATGGCTCAAAATGAAATTAACATTAAATTTATTATTTAACGTATGCTAAAATTAAAGACGACCAACGGAAAACTCATAAAATATAACAGAATAATCTCAAATGCAAATACACAAATTTCGCTGACATATGTGCCCCAAACTGAAGAGTTTATTAACCCTATCTATTTTATTTGATTTTTGATGAGGCTTTGGCTATTTCATCATTCGACACTATTTGTATTTGGCTTTGGTATCGAGCATGGCTATCCATGCACCAGAACATGATATAATTGATATTCGAAAATTAAATTCGACAGTCGAAACATGATTCTACTGAGGCACCTAGACTCTATAAATAATCTTGTATAATAAAGTTATGCAACGTATATCATTTACATTAGTATTAATTAAATTGAATTAGTCGCAGATCAATAAAAAACGGAAAGGAGACAATGAACGATAATTAATTAAAATAAATAAAGCAAAACGTGTTGATATGGGTACGCCATATAATTGAGTTTTTTGTTATGGTACACAACTCGCGAGAATCCGAAATAAAATATGGAATTTCAATATATCAATACTCAATGTGCAAGAGGTTCCCAGTAAAAAATGTGCAACCAAATAATAATGAAAATGTTCTTTTTGGATCCTGGAAGTGATACAAAACCGGATTAGAAGCCATGAATTTTTTTAACTACACGCAAAAAATAATTCTTTCCTTCCAACCGAAATTTTGAGACAAACAAACATAGTTTCCAATTGGCTTTTCCCTGTTTGTTTTTTTTTTTGTAATTTTGTAAAAAAAAATATGATGGAAAATTTGAAATTTTCAAAAAACTTTAACAAAAGAACACAGTTTTCAAACGGCCGACAAAGCCATCATACGTTATACGAAAGTGTGTCTGCGGCATTTCGGCCAATTCCCGGAAAAACACCGTCTTGAGACGATTTTTTAATGCCAACCTCTCCAAAATGTCCCAGGAGTAAAAGCCCGATTGAGATGCGGAGATTTTTTTGTAGACGCGTGCTGAGTGCGATGATGCTGAAGCCTGTTGGAAATAGTTGTCTCGGCTTCAATACTCTCTTTAGGACATTTTCCCGAAAATTTATTTTTACTTCACGGTTGAAGAATACGAGCGGGCAGCGGTCATCTGCAGTAAGGACGGTCCACGTCATTAACATCAGCGGCGCTTAAGTTCTGGTGTAAATTTTCAGTTGACGTCTTTGGCAACATTTTGCTCAATTTGAAATGGTTTCTCATACGAGAAAACCAAATTCGTCCAATTTCGCGCAAGCGAAGCAGCTCTTTGCCCCTTTCCAGCCTTTTTCGTCGCATGGTTGAGCTCTTGCATTTTATGAAACATCAAAGTCCAGGGTCATTTTTCAATATGTGTTGCATCCGTTCTCGCGATATGTTCAGCTCACAAGCAAGTTTTCTATTACTGGGGTGTGGATTTTGAACAAATCTGCCCTTTACCTTTCGACTCATTTTTGGTCTTCTTACAGTTTCTTTTCGTCCACTTTTTGGACGCGATACACCACCAACAATATCATGGTAACGAGCAATGCAACGAGAAACAAAGGTTAGGTTTTAAAGCAATCACACCATCACACTGAAAAAAATATTGACCTAATATGGAAGATTATGCAACTTAAATTTTAGGACTCGAAATTTACGCAATACTAAGGACAATTTTTTTTTTTTAAATAATGACAAGTTTATTAAAAGAAAGTTTTTAATCCTTGCTTCAAAAATTTTTTTAATCAAATTTAGGTCACAAATCTTGAAATTTTGCGTCTCTCTGTTGAAGTTGTAGATCTTTGAAGTAAGGCACATGTTCCTTAAAATAAAGAAAAACATTTTTAATTTAAAGAAATCGTCTTTAACTCAACTGGCATATTGAATTTTAAATTGAAGATAAAAACGCTTCAAATATAGGCTAATACTTATTTTAAGGATTTGCATCTTTGGTTTAAAGTTTTTTTAGCATTAAGAAAACAGTTTTTACTTTGAAGTACTTGGCATAATTTGGATTGTGAAACTGGAATTTGTTTGTACATGAATACCTTTATTAATACATCGCAAACAGGGAATAAAAATTCGATGAATGAGATCTGTATCCAATTTGAATTTTATCGATCCTAGATTTAAAGCCAGGAAGGTCCGCAAAAAATGTCTGTATTTTAAAGAAGCCACATCTTTGGCTCGGAATCAATACTAAAATCCTTAAAGGAAGGTCAAAATCTTTGGATCCAAGTAAACTTTTTTTTGAGTGCACGCTTGATTTTCTATCACGAATAACTACTTCCGAATGCAATAGATCAAAATGCTTTTGTAGGCTTGTAAACAATAGAATGAAATGTCACTGTCAGCTGTTAGACGAACGGCTTAGAAATGTTATCAACGTAAAGTTGGTTGCCATATATATCAGCAACACCGTACGTGTAAAAGTACAGATGTTTTCCTTCAGCTAAATGTATGTTCGACTCACCCTAATTTAACTAAAAAACAAGTAAGGAAAGTCTAAAGTCGGGCGGGGCCGACTATATTATACCCTGCACCACTTTGTAGATCTAAATTTTCGATACCATATCACATCCGTCAAATGTGTTGGGTGCTATATATAAAGGTTTGTCCCAAATACATACATTTAAATATCACTCGATTTGGACAGAATTTGATAGACTTCTGCAAAATCTATAGACTCAAAGTTTAAGTCGGCTAAAGCACTAGGGTGGAACACAATGTTAGTAAAAAATAAAAATATGCGAAACATTTAAATCTGAAGCAATTTTAAGGAAACTTCGCAAAAGTTTATTTATGATTTATCGCTCGATATATATGTATTAGAAGTTTAGGAAAATTAGAGTCATTTTTACAACTTTTCGAGTAAGCAGTGGCGATTTTACAAGGAAATGTTGGTATTTTGACCATTTTTGTCGAAATCAGAAAAATATATATATGGGAGCTATATCTAAATCTGAACCGATTTCAACCAAATTTGGCACGCATAGCAACAATGCTAATTCTACTCCCTGTGCAAAATTTCAACTAAATCGAAGTAAAAATTGGACTCTGTGGTCATATGAGTGTAAATCGGGCGAAAGCTATATATGGGAGATATATCTCAATCTGAACCGATTTCAACCAAATTTGGCACGCATAGCAACAATGCAAATTCTACTCCCTGTGCAAAATTTCAACTAAATCGGAGCAAAAAATTGGGCTCTGTGGGCAAATGAGTGTAAATCGGGCGAAAGCTATATATGGGAGCTATATCTAAATCTGAACCGATTTGGCTGATATTTTGCAAGTTTTTCGAGACTCATAAAATATTCGGATGTACGGAATTTGAGAAAGATCGGTTGATATACACGCCAATTATGACCAGATCGGTGAAAAATATATATGGCAGCTATATCTAAATCTGAACCGATTTTTTCCAAAATCAATAGGGATCGTCTTTGAGCCGAAACAGGACCCTATACCAAATTTTAGGACAATCGGACTAAAACTGCGAGCTGTACTTTGCACACAAAAATACATCAACAGACAGACAGACGGACAGACAGACAGACAGACAGACAGACAGACAGACAGACGGACATCGCCAAATCGACTCAGAATTTAATTCTAAGACGATCGGTATACTAAACGATGGGTCTCAGACTTTTCCTTTTTGGCGTTACATACAAATGCACAAATTTATTATTCCCTGTACCACAGTAGTGGTGAAGGGTATAAAAAGTACATACAGTAGTAAGTTCGGCCGGGCCGAATCTTAAATTCCCACCACCATGAATCAAATACAAAAGTTTCCTTTGAAAATTTCAAAGAGGTTTGATGACAGATAATTTCCCAAGCAGATGAGTTCAACTAGTACCATAGACCAAGGAAGGTATAGACATCTCAAGTGAATTCACAGCACTGTAGTTTGTCTGCACACCGTAGAGGACTCTTTTACGTCTGCAATTGAGTGATTTTTAAATTTGGCTTTAATTTGTTTTCTTTCGTTTGTTCTTTTGATGAAACACCGAATATTGGAAAAACATGTAAACTCCTATACATTCATACCTTTTTGCATTACAAAAAAGGTATGAATGTATTGACTGATTTGTACGGTAATTCACGTTTTCCAAAAAGAATTTGAGTCACTTGACTGCGCAATTGAGTGGAATGACTGCGCACTGCAAATAAACAAAACCATGGTGAATTGTCAAGGTATGTCTCTATTTTGCTAGTACACTTCCGAAGATAAATGTAAAGATTTTACCTATGAAGATTAGATCAGATTCCGGATTTATAAGAACCATTTTTTGTTTAAGTTTCAGAGGAATCATAAACATCTCTTGTAAGTATGCAAGAAAATGATGAAATAACGCCTTGATTTGAAATCTAAAATCTGTAGATTTTTACCCCAAATATTCAAATGATTACGAGAAGGAAAATCTGGAAAATTTACATTCAGTTTCAAGCAATTTTCATGATCAGTGCACATTCTGTACCCTCAAGATCTGAAATCGGTCTATATGGAGGCCTTACCAAA
The DNA here is from genome assembly GCF_050003625.1 of Haematobia irritans. Taxonomy (NCBI): domain Eukaryota; kingdom Metazoa; phylum Arthropoda; class Insecta; order Diptera; family Muscidae; genus Haematobia; species Haematobia irritans. The sequence continues at coordinate 38,160,776 of NC_134399.1, read as the reverse complement.
TGGACCGATAAAAACTAAATCATATACACTTTTCTGTGGGTTTAAAATAGAGGCGTGCACGTGACACGAAAGTGTCGTGACTCACGAACATTTTCGTGACTCACGCTGACGGCAACGGCGTGAGTGTGCGTGAGCGTGATTAACCAACCAAATGTCGTGCGTGAGCGTTGGTCACGAAAACAATATCTTCGTGAGTGTGCGTGAGTAACGAATTTCGGAAAAACACGCTCACGAAAATAGTCCCGCTTACGAACATAAAATGCTTACGAGTTGAATTCATTTATAATTTTAGTAACATCCTACGTGGTAAGATTTTTATAACGCACTCGATTTTAACCATACTCATGTTTTCAGTCAGGTTCTATAGGTAAATCACTCATAAAATTATTCGTGAGTCACGAAGTTTTTCGTGAGTCACGACATTTTTCGTGAGTCACGATATATTTCGTGAGTCATGACATTTAAAACATTTTCGTGCGTGAGCGTGCGTGAGTATAAATTTTCTTTTCGTGAGCGTGCGTGACCGTGAGTCCTACCAAAAAATATCGTGCGTGAGTGTGCGTGAATAAGATTTCTCCGTCGTGAGTGTGCGTGAGCGTGAGCACAATATTACTCACGTGCACACCTCTAGTTTAAAATGCCAGTATATTTCCAATTTGCGACAAATCGGATAAAAACAAAAATTTCTAGAAACCCTAGGAGTTTAATCGGGAGATCGGTCTAATGGGGGCTACGCCAAAAACATGGAGGGATACACACAGTATTGAGCACATCTAATTGTATTTCTAGAATCTACACCCCAAATAGGGGGGCCTGTTTATAAGGGGCTATATCAAAAACTGTACCGATACACAATATATTCGGCACACCACTTTATGGTCCTAGAATACCTCTAGATTTCAAATTTCAGGCAAATTGAAATAAAAAAAGTACGGATTCTAGAAGCCCAAGAATAAAGATCGTGAGATCGGTCTATTGGGAGGTTGTATCAAACCATGGTTCAATAATCACCATTTTCGGCACATCTCTTTATGGTCCTAGAATACCTCTAGATTTCCAATTTCAGGCAAATTGGATAGAAACTACGGATTATAGAAGCCCAAGAAGTAAAATCGGGAGATCGGTCTATATGGGGGCTATATCAAACCATGGCCCAATAATCATCATTTTCGGCACATCTCTTTATGATCCTAGAATACCCCTAGATTTCCAAATTCAGGCAAATTGGATAAAAAGTACGGATTATAGAAGACCAAGAAGTAATATCGGGAGATCGGTCTATATGGGGGCTATATCAAAACATGTACCGGTACTCACCATTTCCGGCTCTAGAATACCTCTAGATATATAATTTCAGGTAAATTGGATAAAAACTAAGGTTTATATGAGTCCAAGACCCCAAACCGGGGCATCGGTTTATATGGGAGTTATATCAAAACCTGGACCGATATAGCTCATCTTCGAACTTGGCCTGCGTGCAGACCCATCTGTCCGTCTGGCCGTCGTCTTACAATTTCTCCCTGATCAAGAATATATATATATATATATATATATATATATATATATATATATATATATATATATATATATATATATATATATATATATATATATATATATATATATATATATATATATATATATATATATATATATATATATATATATATATATATATATATATATTATATATATATATATATATATATATATATATATATACAGTATGTCAAGAAAGTCTTTTGACATTGCCAAATATTTCAAATTCTAGAAATAATTGAAATATTAAATATTTTTTTAATTCTGTGTACGTATGTATACTTTGCAAAATACATAATAAAATATTTTTTTAAAATTTCATTATATTTAATTTTGGAACAAAACATAATTTTTATCCCATTGTCAAAACACTTTCTTGATATATATATATATATATATATATATATATATATATATATATATATATATATATATATATATATATATATATATATATATATATATATATATATATATATATATATATATATATATATATATATATATATATATATATATATATATATATATATATATATTACAAACGGAATGAAGCTTATTATACCCCCATCACAATTCTATGGTGGTGGGTATAATTAAAAAATTTTCTACCACCTACGAAAAGAAATATAACGTCATAATAATTTAGTATAATAATAATAGTGATATGACACGATCCCTGCAGTGTTTCATAGTCTATGCCTATTATGAATACCCATGTGGATTTTCTAATACACTATTTTATGGCATTTTCTAATGTCGCCCAACGTGGTCATAACTCTAAATCACACTGCTAACTGCTAACAAATGCGATGGCCAATATAGACAACCAAATTCAAAAATGGTATTTTCTAAAATCAATCATAACAATAACGAAATATCATTCAAATAATTTGACAAGATGTTTTGGGCTAAAATATGGATGTGGTTTCTATTGTTCTTCTAATTAATGAATTGATTCGCATTCAAAAGAAATGTCATTTTATAGTAACCTGATTTCGATGGTTATGTCAAGAAGCGATGTTGTGAAGTGGGAGGAGTTTTTAAAACACCATAAATAGAATAACTTGGAACAGAAGCCCATTGTTCGTACAATTACTAATTCTGGAAAGAAGTAAACAAAGATAACCCACTCAAGAAATTATTTTCAAAAACTTCAAATTGGGAAAGAGACACTAGCAGTTTCTCAAAAATGAATTATTACATTATTGTATACTTTCGTCGCTAAAACCGGTACTATGTTCATTGCTCCGAACAAATTTACAGAAGTATTTATTTCGTTCACGGCGTTTATTTAGGTAGCAGGGAGCGGTAATTAATGAGGGTGCGATATTGAATTAAGTTATTACACGCAAGCACACACACCTAGTCCTTTATTTGAAAAAGAAGAAGAATAATGTGCTTTTATTTATTTTAGAAAAAAACTGTTATTGAAAAATAATACAATACAAATCAAACAAATAAACTTTACTATATTAAACCAATATTTTAATTACATATTTTCAATACATATTTTATTTCACATACATAATTTACATTCAAATATACATACGAGGGCAGTTCGGAAACTTCTTAGCCTATCAATGAAAGAGAATAGTTAATTTTTCAAAAATATTCTTATTTTTCAATATAATCTCCTGAAACTTCAATACACTTAGTCCAACGCTTTTCTAGCAATTCTATCCCTTTTCTTCAAAATAGTGGTTTGCTACTGTAATTGCATCTTCATTTGAGGTAAAACGCTTGCCAGCAAGGATTTTTTTTAGATGTGGGAACAAGTAAAATCACTGGGAGCTAAGGAGGAGAATAAGGTGGGTGGTCAAGCAACTCGTACTTTTATTCGTTGATTTTAGCCATTGCTAAAACACTCTTGTGCACTGGTGCGTTGTCTTGATGAAAAATTATTTTTTTGTGTTGTAAGCCAGGACGTTTTTTCGCATTTGTACATTTAATTGACCCAAAAGATTGCACTAGTACTCTGAATTTATTGTTTTACCACTTTTGCAGATAGTCAATTAATAAAATACCTTTGAAGTCCCAAAAAACCGTTGCCATAACCGTACCAGCCGATTGAATTGTTTTTACCTTCTTTGGGGCACTTCCTCCAGCTTCAGTCCATTGTTTGGATTGTTCTTTTGTCTCTGGAGTATAGTGGTGGATCCATGTTTCATCAACAGTTATGAAACGACGCTTAAAATCCATTTTATTTCGCTTAAAACGATCCAAACAAGCTTGAGAAATGTTCATTCTTATGCGGTTTTGATCGACTGTTAACAAATGCGGCACCCATCTTGCAGAAAGCTTTTTCGTCTGTAGTTCTTCATGCAAAATTAAATGGACTCGATCATTTGAGATACCCATGACATTAGCAATTTCACGCACTTATTCGCCGATCATTTAATACCATATCATGCACTTTTTTCGAAACAAAAATATGATCCGCAATTTTTTCGAAACAAAAATATGATCCGTGTTTGCGTTATAAATTTACACAAATCATTTTAATAGATACATCTCAATAAACACAAACGTTTGGAAAATACTAAAATTCAATAACAAAATAAACATATTTTCAAAGGATTAGGGTAATATTCAAGTTGAGAAATTGTTTAGAAAATCGCGTTCTCAACAAAAAAAAAAAAAACAGACATTACCCTTGTAGCATACATCTTCACACAACTTTAGTTTAATTTACTTGTTTCTATGTAATCAAAATTTAAAACAGTAAGCCTTGAATTCACAATATTTGCATTGTCATTGTATTGTCAAAAGAAATGAAAAATAAAATAAAATCTTTGAGAATTTTTGTATAAAACGGACGTGTTAGTTTCTTCCTCCACACCCTCTACAGTAAAATTGATAATTATTTTCTACACCCAGAAAAAAGTGACCCCTTCTTTAAGTTAAAATGAACTCATTGTGAAGAAAGTTGAACTTCGTATAGCGCCAAAGACATTTTTATTTGTTGGAACGATGTGATTTTCGTAGAAATTAGGTATAATGCATTCCATATATTAGTTTACATTTTCCTATATTTATGTACCACTATACTACAGAATGAAAAAATTTAACTGATTTGAATTCATATATGGAATGATTTTATTGAAATTTTTTCATTCACATGGACAAATCTTACACATTTGTGGTAAAACTTTTACTTCATAATTAGAACTGCTTACCTTCGTTTTTAAATACAATTTTATTTATTTATATAAGCAATTTTATCTTCAATAAAAGACATGTTTTATTAATATATTGAATATATTTATTAAGAATCAACAGCATCGAATCTCCTTGAAATATTAGTTTATTATTATTTATTATATTTCCATGTGATATTATCAACTGTAAAACGCACTTTTTCTTCTTCTTGTACTTTTCACTTTTAATAAGTTGCTGCCTAACGATTTTGTCCTCCTTTTACAATTTCAATACCTACAAATATAAAAAATCATAAAACATTTTTGTTGCAAAAGGTTAGCGTCACTGAATATTACCTGATAATTGAAGATTCCAAAATGAAGACAAATGAAAGGGTTGTTATTCTGCTGGTGTTTTCTTTCTTTATATACCATCACGAACATTGATAGATTTATTTTCAAAAAAAGAAAATTTTTCTCACTAATTTAAAATAATAAATATTTTATATATTTTATTTGTTATTTATTATATTATTTTACCATATTATTTTTTAACAATCTTTCCGTATACCACAACAACGCGATTCCAACTAAAAAAACAACCCACGCGCAAACATATCGATTACACCCACGCGCAAACACATCGATTGCGATGACAGGTATCGATTGCAGGTAGACAATAGAAATATAGGAAAATTTCCTATATTCTAACAAGTGTGTTTCCTTAAGATTTGAAAGGATTGCATACTTCTTAGTACGAATGAACTAAAATATTTTTCTATGCCAAGTGTTGTTCGTATGTATGAAAAACTTTCTATTATAAAGGAAGTCGCAATTATCATTTTATAAGAAATTTTACTAATTTTGAGGAAACTTGGTTTTAGTTCGGTTTTTGTTTATTTTTACGAATGCTTTGTTATCGGTGAATAAAATTTTCTTGTTCAGTAGTAAATTCTTATACCCAGCGAAGAAAATAGTATGAGTAAAATTCCATGCCTTATTCTAGTTAATGAACTATTCCTAACTGCTTACAGTTTAGGATTTTTTTACTGAAACGAGTAAATTTTATTATATCTCACAAAAATTTACCTTAATGGAAATAAAATGGATAAACTATATTGATGAAAAATTTTTCCTTTAGTTTCGAAGGCACTTTTTTCTCAGTGCTAACTGAAAGTCAGTACCAAATTTCTGGGGATTTTGTACAATTTAATAATTTCTTTTCGACAAAAACTATAAATAATATTAAAAATAAGCGAAAGCTGTCATACAATATAATACCAATCAGAATATAATTATATTATTAAACGTATTAATAAATAAAACTTTAAATATTTTAAACATTTTTACGTGCATAATTCGATTTTCTTCCATAATGTTGGTGTCATATAACTGTTAATTAATTAATATACTGGCAATTTGAAATAATTACTAACGAGGAACTTGCTGGCCTGTGTGTTAGAATAGATTTCCAGCAATAGGAATTCATAAAATGACAAATTAAACTGATGACGGGATGTAAATTGATGTAATGGTAATTTTTTTGATATAGGAAGGTTCTTGATGAAACAATTTTTTCACTTATTATACCCTTCACCACTACTGTGGTACAGGGTACAATAAGTTTGTGCATTTGTATGTAACGCCAAGAAGGAGTAATCATAGACCAACCTTTTAGTATACGGATCGGCTTAGAATTAAATTCTGAGTCGATTTAGCGATGTCCGTCTGTCTGTCTGTCTGTTGATGTATTTTTGTGTGCAAAGTACAGCTCGCAGTTTTAGTCCGATTGTCCTAAAATTTGGTATAGAGTCCTGTTTCGGCTCAAAGACGATCCCTATTGATTTTGGAAAAATCGGTCCAGATTTAGATATAGCTGCCATATATATTTTTCACCAATCTGGTCATAATTGGCGTGTATATCAACCGATCTTCCTCAAATTCCGTACATCCGAATATTTTATGTGTCTCGAAAAACTTGCAAAATATCGGTTCAGATTTAGATATAGCTCCCATATATAGCTTTCGCCCGATTTACACTCATTTGCCCACAGAGGCCAATTTTTTGCTCCGATTTAGTTGAAATTTTGCATAGGGAGTAGAATTAGCATTGTAACTGTGCGTGCCAAATTTAGTTGAAATCGGTTCAGGTTTGGATATATCTCCCATATATAGCTTTCGCCCGATTTACACTCATATGACCACAGGGGCCAATTTTTAACTCCGATTTAGTTGAAATTTTGCACAGGGAGTAGAATTAGCATTGTAGCTATGCGTGCCAAATTTGGTTGACATCGGTTCAGATTTAGATATAGCTCCCATATATATGTTTTTCTGATTTCGACAAAAATGGTCAAAATACCAATCGCCACTGCTTAGTCGAAAAGTTGTAAAAATGACTCTAATTTTCCTAAACTTCTAATACATATATATCGAGGGATAAGTCATAAATAAAATTTTGCGAAGTTTCCTTAAAATTGCTTCAGATTTAAATGTTTCACATATTTTTTTACTAAAATGGTGTTCCACCCTAGTGCATTAACCGACTTAAATTTGGAGTGTATAGATTTTGTAAAAGTCTACCAAATTCTGTCCAAATCGAGTGATATTTAAATGAATGTATTTGGGACAAACCTTTATAAATAGCACTCAACACATGTGACGGATGTGATATGGTATCGAAAATTTAGATCTACAAAGTGGTGCAGGGTATAATATAGTCGGCCCCGCCCCACTTTAGACTTTCCTTACTTTTTTTTAAATGGTTGTTTCCTTTGTAATTTTTTCATCGTCCAGCATCTTCCAAGAATATAGCATCCAAAGATTTTAGTTTTCTGCAAAACAATTGAGTTTAGTGACTTTCATTAAGTTTTCATTTAATTTTTTATTTTGACTTACCAATTACAGTATTTTTTTTTGTTGATTAATTTCAGTTTATTTAAAAACACAAAATTCGATTTCCTCAAGAACGCTGGTGTCACAATTTTTTTTATAAAATGCATTAACATTCGGGCAATTTGAAATAATTACTATCAAGGAACGTGCTGGTCTGAGAGTTAGAATAAATTTCCAGCAATATGATTGATGGGATATAAATTAAACTATCGATGTGATGGTCATTTTCATTCAGAAGTTGTCGATATGTGAAAACATAAATACCAAGTTTAATTGCTTACACTTTGTTTTATGGAAACTTTCTCTTTTCGATAAGCCACTATCATTTTTCTCGGTCATCTTCTTTTTTTATACCCTCCACCATAGGATGGGGAGTATATTAACATTGTCATTCCGTTTGTAACACATCGAAATATTGCTCTAAGACCCCATAAAGTATATATATTCTGGGTCGTGGTGAAATTCTGAGTCGATCTAAGCATGTCCGTCCGTCCGTCTGTTGAAATCACGCTAACTTCCGAACGAAACAAGCTATCGACTTGAAACTTGGCACAAGTAGTTGTTATTGATGTAGGTCGGATGGTATTGCAAATGGGCCATATCGGTCCACTTTTACGTATAGCCCCCATATAAACGGACCCTCAGATTTAGCTTGCGGAGCTTCTAAGAGAAGCCAATTTCATCCGATCCGGCTGAAATTTGGTAAATGGTTTTGGTATATGGTCTCTAACAACCATGGTCCACATCGGTCTATAATTATATATAGCCCCCATATAAACCGATCCCCAGATTTGGCTTGCAGAGCCTCAAAGAGAAGCAAATTTCATCCGATCCTGCTGAAATTTGGTACATGGTGTTGGTATATTGTTTCTAACAACCATGCAAAAATTGGTCCACATCGGTCCATAATTATATATAGCCCTCATATAAACCGATCCCCAGATTTGGCTTGCGGAGCCTCAAAGAGAAGCAAATTTCATCCGATCCGGCTGAAATTTGGTACATGGTCTCTAACAACCATGCTAAAATTGGTCCACATCGGTCCATAATTATATATAGCCCCCATATAAACCGATCCCCAGATTTGGCTTGCGGAGCCTCAAAGAGAAACAAATTTCATCCGATCCGGATGAAATTTGGTACATGGTGTTGGTATAGTGTCTCTAACAATTATGCAAAAATTGGTCCACATCCGTTCATAATTATATAGCCCCCATATAAACCGATCCCCAGATTTGGCTTGCGGAGCCTCTAAGAGAAGCAAATTTCATCCGATCCGGTTGAAATTTGGAACATGGTGTTAGTATATGGTCCCTAACAACCGTGCGATAATTGGTCCATATCAGTCCATAACTACACGGATGAAAAATACTGTTTTTCATATGTTTGGCTATAAACATTATATGTTTGGAACACAAATTTTTAAACACAATATTTTTGAGTGCAAGCATATAATGTTCATAAACTAGCTAAACATGTTTGGGACATAAAATGTTTTTAAATATAATATGCTTGGATGCAAACATATATTAATTTAGAAATAGCCTATAAACATATATGTGTTTAGTAGCTTGGAGCGCTGTTTAACAGGGAGCGATATTGAATTAAGTTGGTGGTTGTTGCTTGTTATTACAAAATTAACATTTTTTATTTTTCCTTGGGCAATTGATCAGCTACTTCTTTGATCCTTACAAACTGTGTGGTCCGCTGTTCGAATCCCCGTCCGGCAAAAGGTAAAATTAAAATTAAAAAAAAATCATACAATTGAATAATTTCTTCTACAATGTTTGTATTACAGAAAAAGGTGCTAAGAACTAAAAAATCTCGTGGAAGTGAGAAAGATGTGGGGGAATATACAATTGGGCAGAAACAAAATTTTGAGCATTCAGGTCGAAAACCTATGTTGTTAGCACCTATATTACCTGTTTATTTTCATAATTCATTATGATTGTAAATATATAAATAAATAAAATTTTGAGCACAATATTGTTTGGGAGAATTTTTTTAAGCATATAATATTTTTGGGTGCAAAATGCTTCCAAACATATTATATGTTCACATAATAACATATTGTTTTTTGGAAGACAACATTATTGAATTTGGATGCAAAAATACAAAATGTTTGGAAATTGACTACCCAAACATATATTGTTTAGACCAATATGCTTTCAAACATATTATATATTGGAAGAGATCAAACATATAAATGTTTGGGCAATAGCCAAAAATGTATATGTTTGAAGCAAAATATGTTTGGGAGTATATGTTACAGAAGCGATTTTTTGTGAGCGTGTACATATAACCGTTCTCCAGATTTGAACTCCGAAGCTTCTTGGAGGAGCAAAATTCATCCGATCCGGTTCAAATTTGGAACGTGGTGTTAGTATATGGCCGCCATAGACCAAGGAAGGTATAGACAACGAAAGTGAATTCACAGCGCTGTAGTTTGTCTGCACACCGTAGATGGCTCTTTTTCGTCTGCAAATGAGTGATTTTTTAATTTGGCTTTATTTGTGTTTTCTTTCCTTTGTTCTCTTGAGGAAACACCAAATATTGAAAAAGCATATAAAATTCTATCCATCCACACCGTTTTTGTAATGCAAATTGGGTGATTTGTACGGTAATTCTCGTTTTCCAAAAAGAAATTGAGTCACTTGACTGCGCAATTGAGTGGAATGACTGCGCTCTGCAAATAAACAAAACCATGGTGAATTATCAAGGTATGTCTCTATTTTAATTGGTCTATGATGGCCGCTAACAACCATACCAAAATTGGTCCATATCGGTTCATAATCATGGTTGCCACTCGAGCCAAAAATAATCTACCAAAATTTTATTTATATAGAAAATATTGTCAACGTTTTATTTCTATAGAAAATTTTGTTAAAATTTTATTTCTATAGAAAATTTTGTTAAAATTTTATTTCCATAGAAAATTTTGTTAGCATTTCATTTCTATAGAAAATTTTGTCAAAATTTTATTTCTATAAAAAATTTTGTTAAAATTTTATTTCTATGGAAAATTTTGTCAAAATTTTATTTCTATAGAAAATTTTTGTCAAACTGAATTATATACGTATTTAATCGTTCTTTTTTAATTTAATATATACCACGTATGGACTTACTTACAATTTAGAAGACGGTGTTAGGAGGTTTTAAGATACCTCTCTAATTACGGACTATGCGCTATCCGTCAGTTTTTCGACTTGAAGAAAAACAAAGTACCACAAATAGAAAAAGTTTCGGTATTTTTTTTTCGCATTTTTTGGTTTTGTATGTGATTTCGCTGCGGAAACCGAACATAGTACCGGCCTATAAGTTAGAGAGCGATAACTGAAAACTTTCAACAATCGCTAGACAGACAGAAAAGTTTTAGTTAACTTTGAACTGAATATATAGTTCTGGCTACTCAAGCCGTAAGGGAGTACACTCAAAGAAATAAAACGATCGGAAAACGGGTATCATACACATTGTTCTTGGAGAAAACGTATGAGCGAATGAGTGTAATGTATGCGATAGTCGAACTCCACTTTTGATAACCTACAAAGGAAATCGGCTTTTAGTGATGGCCAAAATCGACTAATCTACTTTTAATGTTGGCCCAGATCGACTTTTAAAGAAAAATTGAAAAATCCATTATTAAAAAAATGCTCCTATCGTACATACCAATGAAGTTTATGGCTCATAAAAAATAGAAAAGTCGATTTTTCCAAATTTTGCAATGTACTGTACTGTCAGATTACAATCCCTAGAATTGACATGAGACGTCCATATTCTCACCACTGTACCACTAAACCTGTAAACCCAGGCAAAAAACTCTTACTCACCAATGCAATACTTCGCCACCAATAAAAACATCCCCAACAAGTAGAAATATAGCCGAAATTTTCATAAAAAGGAAAATCTTAAAGCTATGGAAATTCGCTCTAGCCGGCGATTAAACATGTATAGCTAGGCTTGTGTAGATCGCAATCTGTCATTTTCTTTTCAATAACTTTATAAAAACAATTCCTTTATCTCCTTGCCCAAGAGAGTTCGTATGTAATTGTAAATAATGTGGATATTTTTTTTTCTTTATGTAACTAAAGTATACACTCAAAAAAAGTTTTCTTAGATCCATAGATTACCTCCTTCATTTAAGAATTTTGGTATTGATTGCGAGCCAAAGATGCGGCTTCTTTAAAATAAAGACATTTTTAGGGACCTATCTAGATTTAAATCTATGATAAAATAAAAATTTGGATACAGCTAGCATTTATCGAATTTTCATTCTCTATTTGTGATGTATGAATAAAGCTGTTCCTGTACAAAGAAATGCCAGTTTAAAACTGCAAATTATAACCAATATTTCAAAATAAAAAATAATTTCTTAATTCCAAAAAAAGAAGGAAACTAAATAAAAGATGCGAAATCCTCAAAATAAATCTTACCCTTTGTTTGAACCATTTGTACAATACAATTTAAAGATATGATATGTTAGTTAACTAAAAGATGATTTCTTTAAATTAGCAACGTTTTTCTTTACTTTAAGGGAAATTTGTCTTACTTCAAATGCATACGACTTTACCGGAGATTTCATAAGCTTTCATTGAAGTAAATTTTTTACTAAAAAATAATAATTTCCATTAATGAAAATAAAACTGCGTGTCCTAAATTTAGATTGCATAATCTTTCATATTAGGTCAACATTTTTTTCAGTGTAGAAAAATCTATAAAAGAAAACAAATTAAGTAAATGTTTACTAAAACATACATTTTCATTAATAAAAACAAGTAAGGAAAGTCTAAAGTCGGGCGGGGCCGACTATATTATACCCTGCACCACTTTGTAGATCTAAATTTTCGACTCATCCGTCAAATGTGTTGGGAGCTATATATAAAAGTTTGTCCCAAATACATACATTTAAATATCACTCGATTTGGACAGAATTTGATAGACTTCTACAATATCTATAGACTCAAAATTTAAGTTGGCTAATGCACTAGGGTGGAACACAATTTTAGTAAAAAAATATGGGAAACATTTAAATCTGAAGCAATTTTAAGGAAACTTCGCAAAAGTATGATTTATCGCTCGATATATATGTATTAGAAGTTTAGGAAAATTAGAGTCATTTTTACAACTTTTCGACTAAGCAGTGGCGATTTTACAAGGAAAATGTTGGTCGAAATCAGAAAAACATATATATGGGAGCTAATTCTAAATCTGAACCCATGTCAACCAAATTTGGCACGCATAGCTACAATGCTAATTCTACTCAACTAAATCGGAGTTAAAAATTGGCCTCTGTGGTCATATGAGTGTAAATCGGGCGAAAGCTATATATGGGAGATATATCTAAATCGGAACCGATTTCAACCAAATTTGGCACGTATAGCTACAATGCTAATTCTACTCCCTGTGCAAAATTTCAACTAAATCGGAGTTAAAAATTGGCCTCTGTGGTCATATGAGTGTAAATCGAGCGAAAGCTATATATGGGAGCTATATCTAAATCTGAACCGATTTCAACCAAATTTGGCACGTATAGCTACAATGCTAATTCTACTCCCTGTGCAAAATTTCAACTAAATCGGAGTTAAAAATTGGCCTCTGTGGTCATATGAGTGTAAATCGAGCGAAAGCTATATATGGGAGCTATATCTAAATCTGAACCGATTTCAACCAAATTTGGCACGCATAGCTACAATGCTAATTATACTCCCTGTGCAAAATTTCAACTAAATCGGAGCAAAAAATTGGCCTCTGTGGTCATTTGAGTGTAAATCGGGCGAAAGCTATATATGGGAGCTATATCTAAATCTGAACCGATTTCAACCAAATTTAACACACATAGCTACAATGCTAATTCTACTCCCTGTGCAAAATTTCAACTAAATCGGAGCAAAAAATTGGCCTCTGTGGGCAAATGAGTGTAAATCGGGCGAAAGCTATATATGGGAGCTATACCTAAATCTGGACCGATTTGGCTGATATTTTGCAAGATTTTCGAGACTTATAAAATATTCGGATATACGGAATTTGAGGAAGATCGGTTGATATACACGCCAATTATGACCAGATCGGTGAAAAATATATATGGCAGCTATATCTAAATCTGAACCGATTTTTTTCCAAAATCAATAGGGATCGTCTTTGAGCCGAAACAGGACCCTATACCAAATTTTAGGACAATCGGACTAAAACTGCGGGCTGTACTTTGCACACAAAAATACATCAATAGACACCCAGAAAAAAGTGCCTTCGAAACTAAAGGAAAAAATTTTCATCAATATAGTTTATCCATTTTATTTCCATTAAGGTAAATTTTTGTGAAAAATAATAAAATTTACTCGCTTCAGTAAAAAAATCCTAAACTGTAAGCAGTTAGGAATAGTTCATTAACTAGAATAAGGCATGGAATTTTACTCATACTATTTTCTTCGCTGGGTATAAGAATTTACTACTGAAAAAGAAAATTTTATTCACCGATAACAAAGCATTCGTAAAAATAAACAAAATCCGAACTAAAACCAAGTTTCCTCAAAATTAGTAAAATTTCTTATAAAATGATAATTGCGACTTCCTTTATAATAGAAAGTTTTTCATACATACGAACAACACTTGGCATAGAAAAATATTTTAGTTCATTCATACTAAGAAGTATGCAATCCTTTCAAAACTTAAGGAAACACACTTGTTAGAATATAGGAAATTTTCCTAAATTTCTATTGTCTACCTGTAATCGATACCTGTCATCGTAATCGATGTGTTTGCGCGTGGGTGTAATCGATATATTTGCGCGTGGGTTGTTTTTTTAGTTGGAATCGCGTTGTTGTGGTATACGGAGAGATTGTTAAAAAATAATATGGTAAAACAATATAATAAATAACAAATAAAATATATAAAATATTTGTTATTATAAATTAGTGAGAAAATTTTTCGTTTTTTTAAATAAATCTATCAATGTTCGTGATAGTGTATAAAGAAAGAAAATACCAGCAGAATAACAACCCTTCCATTTGTCTTCATTTTGGAATCTTCAATTATCAGGTAATATTCAGTGACGCTAACCTTTTGCAACAAAAATGTTTTATGATTTTTTATATTTGTAGGTATTGAAATTGTAAAAGGAGGACAAAATCGTTAGGCAGCAACTTATTAAAAGTGAAAAGTACAAGAAGAAGAAAAAGTGCGTTTTACATTTGATAATATCACACGGAAATTGGAAATAGTGGAATAATAAACTAATATTTCAAAGAGATTCGATGCTGTTGATTCTTAATAAATATATTCAATATATTAATAAAACATGTCTTTTATTGAAGATAAAATTGCTTATAGAAATAAATAAAATTGTATTTAAAAACGAAGGTAAGCAGTTCTAATTATGAAGTAAAAGTTTTACCACAAATGTGTAAGATTTGTCGAAATGAATGAAAAAATTTCAATAAAATCATTCCATATATGAATTCAAATTAGTTAAATTTTTTCATTCTGTAGCATAGATGTAAATAAATATAGGAAAATGTTAACTAATATATGGAATGCATTATACCTAATTTCTACGAAAATCACATCGTTCAAACAAATAAAAATGTCTTTGGCGCTATACGAAGTTCAACTTTCTTCACAATGAGTTCATTTTAACTTAAAGAAGGGGTCACTTTTTTCTGGGTGGACAGACAGACGGACAGACAGACAGACGGACATCGCTAAATCGACTCAGAATTTAATTCTAAGACGATCGGTATACTAAACGATGGGTCTCAGACTTTTCCTTCTTGGCGTTACATACAAATGCACAAACTTATTATACCCTGTACCACAGTAGTGGTGAAGGGTATAATAAAGGTAAATTGGTTTTATTGCTCCATTTTTAGTGTAGCATATTTAAGTAATTGCTTTGGTTAGGCATTTAGCTTATTCGAACAATTCAAAAAGCGAACGCAAAAAATAATTTGTTCCTCCCAAACGAAATTTTAGACAAAAAACCATCGAATACCATTTGTTTTTCGCTATAAAGAAATTTGTTTGGAAGAAAAGTAGGTACACACAAAAAAGTCTGATTTATTCACGAAATTAATTGATCCAATTAAGTTTTTAATTAAAATGTCTTCAATCACAGAAATGATAGTATCAATTAAAAAATTAATTGAAAGTCAATTAAAAAATTAATTGATACTATTATTCTTGTGATTGAATTTTGTTCAAGCCTAACGAAGCTATGTGAAAATGGCCGTAACTAAATTTTTTGGGTTTCTGGCTAATTGTATCTTCCTTTAATTTACACTTCCACCGGGTTTATTTAGTTCTTAGCACATTTTTCTGAATACAAGCATTGTAACAGATATTTTTCGATTTTATAAATTTTTCAAATTTACCTACGGAGAACCAAACCGCGGACCATACAGTTTGTAAGCCAACACACTATCCAATGGGCTACGTAGGTGTTATTGTCATCAACAGACAATTATCGCCGTAACCATCAACAGTCTATAAAGAGCACATTTCTGGGCGCCCACAAACCGATGTAAATAAACTTTCTATAAAAAAAACACCCCCTTTAGACGGTCGCTTTCTTATAAACGATGTACCAAATACAACTTTTCGAAATGGAAATAATGTAAATTTAGACATATTTCAAATGTTCGGTATTACATATTACTATATCAGATTTTTACTTCGAAATCTCAAAAATGCCTTCTTCAAGACATAAGGGCAGATAAGAATAGTGCTTGACATAAACGAAATGAACTATGATTTTGGAATAAAAAGTATTTTTTACTACAAAAATAAAAATTTTGTAACAAACATTTTTTTGGTGATAAAGGTTTGAACTTTTTGAAAGAATTCAAAAAAACTGCTAGAAAATAACAACTATTGCGTATTCCCGTATTCCAAATTGTTTTCTTTGCGTGTATGACAAGAAGCATCTTCCAATCAAAAACATTTTAATATCTCGATCACCATATTTCTAACATTTAATTCAGCTTCACATCCACATCCCTTTAAAAAAAAGTCCAAACCTCAAAAGTTGAGATTGAGCTAAATTTAAACGAAATATAATTTTATTACCTTGTTGTTTATGTATATATGTTAAATAACTTTTGATTCGTTCAAAATTTTGGCATAAACATATTATCGATTAAAAATCCTGCTTTTGACTATAAACTGTCAATATATATTTATTTCATCGTCATGCAGATTCAATTAGCTGCGTTGTTTTTGCACTAATATCTGACGACTTCCTAGAAAAAGAAACCCGTAAAAAGTTGCGACTTTCTTATTTTTCGAAGAAAGTAACGTAAAATCAAAATACTGAATACGATACTGAAGAAAGCAATGTTGCCATTACTAAATTTTATTTGTATTTATCCACATTTTTGGAATTATGCATTATAGTCTGGTGGAGATCGTAATCTTGCAAAAAGACAATTAAATAAATAATGGGGAAGTGCTGTAGATGATTGAATGGCAGTTTTTGATAATTGAGAGACATCTGATGAAATTCTATATATGAGGAAACATTTTTAGGAATCGTTTTGAGTCATGTCTTAAACGATTCCCCCATTGCAGTTGCTTGTCAAAAATTAAGGTTTCATTGACTTTCATATTAGGTCAATATTGTTTTCAGTGTAGTCTTTGTATTAATTTTTCATTGATTTCCAAAATTTTACGGAATATTTACAAATGTAGAATAATCATCTACACTGAAAGTTTTCATCAACCCAAATTAAAGAGATTGAAGAAATGAAATGAAATGAAATACGAGGGCAGTTCGGAAACTTCTTAGCCTAGCACAAAAAGCGCGGTATAAACAGAAAAAAGTTAAGTGTTTTGGAAACTTCCATCTCTGTTATGAACACATCTTAAATTTTGTTTCGATCTGGCAACTCCTTCATACAGAAACAGGTGTTCAAAAAAGATGCATCCGCAATTTTTTTACAATGGAAAAATTAGAAATGCGTGCTGTCATTAAATATTTTCATAAAAAAGATTTATCGGGACAAGAAATTCATATGGTGAATGTGTTAGGTGAAAGTGCTCCTTCATATGCAACAGTAAAAATTGGGTTGCTGAATTTAAACGTGGTGGTACAAACATTGAAGATGAACCACCTAGTGGACGTCTAAAAACAGCAACAACAACAGAAATTGTAGCCAAAGTGCATGATGGTATGGTATTAAATGATCGACGAATAAAAGTGCGTGAAATTGCTAATATCATGGGCATCTCAAATGATCGAGTCCATTTAATTTTGCATGAAGAACTACAGATGAAAAAGCTTTCTGCAAGATGGGTGCCGCATTTGTTAACAGTCGGTCAAAAACGCATAAGAATGAACATTTCTCAAGCTTGTTTGGGTCGTTTTAAGCAAAGTAAAATGGATTTTAAGCGTCGTTTGATAACTGTTGATGAGACATGGATCCACCACTATACTCCAGAGACAAAAGAACAACCCAAACAATGGACTGAAGCTGGAGGAAGTGCCCCAAAGAAGGCAAAAACAATTCAATCGGCTGGTAAGGTTATGGCAACGGTTTTTTGGGACTTCAAAGGTATTTTATTGATTGACTATCTGCAAAAGGGTAAAACAATAAATTCAGAGTACTATTGCAACCTTTTGGATCAATTAAATGTACAAATTCGAGAAAAACGTCCTGGCTTACAACACAAAAAAAAATAATTTTTCATCAAGACAACGCACCAGCGCACAAGAGAGTTTTAACAATGGCTAAAATCGAACGAAACGAATTAAAGTACGAGTTGCTTGACCACCCACCTTATTCTTCTGATTTAGCTCCCAGTGACTTTTACTTATTCCCAAATCTAAAAAAATGCCTTGCTGGCAAGCGTTTTACCTCAAATGAAGATGCAATTACAGTTGTAAACCACTATTTGGAAGACCTTGAGGAAAACTATTTTAATCAAGGGATAGAATTGCTAGAAAAGCGTTGGACTAAGTGTATTAAAGTTTCAGGAGATTATATTGAAAAATAAAAATATTTTTGAAAAACTAACTATTCTCTTTCATTGATAGGCTAAGAAGTTTCCGCCCTCGTACATTCGGGTTTATTTGTTCTTAGAGAAAATTATTAATTACACACAGTAAAGTAAACTGTTTTGTTGGAAGAATTGTACTCCACATTTTGAGATTTCCACAAAGCGTTGTTAAAACCAGTAAAATTTAAAGCCCTGGTGTACAGTAACCCCTCGATTTACGTTGTGATTGGTACCGGAATTTGACGACGTAAACCGAATTAAAAATTGCTCGTAATTACTCCTAAAAAAATTCAAAAATAAAGGTAATTCAGTCTTTTATTCATAAAAAATAAATAAATATACACCCAGAAAAAAGTGACCCCTTATTTAAGTTAAAATGAACTCATTGTGAAGAAAGTTGAACTTCGTATAGCGCCAAAGACATTTTTAGTTGTTTGAACGATGTGATTTTCGTAGAAATTAGGAATAATGCATTCCATATATTAGTTAACATTTTCCTATATTTATATACCACTATACTACAGAATGAAAAAATTTAACTAATTTGAATTCATATATGGAATGATTTTATTGAAATTTTTTCATTCATTTCGACAAATCTTACACATTTGTGGTAAAACTTTTACTTCATAATTAGAACTGCTTACCTTCGTTTTTAAATACAATTTTATTTATTTCTATAAGCAATTTTATCTTCAATAAAAGACATGTTTTATTAATATATTGAATATATTTATTAAGAATTAACAGCATCGAATCTCTTTGAAATATTAGTTTATTATTCCACTATTTCCAATTTCCGTGTGATTTTATCAACTGTAAAACACACTTTTTCTTCTTCTTCTTGTACTTTTCGCTTTTAATAAGTTGCTGCCTAACGATTTTGTCCTCCTTTTACAATTTCAATACCTACAAATATAAAAAATCATAAAACATTTTTGTTGCAAAAGGTTAGCGTCACTGAATATTACCTGATAATTGAAGATTCCAAAATGATGACAAATGAAAGGGTTGTTATTCTGCTGGTGTTTTCTTTCTTTATACACTATCACGAACATTGATAGATTTATTTAAAAAAAACGAAAAATTTTCTCACTAATTTAAAATAACAAATATTTTATATATTTTATTTGTTATTTATTATATTATTTTACCATATTATTTTTTAACAATCTATCCGTATACCAAAACAACGCGATTCCAACTAAAAAAACAACCGACGCGCAAATATATCGATTACACCCACGCGCAAACACATCGATTACGATGACAGGTATCGATTACAGGTAGACAATAGAAATTTAGGAAAATTTCCTATATTCTAACAAGTGTGTTTCCTTAAGTTTTGAAAGGATTGCATACTTCTTAGTACGAATGAACTAAAATATTTTTCTATGCCAAGTGTTGTTCGTATGTATGAAAAACTTTCTATTATAAAGGAAGTCGCAATTATTATTTTATAAGAAATTTTACAAATTTTGAGGAAACTTGGTTTTAGTTCGGTTTTTGTTTATTTTTACGAATGCTTTGTTATCGGTGAATAAAATTTTCTTTTTCAGTAGTAAATTCTTATACCCAGCGAAGAAAATAGTATGAGTAAAATTCCATGCCTTATTCTAGTTAATGAACTATTCCTAACTGCTTACAGTTTAGGATTTTTTTACTGAAACGAGTAAATTTTATTATTTTTCACAAAAATTTACCTTAATGGAAATAAAATGGATAAACTATATTGATGAAAAATTTTTCCTTTAGTTTCGAAGGCACTTTTTTCTGGGTGTACATACATAAAGCAAACATATAAACAAAACAAGTGAGTAAAGTAGAAAGTCGGGCGGGGCTGACTATATCATACCCTAAACCACCCCCACTGGATTAATAAACATAACCATTTGTGGGGTATCATTGGTATAGGTTTGCGTTATAAACCGCATTTTCATATTTAGGAACATTACGGGGTACATGTTTATGGGAGTTGTATCACAATCTGAACAGAAATGTCTACTATTAGGAGAGGAAATCGCTTAACTAGTGTGGGTAATAAACCCAAATTTGTGAAAATCGGGAAATATATTTATGTAAGAGCTACATTTAAGTCTAACTACGATCGGCTAATACATCAAAATTTGAAATTTGAGTAACATTGGTTAATAAATAAGAGTATTATGGGCAAATTTTGTAAAAATCGAGCTATGCATATATATGGGAGCTATATCTAAATCTGAATCGATTTGGAAAATATTTTACAGGTTTGGTTGGTACCACAGAAAGTTACCTTGTGTTAAATTTCAGTAAGATCGGTTAATAAATAAGGCTATTATGACCACATGGAAAATCGGGCTATCCATATATATGGGAGCCATATCTAAATCTGAACCGATTTCCATGATTTTTAGCACATATTGTTAGTACTGTAGAAGATTCGAGTCAGCCAACTTAGAGTACGATCGGTTGATAAATAAGGATTATATGGCAAAATTTGGGAAAATCGGGCAATACATAAATATGGGAGCTATATCTAAATCTCAACCGATTTCGATAATTTTTTGCACATATAGTAGGTTAGGTTAGGTGGCAGCCCGATCACTTAGACTATTCAGTCCTTTGTGATACCTCTGAGTGCTGCCCGATTTCATTTTAGGCTCAATGACAAGGGACCTCCTTTTTATATCCGAGCCCGAACGGCGTTCCACATTGTAGTGAAACCACTTGAAACACTCAGAAATGTCACCAGCATTACTGAGATGGGATAATCCATCGCTGAAAAACTTTTTGGAGTTCGGTCGAAGCAGGAATCGAACCCTCGACCTTGTATAGCTCCCTGCACGTATAAAGGGTGATACGGTCAAAATTTGGTCAAGGGAAAACGCGTGTAAATCGGTGAAATCGTTTATTTAAAAAATCAAATTAAATTTCTTTTTCAAGTTCAATTAGTATAAAATTCAGTTAGGCTTTCGCTTTTCCAAATCCGAATTGCCGGGCCTCACGCTTGACACCTGCCATCAGATTTTGTACCACCACCTTGTCCACCTTCTTCGCCGCAGAAAGCCAGTTTGCCTTGAACTGCTGCTCGTCCTTAGCAGTTTTTTGGTCTTCTTTAGGTTCCGCTTGACAATAGCCCAGTATTTCTCAATTGGGCGGAGCTCTGGCGTGTTGGGAGGGTTCTTGTCCTTGGGAACCACCTGCACGTTGTTGGCGGCGTGCCACTCCATGGCCTTTTTACCGTAATGGCAAGATGCCAAATCCGGCCAAAACAGTACGGAACAACCGTGTTTCTTCAGGAAAGGCAGCAGACGTTTATTCAAACACTCTTTCACGTAAATTTCTTGGTTGACAGTCCCGGAAGCTATGAAAATGCTGCTTTTCAAGCCACAGGTACAGATGGCTTGCAAAACCAGATATATCTTTACGAACTTTGACAGTTTTATGTGCTTGAAAATATCTGCTACCTTTCCCCTTCCTGTCCCGGAAGCTGCTTGTAGTCGGCTTTGACGTAGGTTTCGTCGTCCATTACCACGCAGTCAAACTTCGTCAGCATCGTCGTGTACAGCCTCCGCGATTTGGAGTCACTACCTTCTGGTAAGTCGATAGTCCGGCTCGTTTTTTGTCTCAATGCACGGTTGTAGACGATACACCCAGCTTATTTGCGGCATCTCGGAGAGAGAGGTTAGGGTTTCGCTTGAAACTACCGGCAACTCTCTTTGTCGTCTCAGCGGCTTCCGGTTTTCGATTTCCCCCCGATCCAGACTTCCTGGCTGTCGACAAACGTTCCCCAAACACTTTAATTACATTTGTAACGGTTGATTTGGCAACTTTTAGCGATTTTGCCAGCTTTGCGTGCGAGTAGCTCGGATTTTCGCGATGCGCGAGCAAAATTTTGATACGCTGCTCTTCTTGCTTGGACGGCATTTTGACAACTGAAGAGTGAATTCCAAAATCAAAATAGGAGCAACATTCTACACACACACACTTTCAAAATGAGGGGTGTTCAGGTTTTTTAAATGCAAAATTGAAAGAAATACGTCATGTTTATATTGGCCAAATTTTGACCGTATCACCCTTTATATGGTCTTTAACAACCATGTACAAATTGGTCCACATCGGTCCATAATTATATATAGCTCCCATATAAACCGATCCCCAGATTTGGCTTGCGGAGCCTCTAAGAGAAACAAATTTCATCCGATCCGTCTGAACTTTGGTACATGGTGTTAGTATATGGTCTCTAAAACTATGCAAAAATTGGTACACATCGGTCAATAACTATATATAGCCCCCATATAAACCGATGCCCCGATTTGGCTTGCGGAGCCTCTAAGAGAAGCAAATTTCATCCGATCCCGCTGAAATTCGGTACATGGTGTTAGTATATGGTCTCTAATGACAATGCAAAAATTGGACCACATCGGTGCATAATTATATATAGCCCCCATATAAAGCCATCACCAGATTTCACCTCCGGAGCCCCTTGTAAGAGCAAAATTCATCCGATTCGCTTGAAATTTAGTACGTGGTGTTAATATATGGCCTCAACACACACTTGCAAAAATTGGTCGAAATCGGTCCATAATTATATATAGCCCCCATATAAACCGATCCCCAGATTTGACCTCCGGAGCCCCTTGTAAGAACAAAATTCATCCGATTCGCTTGAAATTTGGTATGTGGTGTTAATATATGGCCTCAACACACACTTGCAAAAATTGGTCGAAATCGGTCCATAATTATATATAGCCCCTATATAAACCGATCCCCAGATTTGACCTCCGATGCCTTTTGGAGAAGCAAAATTCATCCGATCTGGTTGAAATTTGGTACGTGGTGGTAGTATATGATATTTAACAACAATGCCAAAAGTGGTCCATATCAGTCCATAATCATATATAGCCCCCATATAAACCGATCCCGAGATTTGGTTTTGGAGCCTCTTAGAGGAGGAAATTTCATCCGTGTCAGTTGAAATTTGGTACATTTGGTAGTAAATAGCCGTTAACAACCACGCCTAACTAGGTCCATATCGGTCTATAGTTATATATAGCCCTCAGATAAATCTATCCCCAATCACACACAAATTGGTCCATATCAAGTTCATAATTGTATATAGCCCCCATATAAGCGACCCCCATATTTCAATTCTGGCTCTCTACGAACCATGCAAAATTCCATATCGATTCGTAATTATTTGTAGACTTACCTACACATACCTTTTTTGTGTAATATATACCACGTATGGACTAACTCACAATTTAGAAAACGATGTTAAGAAGTTTTAAGATACCACAACCCAAGTAATTCGATTGTGGACGACAGTCTTTCGTAGAAGTTTTTACGCAATCCGTGGTGGAGGGTACATAAGATTCGGCCTGGCCGAACTGACGGCCTTATATATACTTGTTTCTTCTTATATTCGTAGAATTTTGTAGGGATTGCAGTTAATAAAAGAAAACAGGGATCGGCCTCAAAACGAAAAACCTTCTATCCAGCAAAGATTTATTATGTTAAAATTTTACCATTTTAATATTTTACCATTTTAAAATTTAGTTTGCGTAATCTTTAATATAACGTAATTTTTTCAGTGTATGAGGGGTGTATAATAAATAGGTCTGGTGAATCGAGAAGACGTCACTTTATCAAAATTCAATTAGATTTACGTTAGGTTAGGTGAAACGTCGTTATAGAAAGGAGATCCGTTGTCAATGAGCTAAAACTAGAAATAGACAGCACTCAAAACAAGTCATAAAAAATTATTTGTTTTGCGCCAATTTTACAATAAAGCGGTTAGTTATTTAATGAATAAATCAACTTAATGGTAGGGTAACAGCTATTAGATTAAGGGCCAGTTTCTCATTGTCTTGTTATTATTTATCGTGTCGATAAAACAGCTGATCCCATACAAAAATTTTACTAACCGGAGGTCTATCCACCGGTTAATTTTAATCGGAGAATGAGAAACTGGCCATAATTGTGCAACCAATCTAACAATTAAATTTTCTTCTTTGCCGTGCATGATTTTTGTTATAGAAACGTAAACGAATTAGTTTGAGTAAAAAATCTACTTTTTTTTTGCAAAATATAAAAGTGTCGGTTACATTTCAGTCGAGATAAGCTCGATGCGGCGGCTAAAATAGGCGGAGCATCTCGGCGGGCCCACGAGCATTTGTATCTACACGCTCACAAAAAATCGCTTCTGTAACATATACTCCCAAACATATTTTGCTTCAAGCATATACATTTTTGGGTATTGCCCAAACATTTATATGTTTGATCTCTTCCAATATATAATATGTTTGAAAGCATATTGGTCTAAACAATATATGTTTGGGTAGTCTAAGTTCCAAACATTTTGTATTTTTGCATCCAAATTCAATAATGTTGTCTTCCAAAAAACAATATGTTATTATGTGAACATATAATATGTTTGGAAGCATTTTGCACCCAAAAATATTATATGCTTAAAAAAATTCTCCCAAACAATATTGTGTTCAAAATTTTATTTATTTATTTATATATTTACAATCATAATGAATTATGAAAATAAACAGGTAATATAGGTGCTAACAACATAGGTTTTCGACCTGAATGCTCAAATTTTTGTTTCTGCCTAATTGTATATTCCCTCACATCTTTCTCACTTCCACGAGATTTTTTAGTTCTTAGCACATTTTTCTGTAATACAAACATTGTAGAAGAAATTATTCAATTTTATGATTTTTTTATTTTAATTTTACCTTTTGCCGGACGGGGATTCGAACAGCGGACCACACAGTTTGTAAGGATCAAAGAAGTAGCTGATCAATTGCCCAAGGAAAAATAAAATGTTAATTTTGTAATAACAAGCAACAACCACCAACTTAATTCAATATCGCTCCCTGTTAAATAGCGCTCCAAGCTACTAAACACATATATGTTTATAGGCTATTTCTAAATTAATATATGTTTGCATCCAAGCATATTATATTTACAAACATTTTATGTCCCAAACATAATATGTTCTAACATATTAACATATATGTCCCAAACATGTTATGCTAATTTAGGAACATTATATGCTTGCACTCAAAAATATTGTGTTTAAAAATTTGTGTTCCAAACATATAATGTTTATAGCCAAACATATGAAAAACAGTCTTTTTCATCCGTGTAGGATGCATTGTTTATTTGCTTGAAATGAATCATCGAATAGCGACCAGAGAATAAAGACGAACCGGTGGCAGTTTAAGTCTATAAAAATAGCTTAGTTGTCCGCATCCTATGAAATTTCTACAAAATGGCGTTTAAACGATTATAAGATTAGTTGCACAACAAATCGTCAACATTAAAGTTGTTTGTAATCAGAGAATGAAGCCGCCGATTTCAGTGGCCGCCGACGATTTTTGACCAGTCGACGCCGCCGCCGAATATGTCGACTCATCTTGACTCAAATTTAGCCGCCAATTAATCAAAAATATCGATTTAAATCAGAAAAATGTATTACTAATTGTCGTATTTTATTCCAAAATTTTGAACCTTCCACCCACAATCAATCAATTTCACGCTGCTATAATAACTTTGCAAAAAAATTTGCTCAGAAAATTTGAATTCAATATAAATTTGATTGTAAGATTGGTTGTACAACTAGTCTCATTACCATTCCAATAACTTCAAATTGATTTTATAATAGATAATTGTCCACCGCCGAATGGACAAATTTATATCGGCTTAGCCGTCAAGCCGCCGCCGCCGGAGGCAAAAATTTAGTGTCAGCCGCCGCCGACAAAAATGGGTCGGCTTCATTCTCTGTTTGTAATGTTTGATTAGTTGCACAACTGATCGTTACCGATGATCGTCGATGATATTAAAGTTGGCTATTCACCATATCACTTGAGGAAAATTTGTATAAAGTCATGGTAATGATAACGTTAAAGTGTTTTTTGGTTAAACATTTTTCCACTTTTGTTATTATATCAACATTTTTATCAATTCTGGCTCACTAAATAATGACAATTTTAATTTGCAAATACATTCTAGGAGCTGATGTAATCGATCGCGGCGTCGAGTGGCAAAAATTAGTCAGCGACTGATAACGACTTCAAAAAAGGTTTGGAATATCATATTGTTTGGCAACACTATATGTAGGCAATCAATCATTCGAATTCAAATTCCGGTTAATTTTGGAAGTCAAAATACAAACATTGTGATAGTTGGTGTCTGCGCACATCCGATTTAATTAAAATGAATCAACAAATCTAATTTTAATCATTCATGGAATTATTGTTGACTAAACACGATACGGCTCTCGAAATATATGTCATTATAATTAATATTTATGTGTATTCTATTCATAATTAATATCCCTTCTATTAATGAAAGCTGAACATACAAGCTTATGATGACTTTCATCAGTATTGTATCGATGGGAGGAGATTTTTGTTTTTTGTTACGAAGCTAAATTAAGGCAGTTTAATATCATTCCCTGATTATATAATGCACTCAAATTATTGTGGCTTAAAAATACATTAACTTGGGATGTATATCAATAAACCTGTTGCGGCGGTCTTAGATCAGTAACAAATTCTATTTGAGTGTCGCATTGTAAGTTAATGTTACTTTTCCATTCTAAAAGACAAGTTTACACTGGTAAAATATTTATTAAATTAAATGCTTTTATAAAATGTTTTCAAACCATACAATTGCCGCTATGGAACGAATGTTTATTACAAAGATCAAAAATTAATTTTTATATATGTATATGGAGGCATTTTATTTTATGATAGTCTAGTACAACACAATATTTGTAACTCAGTATAACATATATATTATTTAGAAAACATATACTTTATACACAGTGACAGAAAAAATTATTCACACATATTTTATAGAACAGAAATTTGTATGCAAAACAAAGACAAATACTTAAACAATTTGAGTCCAAACCAAAGGTGTCAGCGTGACACGAAATTGTCATGACACGTGTGATTCACGCGTGAATCACTTGAGTCGTGAATAAAATCTGAAGCAACTCTCGTGGATGTGCGTGAATGGCACCAATATAAATATGTCGTGCGTGAGTAATAAAATCGGTTCGTGAATATGCGTGAATAAAATTTCTGCAAAATCACGCTCACGAAAAAAATCAAGATTTAATTCTTACTCGTATGTTAACTGAAATTGATTTAGCTGTCGAACTATATTTTATTTATGAATTTTGTAACCTTTGCTTTGAGCTATCGCTGTGGCCGGAAAAAAATGCCAGATGTGCCTAACGTAGTGGATTACACTTTGGCGAGTCCACTTTTCGACAAAAAGTTTGAGACTCTAATCCCCAACAGTGAGGCGTAGTGTACACGGACCCCGGGGAATAAAAGATATATAGATTTCTACACTGATGGCTCCAAATTGGATGGCCAAGTGGGTTTCGGAGTATATTCTAAAGATCTGGAACTTCAAATAGCGAAAAGATTACCTGATCACTGTAGTGTTTTTCAGGCTGAAATATTAGCAATAAGAGAAGTGGTGAATTGGCTGAGAAGTAATGCTCCAAGCAATATTGGCATAAATATATACTCAGACAGTCAACCTGAAATAAAATCCTTGGACTCTGTGTTCCTCAACTCGAAAACGGCCATCGACTGCCGCAAATCTCTCAATGAGATGGCTGAGCAGTACAATATTCACCTAATATGGGTGCTTGGCCATAGGAACATACCGGGGAACTGCGAAGTGGATGAGTTGGCAAGGCTAGGAACTACCTTACATATTCCAGGGGAACTAGAATCTGTTGGTATGCCCCTGGCCACCTGCAAGCTCATGCTGCGTGAGAAGGCTGTTATGATGGCAAATGTTCGATGGGAGAATTGCAAGGGCTGTAACGACACCAAAAGCAAATATGGCCCCATTTAAACTTAAACCGCACACTAGATATGCTAGTGTTCTCGAGACGTCAGATATCACTCCTGATATTTGCTATAACGGGTCGCTGACTGATATTGTATTGTTGAGCTGTCATGATGCCGAGAAAAAGGAATCAATTAAACACCTCTTGTGTGAGTGTCCTGCATTTTGTGTAAAGCGCAAGCAACTTTTAGGAGCATATTTATAGCTTCAGATTACTGGCGGATCTGGAAAACGTTAACGTAAGCAGTCTGCTAATGTTTTTGGAACAATCTGGTTGGTTCAACAAAGAAA
Organism: Haematobia irritans; assembly: GCF_050003625.1. Lineage (NCBI taxonomy): Eukaryota > Metazoa > Arthropoda > Insecta > Diptera > Muscidae > Haematobia > Haematobia irritans. Next base: position 38,132,052 of record NC_134399.1, on the reverse strand, counting down.
AATAATCAAGAAGGTTCAGCGGTTAAAACTAGAAGTGCCCATAGTAATAGGTACTTTTAGTTAATGTGGTATCACAATGGACTGAATAGTCTAAGTGAGCCTGAATCTTAATCGGGCCGCCACTTTAACCTAACCTAACCTACGTTTGCTCATCCCAGGTTGGAAAATGTCGTGAGTCTCGTGAGTCACGTGAATTTTCGTGAATCGTGCGTGAGTCTGAAAAGTAGTTCGTGTGTGAGTACTGCTTTTCGTTTCGTGAATGTGCGTGATTGTGAGTGGCTACGACACTTACCGTACGTGAATATTTGGCTTCGTGAATGTGCGTGAGTGTAACAACCTTTGAATGGTTTTTAGATCACATAAATGTCGCAAAAACCATGTATATTGTCCTCATGTGGTTCTGGCAGAGAAAAAAATATGAAATAAAAAATAGACAATAAGCATTAATGGCCTATTGTTTAAATGATAGCACTGGAGATCATTATATGGTCGGGGAAAACTGGTACAAGTTTTTCGAAAAAAAAGTATTTTTATCGTTTTATGTCTGGAGGCAGGTAAAGTTGGAAGATGGGTTATATCATTCCAGGTTTTTATATAGCCCCCATATAAACCGACGCCCCTATTTGGAGTCTTTGGTAGTTTTTATCCGAGCTGCCACAATAAGTGTGCCGAATACGGTGTGTATCGACCACAATAATATGTGCCGAATATGGTGCACCCAGAAAAAAGGGACTCTAATGTCAACTGAACTTTATTTTAGTTCATGAAGATTAGTTGATTTTAGTTAAATTTTGCACAATATGAGTAAATGTTCCTTATTTGAATAATTTTTTGCTAACTTTAATGACGTGAACTAAAAATAAGAAAAAAAAATATATATACAAATATTGTGCACTATTTTACTAAAAAATAAAATAGTTAATATTTTCCTAAAATGACAGAAATGTGCTTAAATTGAGTTCATAAGTCTCTCAAATGAGTAAATTTTACTAAAATTGTACCTGTCTCGAACTTCGTACAGCGCTAAAGACATTTTAAAAATTTTTACATCCAATTTTTTCTTCCAACATATGAAATTTTCTTAAACAACAGAAAAAAAAATAATTATTTTTAAAAAATTTTCTTCAATTTGACAAAAAGTGTTAACTTATTTGTAACATGTTGCAATTAGAAAACTATTTTAGTTAAAATTTTCTAAAATAAACCTACATTTCCTTCCACGGTGGGGTCACTTTTTTTTGGGTATGTGTATCAGACCTAGTGAATCATGTTACACTAATAGAAAAAGTTTCGTTATATTAACGAAATGTGTCGTTATAAGTCAGCCAATGAAATAAATTTAAGGCAATGAATTTTTTCGTTAATATAACGAATTTTCTGTCAATCAACGTAACGTTTCTATTAATTATTATTACTATTAACGAATATTTTCATTGTATTAATGAAAATGTTTCGTTATATCAATGAAAATTTTTCATTGGCTGACTTTTAATGAAATTTTCTTTGTGTGTAGACGCCATATACACCGGTCTCCCGATTTGACTGCTTGGACTTTAAGCAGCCGCAATTTTTATCTAATTTTCCTGAAAATGGATACATAGAGGCATTATAGATCCAAAACTAGGTGTGACGAATGTGGCGTGTATCGATCCATGCTTTGGAATACCTCCCAATATATACACCGATCTCCAGATTTGACTTCTTGGGCTTGTAGAAACCGTAGTTTGTCTGAAAATTGATACTTAGAGTTATTTTGGATCAAAAAATTGAAAAAGAGAAAGTATTTTAGGACTACAAATCAGTGTTGCCAATATTTGGGATATTTTTTCGTGAATGGGGACGAATTTTTGAGTTGGGGGACTTAGGGATTTTTTCCAATTTGAGGACAAGAACCAGAAAAATGCTGTCAGTACTGCTACAAATAGATGTGCCGTATATGGGCTGTACCATGTTTTGGTATAGCTTCCATATGTACCGATCTCTCGATTTGACTTTTATCCGATTTATCATCATTTAATATCAAGAAGTATTTTTGGCCCACAAAGACCTTCGTGGAATTTAGTTTTTATCGGTACATTTTGTCCGAAATTAAAATAAAATTTCCTGATTTTAATTCTTCTTTATTACTTCGCATAATAGGGATAAAAATATATAGAATTTGGATTTCATATCAAGGCGTTTTCACCATTGTCTTCCGCACAAAAAAAAAGATTACTTGGATCCAACACTGAAAAAACAGTGAACCCACCAGGAAAGATAACTTTCGTTTAATTTTAGAAAATTTTGAACTTTTTTAGAAAATTTTAACTAAACTGTATTACAAGCGCTGGCATCACTCCGATACGGCAAAAATAAGTAAATATTTTTCGACAAATTCAAGAAAATTTATTAGACATAACCAGGGATCCGGAGCGGAGCGGAGCGGAGCGTGGAGCGGAGCGGAGCAAGCCCTTTTTTTGCCGGAGCGGGAGCGGAGCGGGAGCGGCATTTCTAAAATCCGGAGCGGAGCGGGAGCGGAGCGGTTTCCAAATGAAAAACCGCTCCGCTCCGAATAAAATATTACTTGAATGAAATGTGTAACTTTGAAATTACACTGTGTAGGTAATTTCAAATTTAGCTAGTACTTAGCGTAGTGTGAGTAAACGTTTAAAATGTACGATATGTATTTTTGTACGTACGTACATTGGGGAAAACACAACGTGTTTTTTAGTAATTGTTTTCAAAAACGGCAAATGTCAAAATATATATCTAGTATGTGTTGTAAAAGTAACAACAGTACTTTCGATCAATTTCATCCCGTATTACTACAAAGATGTTTGTAATGAACGTCAAATAAATGCAATTAAACGATCTTATTTATATTTAATTTTTTAGTTTTCTACACTGAAAAAAATATTGTCGTGAAGTCAAAGATTCCATGTCCTTAGAATAAGAATGCAAATTTTGCTTAACATGGAAGACGCATTTCTCTAAAATAAAGTTTTTTTTCTTGTCCAAAAGGCAATAAACTTTTGAATGAAGTTGTAATGTCCTTATAATTAAGTGATTTTACTTAAAAATGTGTATCATAACATGAAAGATAAAATTTTTGAGGTAAGGTCAACGTGACTTTAATAATTAAGAAAAATTCTTTAAAATTAATGAAATTGTCTTTAAATTTGTTTCCTTTTTGCATCTTGCCTACAAAGCAAAAAATCGTTAAAAAATAAGACATGTTTTTCAACACTTTATTTTAAAGATGCTTTTTACTTGAAACATAGCATAATTTCTACTGGAAGTCGAGTCTTAATATGGAAAAAAATAACTCGTTAACTCGTTTTTAAAGGATTTTGATAACAACTGACGAAAAAAAATCTAAAAAAATTAAAAATTAACATTTGCTTCCTAGAAGCAAGTACATAACCCCCAAATTTAAAAGAGAATTACGTCTTTAAAGTATCCTTACTTGTATTCTCCGCTTCTTTGGCTCGGAATTAATACCCAAACTGTTAAAGTAAAAACAAAATCTTTGGAACCGGGCATGCTTTTTTTCATTCACATTTGCTTTACTATTGTACTATATCCTAGCATTCTCTTATTTCTGATATTAGTTCTCGAAAATTTAATTAAAATTATGGATAGTTTCAATTTTGGTTGAAAAATGTGCGCATATACATTTATTATACAATAAAGGGGAAAAAAGCGAAATTAGGTAACACTAGATCTGAGTAAGAATATTCGTAGGTATACCACGGACTGATGTCGATGGAGGTTGTTGCAAACATAAACATACACACACACATTACAAATATAACAAAACCTCTTCTCTACGTCTGTTGCAAAACAAAAAAAAACTTTCGGAGAGTAGTTACTTATACTCTGTGTATAGACTTTCAATTCCAATCAGCGTTGCCGTTTTGGTCCGATCGGACCAAAATTGGCCCAAAAGATTTCTAATTTTTAAATTTAGTCCGATGGTCAGACCAAACAGAATTTGGTCCATTTTGGTCCATTTTCATAAATTTGGTTTCTATCACATATTAAATAGTAGATGGTGCACCGCAAAGAATATTGTCGGGAGGCCAAATATTTCACATGCTTAAAATACGAATACGAATTTTGCTTAGAATAGAAGACGTATTTCTCTAAAAAAAAAAAGTTTTTCCTTGTCTAAAAGTCTTTAAACTTTTCAATGAAGTCTGTTTGTCCTTATAGCTAAGTGATTCGACATAAAAATGTGTATCCTAACATGAATGCAAATTTCGTTTTAATGAAGTCAAAATGGATTTAATATTTCTGAAAAAATCTTCAAAATTAATAAAATATTTCAACACATTGTTTTAAAGTCATTATACCCTAAACCACATAGTGGTTAGGGTATAATAAGTTTGATCTGCCAAAAAATGTGCCTACAAGAAATATTGATTTTAGACCCCATAAAATATATACCGATCGACTCAGAATCACCTCCTGAGTCGATCTAGCGCTTGGCGTCCGTCCGTCCATCCGTCCGTCTGTCCATGTATTTGTTGTTCACAGGATTTCGGTCGCAATTATTAACCGATTTTGATGAAATTTGGTACAGGGAATTTTTTTGGGCACAAGGACGAACGTTATTGAATTTGGAAGAAATCGGATCAAATTTAGATATATGTATTGCCCGATTTCGACAAATGGGGTCACGTTGCACTTTTTTTACTAACCGATCGTCGTCAAATTTAGCACAAAATAATCTTCTGTATCACCCTTTAAGTCTGAAAATTTCAAACTTAAAGGTTCAGATTTAGATATAGGTCCCATATATATGTATCGCCCGATTTTGTCAAATTAGGTCATAAACCCTTATTTATCAACCGATCTTACTCAAAGTTGGCGAAATGTAATCTTCTATAGCACTAACTATATGCGCAAAAAATCATCGAAATCGGTTCAGATTTAGCTATAGCTCCCATATATGTACCGCCCGATTTTTCTAAATAAAATAAAACTCAATTGAACAAATAATACAATGTTTGTACTATAACTTTCTCGAAGAGGAGCGGAGCGGAGCGTGGAGCGGAGCGGAGCGATTTTTTTTTTCTCGGAGCGGAGCGAGGAGCGGAGCGGTTTTTTTTTCTCCGGAGCGGGAGCGGAGCGGAGCGAAAAAAATGGACCGCTCCGGATCCCTGGACATAACTAAATTTTTTCAGTAGTTAAAGAAAATTTTGTAGTTTTAAGAGAAATCTTGGAGTTCAAAATTGCAAGAATGTCTTTAGTGACATACGAAGTTCACAATGGACACATTTTTGGTAAAATTTACAAATTTAAAGAAATAATGAACTATTTTGTAAGAAATACGAAATTAGGAAATCTTTATGCTTTATTTGTGTATAACTTTTTCCCGTTTTTTAGTTCATTTAACTAACGTACGCAAAAAATTATTTGACTAAAATAAACTTTTTCCAAACATAATGATTCTATGAACTAATATAAAGTTAATATGGCTTTAGTGAAATAGAGAGTTCACTTTTTTTTGAGTGAACGATTTTGGCCTTTCCTTAACGATTTTTGATTTGATGCCGAGCCAAAGATGCGCCTTTTTTAAATTATGTTAAAGACATTTTTGGGGATCTATCTAGCTTTATTATACAGATCGCATTTATCAAACCTTCATTCTCTTTTTGCGATACAGTGAAACGTCTGAAAGGTGGACTCTCACGTTTGCCTAAATTTTGTCCACATTTGGGAGGTGTCCACTTATGAGAGATTAATTTTAATATGTTAATATAGCAAAAGTCTCCAGACAACTGGCCACTGTTTGGGAGGTGCACGCTTATCCAAGTGGAATAAAATGTAACAAAGGTTTCTTTTCTAAATGTGGATGATTCGCTGTGCTTCGTTTTTAATAAATGGAGAAATAATAAATAATATTTTTTGTTGTTTAAGAAAATTTCATATGTTGAAGGAAAAAATGGATTTAAAAATTGCTAAAATGTCTTTAGCGCTGTACGAAGTTCGAAGACAGGTACAAGTTTAGTAAAATTTACTCATTTGAGAGACTTATGAAGTCAATTTAAGCAAACTTCTCCCATTTTAGGAAAATATGAACTATTTTTTTAGTAAAAGTGTGCACTAAATTTATATCCAACCTTTTTCTTATTTTTAGTTCACGTCATTAAAGTTAGCAAAAATTATTCAAATAAGGAATATTTGTAAACATTGGCCAACATTTAACTAAAATCAACAAATCTTCATGAACTAAAATAAAGTTCAGTTGGCATTAGCGCTCCCGTTTTTGAGTGTCATCACGCCGATATCACAAAAACAAGTACATATTTTTCCACAAATTCAAGAAAATTAGACATAATTAATATTTTAGTTTGAAGGAAAAAATTGGAGTTCAAAATTGCAAGAACGTCTTTAATGCCATACGATGTGCTTGATGGGCGCATTTCTAGTAAAATTTACAAATTTAAAGAAATAATGAACTATTTTGTAAGAAGTACGAATTTAGTAAATCTTTATGCTTCATTTCCCATATTTTCCCGTTTTTTAGTTCATTTGACTAAAGTACGCAAAAAATTATTAGAGTAGAGGAAACTTTTCCCAAACATAATAATTACATGAACTAAAATAAAGTTAAATTGGCGTTAGTGAAATAGAGGGTTCACTTTTTTTGAGTGCACAATTACAAATAGTTTCTGTCCTGTTTTTAAATATCTGCTGCCAGTTTGTTCAAATTTGTACATGTTCTGGATAAACGGTTACTCTGCTTTCATTTAGTTTTTCACAGCTTTGTTATCCATTGCTACAATAAAACAAGGCCTATACTATACAGGGGAATAGCGCCATCTTTGGTGTAGAGATAAGCAACAGTACCGTTAATTTTCTTCTTGGTCTATGCTTTCTGTAGAGACCGATGTTACGTCAAAGCAATGGTCAGTAATATAAAACAAAGCATATTTTTTGGCTGATGTGTTAACTTAATGAAGTTATAAATACAGAAATGCTGTTGTCGTCATAGGCCGATGTTACACCAAATTAATAGGAAAAACACTTAGCAAAGTATACTTTTGGCTGAAATAACATACATGATAATTGAAGTGACCTACAGAATAAATTTAAAGTGATTTGGAATTTAACCAAAAACTGGATGTCCAAGAAAGTAGAATTGCCATTTTCGAATTTCGAAAATTTGAAAGTTGTGCCGAATTGTGCTGCAATTTGTTTTTTAAAATTTTATCAAATAGCCGAGATATTTGGAAAAAACGTTTTTGAGCAAAATTTTTTCCAGAATCGCCATTTTCAAAATTCGACATTTGTTGTGCAGAGTTGTGCTAGCCGAGTACAGTAATCCCTCGATTTACGTCGTCAAATTTTTTGTTCCATTAAACTTCAATTTACGTCGTCGAGTTTTTTGCCCACTTTATCATAAGTAAAATAAGTATCAGCGATGATGATATCGAAACATTTTTTCTGAAATTCTTACCGAAATTACTGAATTACCTTTATTTTTGAAGTTTTTCATTATGTACACGCACATACATACATAAATGGGGTTAGGAGTAAGTATGAGCAATTTTTTTAATTAACATCGTCAAATTCCGGAACCAATCACGACGTAAATCGAGAGATTACTGTACATTATTGTGCCATGTAAATAAAAATTCTATCTCTTACAGGTTTCGAGAAATTCAGAAATTCCGAAAAATTCCCAGAATCACCATTTTTGAATTTCGAAAATTTTAATATTGTATTAAACCGTTATCGACTTGTGCTAAGTACATTATTGTGCCGTTTAAATAAAAATTCTATCTCTTATAGTTTTCGAGAAATTCTGATATTTCGAAAAATTCTCAGAATTGCCATTTTCGTTTTTCAAACATGTATTTTGGAACTTTTTTAAAAATTTAATTTGGCTGTTTCTCCGAAACGGCTTGAGATAGAAAGGTGATCTCAACGGCACAACTTAGCACAAGTCGATAACGGTTTAATACAATACTAAAATTTTCGAAATTCGAAAATGGCGATTCTGGGAAGTTTTCGAAATTTAAGAATTTCTCGAAAACTATAAGAGATAGAATTTTTATTTAAACGGCACAATAATGTACTCAGCTAGCACAACTGTCAAATTGTCGAATTTCGAAAATGGCGATTCTGGCAAAAATTTTGTTGAAAAATGTTTTTTCCAAATATCTCGGCTATTTGATAAAATTAAAAAAACAAATTGTAGCACAAATCGGCACAAACCAAGCACAATTCACCATAACTTTCAAATTTTCGAAAATGGCAATTCTACTTTCTTGGACATTTCATTGTATCATTTATGTTAAAAAAAAAAACAACAACAAAATTACAATGTGCAGTAATATAAAAGAAAGCATACTTTTTGGCTGATGTGTACTATGTTAAGGGACCATTCCCGTCTAAATGCTATCGTTAAAGGCCGATGTTACACCTTATCAATGAACAAACCTTAACAAAGCATACTTTTTGGCTGCATAAACCACCATGAGGTGACCTGACCTACCTAATAAATTCAATTTTTGTTTATTGACTCATCAAAATTGCAAATTTATTACTAATTGATGTTTTGATTGATTGATATTGATATCTTTTGTATGCACATTCCAGGATATGCCCACTCTACTACCTAAAAAATCATATAAATTTAACTCTCTTCTGGCATAAATGCCGCCATATATGTTAATCAGTTAACTGCACTTTACATGAAATTGTTGTGACTGAAATTTCGTTGACTAACCTCACGTCGTGACCCTCGTTATATAAAAATTTCTAAAAAGTCGATGACTGCGGTTCTTAAAAATCAACATTTCTTGTACGCCTAAATCAAATAATTGTAGAAAAGTTCGTTGATTCTTTTTCTGATGTTTTACCATAGTTAAAATTTTCTTTAATAAACCTACATTTTCTTTGTTGTTATGGCATATATAGTCTGAATTAGGAATGTCAGCACAGGAGGGTAACATGAAACACGTTTCCGCTAGAAATGGTTTCACAATATGTAATAGTAAAAATGCCTTGGCCAAGCAGAGTAAAGTGCAAATTTGAGCTTGGATCCTAAATTTCAAACAATTAATTTTTTAATTGAATTAAAAAAAAACAATTGAGTTTTGCAAACAAAATCAATAAAACTTTTAATTGAATCCATTACAAAATTCATTTAAATTGTGGAAGAAATCAATAATTTTGTGTATTTATCATGCCTAATAAATTCTGGGATTGAGCTATCATTTCGCGATTGAAGCAGTTTTAATTAAAAAATTAATTGGATTAATTAAACAGAAAAAAACATAAAACAATTTTTGTCTGTGTAGACTACCAAATTTTCATCAGATTTCCCTGAAATTTGAAATCTAGAAGTATTTTAGGTCCATAAAGATATATACCATTTTTTTATGTTGTCTAATTATTGAGGTAGTAGAAGACGCACATATTATCCAAATTACCCGAAACTATGAGTAAAATGTTACTATATTAATTCTAGTGCTAATTCACCCACAATGGGGGTAAAGGTCTAAAGAATTTCAATTTATATGAAAGTATTTTCTGGACCGCTTGGACTAGAAGTTGCAATTTCCTCTAGAATTGAAACAAAAATTGTTTATTCAGACTCTATTGTCGTTTTGTAGAATCTGATGTAGTTGTATTTTCGTCCGATTCGGAAAAGATTGATATGCTTATTGATTTTAAAGTCTCATATTTGTTACCTGCTTGGGAGTTTTCTAGCAAATCGCTTACGAGGTCGAGCGTTTCTGAATCAATATTTGTTACGAGGTACCGCAATTTTGTTTCATCGGATTTGATAGGATGTGATTGTTTCCACTTGTAAAAACCAAACTTTTGGATTTTTTTTGCCAAAATGGTGGAAAATTGATGTTTTTGCTGGGGCAGCTTCAATTTGAAGTGCGAGCGTATGTTCGTTCATATAATTTTGTGAAATTCCTTGCGCTCCAGCAGTTGAATTATTTTGCTGTGTATTGCCAGAGTCTCCATCTCTATGCAATGGCATTTTTTTAACCAACGTCCAATATCGGGCTCAACAATTTGTGGGTTGCAGGAAAGCAAGATCACGTGCACAAGATTATTTTTATAAAATTTTTATTTAAAAAATTAATAGTTAACAAAATTGACAATTGAAGCTTTTTAAATCAGCAGAAAATTCTAAGTGAAAAATGATTGATGAAAAAGCAAAGGTAAAATGAAATATTTTACAAAATTTTTTTTATCCTCCTTCTATGCTTAAAATTAAGCAAAAATCACTTTATAATTTATAAAAAAATGTTTGTTTTCCTTGTTTTTGAAAAAAAAAAAACAAACACATCAAACACATGTTGGTGTATTGTGTTTGCTGCTGATGGACGACGCCTCCGCTTTTCATTTGAAATCAACAGAATTTCAGCGTAGATTGTGTTGAATATTGTATTATTTGTTGCTTAGAAGAAGAAGCCCAAAATTTTACCACCCAACCGAACTGACGAGAGGGCAACAAATTGTTGGTCCAATTTTCAATGTCGTTGATGGGACCATCGAAACGGGGAGAGATGACTCCGCATTTGTTCAAACGACCGGTGAGGTTTACAATAATTTTGCCGGAACGGATCATCGACAATTTCGAATACCACCAATGTAGCCATGTTTCATCATGACAGTCAAGAACTTGATGATGACCTTGGAGCAGGGGCGGAGGAGGACCTGACGCTTACCACGCTTTTCGTTGTTAACCCTCCGATGAGTGACAGTTCTGAACTTCACGACCGTGTGAAAAGGTCCCTACGGATGATTTTGTAAATCATGTTTTTTTCATATACATTTTTTTTTGATTTGTTTTTATTGTTATAACTAAATTCTACATACAAAAATATTTTTTTTCAATTTTTTTATTTTTTTTTTGCTTGAATTTTCTTAAGACTATTATAAAAAAAATTAAAAATTATTGTTGTTAAGCGTGTACTTCTTGTCCGCTGCCCTGTGCGCAAGTGTTGCAGCGATGTAAAAGTGTGCTATGTTCTCCGCAAACAGCGTTGCCGCAGCCGAAGCAGTATGCCCGCGTTTTCCGCTGCCGCCCGTGCTCAGAACGGCAAAGCCTACATGACGGTCTACTTGACCTAGCCCCAAACGACGGTAGATTGCTTCCATCGGTCTTGGTAATACCTGAAATAAAAAGAAAAATAAAAACAAGTATATACGGCCGCAAGTTCGGCCAGGCCGAATCTTATGTACCCACCACCATGGATTGCGTAGAAACTTCTACGAAAGACTATCATCCACAATCGAATTACTTGGGTTGTGGTATCTTAAAACTTCTTAACATCGTTTTCTAAATTGTGATTTAGTCCATACATGGTATATATTAGACAAAAAAGTTATGTATAGTTAAGTCTACAAATAATTACGAATCGATATGGACTTTTTGTACGTAGAGAGCCAGAATTGAAATATGGGGGTCGCTTATATGGGAGCTATATACAATTATGAACTTGATATGGACCAATTTTTGTGTGATTGGGGATCGATTTATCTGAGGGCCATATATAACTATAGACCGATATGGACCTAGTTAGGCATGGTTGTTAACGACCATATATTAGCACAATGTACCAAATTTCAACTCACTCGGATGAAATTTGCTCCTCCAAGAGGTTCCAAAACCAAATCTCGGGATCGGTTTATATGGGGCTATGTACGATTATGGACTGATATGGACCACTTTTGGCATGGTTGTTAAATATCATATACTACCACCACGTACCAAATTTCAAGCAGATCGGATGAATTTTGCTTCTCCAAAAGGCACCGAAGGTCAAATCTGGGGATCGGTTTATATGGGAGCTATATATAATTATGGACTGATAGGAACCAATTCCTGCATGGTTGGTGGATACCATATACTAACATCACGTACCAAATTCCAACCGAATGGGAAGAATTTTGCTCTTCCAAGGGGCTCTGGAGGTCAAATCTGGGGATCGGTTTATATGGGGCCTATATATAATTATGGACCGATATCGACCGATTTTTGCATGGGAGTTTGAGGCCATATATTAACACCACGTACCAAATTTCGACTGAATCAGATGAATTTTGGTCTTCCAAGAGGTTCCGGAGATCAAATCTGGTGATCGGTTTATATGGGGGCTATATATAATTATGAACCGATGTGGGCCAATTTTTGCATGGTTGTTAGAGACCATATACTAACATCACGTACCAAATCTCAGCCGGATCGGATGAAATTTGCTTCCCTTAGAGGCCTCGCAAGCCAAATCGGGGGATCGGTTTATATGGGGGCTATATATAATTATGGACCGATGTGGACCAATTTTTGCATGGTTGTTAGAGACCATATACTAACACTATGTACCAAATTTCAGCCGGATCGGATGAAATTTGCTTCTCTTAGAGGCCTCGCAAGCCAAATCGGGGGATCGGTTTATGTGGGGGCTGTATATAATTATGGACCGATGTCGACCAATTTTTGCATGGTTGTTAGAGACCATATACTAACACTATGTACCAAATTTCAGCCGGATCGGATTAAATTTGCTTCTCTTAGAGGCCTCGCAAGCCAAATCGGGGGATCGGTTTATGTGGGGGCTGTATATAATTATGGACCGATGTCGACCAATTTTTGCATGGTTGTTAGAGACCATATACTAACACCATGTACCAAATTTCAGCCGGATCGGATGAAATTTGCTTCTCTTAGAGGCCTCGCAAGCCAAATCGGGGGATCGGTTTATGTGGGGGCTGTATATAATTATGGACCGATGTGGACCAATTTTTGCATGGTTGTTGGAGACCATATACTGACACCATGTACCAAATTTCAGCCGGATCGGATGAAATTTGCTTCTCTTAGGGGCCTCGCAAGCCAAATCGGGGGATCGTTTTATATGGGGGCTATATATAATTATGGACCGATGTGGACCAATTTTTGCATGGTTGTTAGAGACCATATACCAACACCATGTACCAAATTTCAGCCGGATCGGATGAAACTTGCTTCTCTTAGAGGCCTCGCAAGCCAAATTTTGGGGTCCGTTTATATGGGGGCTATACGTAAAAGTGCACCGATATGGCCCATTTGCAATACCATCCGACCTACATCAATAACAACTACTTGTGCCAAGTTTCAAGTCGATAGCTTGTTTCGTTCGGAAGTTAGCGTGATTTCAACAGACGGACGGACGGACGGACATGCTCAGATCGACTCAGAATTTCACCACGACCCAGAATATATATACTTTATGGGGTCTTAGAGCAATATTTCGATGTGTTACAAACGGAATGACAAAGTTAATATACCCCCCATCCTATGGTGGTGGGTATAAAAATAAATATATATTCTATTCTTGAATTTGAAGATGTCTTTCTTATCCTGACATCGAATGCTTCCATCGCATTGCGTATCCTTGGATATGAGATTATATGGTTGTTCAGGGCACGTTCTTCGATATTTGGTGTGGCCAATTGTTTTGTTAGCAGTAACAGAAGGACCGCCGTCTGTCACTCCTTTTTATAGGCTTCATTTCGTTGTAAATCGTAAAAGCATATTATAAAACATGGCCAACGGCCATCGTTGTGTTGCTATTTTGCAGCTGTAAGTGCCTAGCATTTGATCCATGGTATCAACTCCGCATTTGTTGGCGTTGTAATCTAATATGGCATAGGGCTTCCGCTTCTCGGTTTGCTCGTCAGCATTGTGGAGAGTACGTTCACCACTTTATTTTTTTTCGGCACGTATGAGCATAACGTAAAGCATATCCCCCTCGTTGAACCCAAATAATGTACTATTGATGGTGCGCTTCGGGTTCTTCTTGAACTCCTGTGGAATGAATGTTTTATTGTAGCGCACTGTACCAACATATGCGGTCTTCCTCCTCAACAAAATACGCGCCAAGTCAAGAGTGGTAAAGAAATTATCCGCGTATATAGTACGGCCAGCATCTAAATATTTTTTCACAAGATCCAGCACTACGTTCTGCCCTTGGTTTATCTCCCGTTGTTGGTTTGGCGGTTTTCCAGAATATGTCATTCCCTTCACAGGATAATAACTCTGTGAATCGCATAACCACCATACTTTCAAACCATACTTAGCTGGCTTTGACGGAATATATTGTGTGAAGCGAATTCGAATGTGTATTTTTGTTCTTCGAATTTTTTGTTTTTATCATCATCCCTAATGTCTTTGAGTTTAGGTCTTTGTGTTCAGAACAAGTAAATTATGTGTTGAAACAATAAAAAATTATAATGATGCCCAAAAACATGCATTTATTAGTGAAATTCAGTACAAGGTCCATACGGAACTATTCACACGTCTGCGTACTATTCTCACTAAAACCTCAATAACTCCTAAAGTAATGATCCGATCGGCTTGATTTTTTTCCAAAAGATGCGCAACAAAATACTCTTGGAATACAGAGTAACTTTGGGGGTGGGTTGTATTGGCCGAAGTAGGAGTAATTTCAGTTTGAAAAGGCAAATAGGTCCCTAAGGACCTTCTCACTCATCGGAGGGTTAATGCATTTCAAGGCATCGGCCAATACGTTCATACCAGGGCTGTGTAGTCGAGTAAATTTTGCTCGACTCCGGTTCCGACTCACTCCGGGTGGTGCACCTAAATCTCATTTGAACAGTATTCCAATTGTAATTTTAAGGTGTAGTGTTCCACAAATATATATAACTATAAATAACTATTCTATTTTCCCATATGTTTTTATATGTCCTAAAGAACCCTAATTTTAAATTTTGATACGACTCGACGCCAAATCTCAGCATTTTAGGGATGAAAAGAACTCTACATTTTAATGTCAGGCCAATAAATTAAAATACGACACAAGACTCTATAGAGACCACATCAAAATATGGGTAGATAACAACAATCTCCAGAATATGTATTTATAAAAACAAAAAATTTAAAAAAATAATTAGGCATCCAGAAGTAAAATCCTAATGCTGGTGACATTTCTGAGGGTTTCAAAGCTTCTCTAAGTGGTTTCACTGCAATGTGGAACGCCATTCGGACTCGGCTATAAAAAGGAGGTCCCTTGTCATTGAGCTTAACATGGAATCGGGCAGCACTCAGTGATAAGAGAGAAGTTCACCAATGTGGTATCACAATGGACTGAATAGTCTAAGTATGCCTGATACATCGGGCTGCCACCTAACCTAACCTAATCTATAAACGAATTTTATAGAAAAAAATCTATATAAAAAAGAAAAATACGCAAAAATCACAATGTTGGTCTAATCGGATAAAAAGCTTAGATGTTAAAAAATGTAATGTGTCGGATATAGAAAACAAACATAATAACCACTACCATACAATAGATGACAGGAATAGCTGGACAGTTACGAATAATGTTTCTATCAGGGATCCGGAGCGGTCCATTTTTTTCGCTCCGCTCCGCTCCCGCTCCGGAGGAAAAAAAACCGCTCCGCTCCTCGCTCCGAGAAAAAAAAAAATCGCTCCGCTCCGCTCCTCTTCGAGAAAATAATAGTACAAACATTGTATTATTTGTTCAATTTAGTTTTATTTTATTTAGAAAAATCGGGCGGTACATATATGGAAGCTATAGCTAAATCTGAACCGATTTCGATGATTTTTTGCACATATAGTTAGTGCTATAGAAGATTACATTTCGCCAACTTTGAGTAAGATCGGTTGATAAATAAGGGCTTTATGACCTAATTTGACAAAATCAGGCGATACATATATATGGGACCTATATCTAAATCTGAACCGATTTCGATGAAATTTTCAGACTTAAAGGGTGATACAGAAGATTATTTTGTGCTAAATTTGACGACGATCGGTTAGTAAAAAAAGTGCAACGTGACCCCATTTGTCGAAATCGGGCAATACATATATATGGGAGCTATATCTAAATTTGAGACCTATATCTAAATCTGAACCGATTTCGATGAAATTTTCAGACTTAAAGGGTGATACAGAAGATTATTTTGTGCTAAATTTGACGACGATCAGTTAGTAAAAAAAGTGCAACGTGACCCCATTTGTCGAAATCGGGCAATACATATATATGGGAGCTATATCTAAATTTGATCCGATTTCTTCCAAATTCAATAACGTTCGTCGTTGTGCCCAAAAAAAACTCCCTGTACCAAATTTCATCAAAATCGGTTAATAATTGCGACCGAAATCCTGTGAACAACAAATACATGGACAGACGGACGGATGGACGGACGGACGCCTAGCGCTAGATCGACTCAGGAGGTGATTCTGAGTCGATCGGTATATATTTTATGGGGTCTAAAATCAATATTTCTTGTAGGCACATTTTTTGGCAGATCAAACTTATTATACCCTAACCACTATGTGGTTTAGGGTATAATGACTTTAAAACAATGTGTTGAAATATTTTATTAATTTTGAAGATTTTTTCAGAAATATTAAATCCATTTTGACTTCATTAAGTTTAGAGACTTTTAGACAAGGAAAAAACGTTATTTCGGAGAAATACGTCTTCTATTCTAAGCAAAATTCGTATTCGTATTTTAAGCATGTGAAATATTTGCCCTCCCGACAATATTCTTTGCGGTGCACCATCTACTATTTAATATGTGATAGAAACCAAATTTATGAAAATGGACCAAAATGGACCAAATTCTGTTTGGTCTGACCATCGGACTAAATTTAAAAATTAGAAATATTTTGGACCAATTTTGGTGCGATCGGACCAAAACGGCAACGCTGATTGGAATTGAAAGTCTATACACAGAGTAGAAGTAACTACTCTCCGAAAGTTTTTTTTTTTTTTGCAACAGACGTAGAGAAGAGGTTTTGTTATATTTGTAATGTGTGTGTGTATGTTTATGTTTGCAACAACCTCCATCGACATCAGTCCGTGCTATACCTACGAATATTCTTACTCAGATCTAGTGTTACCTAATTTCGCTTTTTTCCCCTTTATTGTATAAAGGTAGAATTACATACTATGCGTTCAATGCGTTAAATGCGTCCGATGATTGAAGAGTTGAAATATCTCTTTGAAATCATAAGCTCTAATAGTCTGTCGCAATCAGAAAAAATCAACCCTTCCATCAACGCACGGATTGACACATGGTGTGTAATTTAACCTTAATAAATGTATATGCGCACATTTTTCAACCAAAATTGAAACTATCCATAATTTTAATTAAATTTTCGAGAACTAATATCAGAAATAAGAGAATGCTAGGATATAGTACAATAGTAAAGCAAATGTGAATGAAAAAAAGCATGCCCGGTTCCAAAGATTTTGTCTTTACTTTAACAGTTTGGGTATTAATTCCGAGCCAAAGAAGCGGAGAATACAAGTAAGGATACTTTAAAGACGTAATTCTCTTTTAAATTTGGGGGTTATGTACTTGCTTCTAGGAAGCAAATGTTAATTTTTAATTTTTTTAGATTTTTTTTCGTCAGTTGTTATCAAAATCCTTTAAAAACGAGTTAACGAGTTTTTTTCCATATTAAGACTCGACTTCCAGTAGAAATTATGCTATGTTTCAAGTAAAAAGCGTCTTTAAAATAAAGTGTTGAAAAACATGTCTTATTTTTTAACGATTTTTTGCTTTGTAGGCAAGATGCAAAAAGGAAACAAATTTAAAGACAATTTTATTAATTTTAAAGAATTTTTCTTAATTATTAAAGTCACGTTGACCTTACCTCAAAAATTTTATCTTTCATGTTATGATACACATTTTTAAGTAAAATCACTTAATTATAAGGACATTACAACTTCATTCAAAAGTTTATTGCCTTTTGGACAAGAAAAAAAACTTTATTTTAGAGAAATGCGTCTTCCATGTTAAGCAAAATTTACATTCTTATTCTAAGGACATGGAATCTTTGACTTCACGACAATATTTTTTTCAGTGTAGAAAACTAAAAAATTAAATATAAATAAGATCGTTTAATTGCATTTATTTGACGTTCATTACAAACATCTTTGTAGTAATACGGAATGAAATTGATCGAAAGTACTGTTGTTACTTTTACAACACATACTAGATATATATTTTGACTTGCCGTTTTTGAAAACAATTACTAAAAAAGCTCCGGATTTTAGAAATGCCGCTCCCGCTCCGGCAAAAAAAGGGCTTGCTCCGCTCCGCTCCGGATCCCTGGTTTCTATAGAAGTAAAATGGTGAATCATCGATTTATAAATGGTCTATCAGTTATGGACCTTAGAGGCCATTAATTTAATGTAAAGTGGCTTTGATGAAACAAACTTTCTCCCAAAAGACCGGCTCAGATGGCACGTTGGCGGAGGTTTAATTTAAAATTACAGCTTCCAAGGACATCGGGTGTATATGGATATTTCTCAAGTTATTATGTCCATACACAAAACCTGGGCCCTCGGGAAATTTCCGTATTTATTTATGGATCTCAAAATTCTCTAAATTCAAAATTTCTGACAAATCTTATGAAAATTTTAGACTGGGAAAAATTTCTTAAAACTAATCGTAAGATGGGTTTATATGAAGTTTCTATATCACAAAATTGTCCGTTATGACCGATCTTCGAACTCGACATACCTGCCAAAAATTCAGAACGTTAGGTTATATTGCTATATTTCCTTAAAATTGTACCTTTGTCAAGAGCACATATAGGGTCAAAAACCGACATTTTAATATGTTAAAAATGGACAATACAATTGATCAATTCAGTTTATATTCTAGTAAAACCTACTTTTTATCACCGTGAAATTTCACCCATACAAATACACCAGCACTTCGTTTTTCGTTGTTCGGTTAAAACCCCTAATGGAATCTAATTTGTCGAAATATTTCTTTAGCTACAAATATAGGAAGTGTTTTTCAAATTTTGTTTCGCCGGAGTCGGAGTCGAGCAAAATTTTTACGACTCCGGTTTCGACTCCACAGCCCTGGTTCATACTCACCATGGCTAAGACTTATTTTGTGAAAATTTTTAACAAATTTACACGAACGCGAACGTATCGAAAAAGTATACGTTATCAAGTAATACGCTACGACGAGAGATTTTCATATGAAGCTACTATATATGATCCATGGTGGTTCATCCGGCCAAACTTACGGCAGCATATGCTTGTTTCTCATTTCATATATTTCGTTGATGCCCCAAAAAAAATGAGAATAAAAACGCATCACAATTCTTGTTTCGTCTAGTAGTTGTACGAATTTTATTTTCCTTTTATTATATTTTTTTATTTAAGATTTTTCATACATAACTTAACATAGATTTCGAAATTTACAATATTAAATATTGAATTTTTATTTGTTTTTTGTTACATTTTCTCTTGGTTTATATGCTTTGCTCATTTGCTGGCTTGTCTGCTTGTGCTCGTATGTTCGGTTCGTATGCTCGTAAACGAACATACCTCATCTTTGTAGTATATGGATTGTGGTGGTTTGGGTTTAGGTTTATAGCAAGTATATATATGTATGTATGTATTTTATATTGTTTTTGTTTTGTTATATGTATATGAACATACTACAATCAAAGTATTATTTCTATATAATACATAATGTACTTGTATATAAAAATATGTATGTCATCTGGTATACATATCCATATTCATATACAATGGTTGCATCTATTAATCTGGGCATATCTATCTATACTCGTACATGATCACTGTGAGTAATGCATCCTTTTTTGTGTAAACATCCCAGTTATCTCATGGTAGGCATCGTATGTAAATATATGCAAGTGGTTTTGTGTGTTATTGGTGGCTGTGCAGAAGTAGTTTGCTTTTGATATTAAATGCGATATTTCAAAAATATATTTTAATGGACATTCACAGAAATAGACAAGAGAAAGAACCAAACGCACGACCCAAAGACAAAATGAGTAGAGGGGCGTGTGAATAAAAAAATAAATACGAGTATATTAAAAAAAAAAACAAAAGAAGTACTAACACAGTATCTGGATGTGTACATGGAGATAGATTCATTCTCATTGACTACATCTATTTAAAATAAAATACATAACAGGAGTGGTAAGGTAATATAGGTGGAAAATGTATAAAGGGATAAAAACAAACAAGAGTATCAGAAAAACAAAAGCATTCATATCGATCGATTTTTGTAGAAGAAACCCGCTTTCGCTATTTTTTCTAACTGGCTATAATTGCATCACTATCAGTATTCTCAAATCGATTGATGTGGATTTTTTTGTGTTCTTTACGGATTGGTTACAATACAGGGTTACATAGTTGCTGCCGTTGCCATTATCGCTGCCGTTTTCTCCATTTCTTTTTGCAAAATATGTATAATATAAATAATAAATATGCTTAGTAAAAAATATATTAGGAATAATATAATATAGTTTTCTGTTTTCTATACATAAACAAATAGGCATGCTAAGTGATGCGCCGTCGGCGTCGAAGTTGGCGGCGGCGGCGACACATTCATGCATATCATCAGTTTTTCTATATTTCCCATCACTATTAACAGCATTGTAATATTTAACAGCGCTGCAACAGTTGTTCATTGGATAACACAACAGCCCTTTTTCTTATTTTTCTTTTCGTCTATTACAACATGACTAGCCGACGTAGGTCCAGGTACCACTTGCTTTGAGACTTGAGCTAGAGATGTAACACCATTATTTTCTGTGGGCTTTGTTGCTCCTCCTGTTGTTGCTGCGGTTGGCTGCACCCTATGAGACCCATTTGTACCATTTTGTGCGGACTGATTTTGCGATACCTGTAACAAAAACAATATAATGATCGTTGTGGAAAAAAATAGTTTTCTCCCCATTTAGCACTTACATTGGTTTTTGATATATCTTCAGTTACAACTGCACCATTACTAGTACCATTACCCTGTGATTTTCCATTAGCTATCGCATTATCTTCTGTTGGTGTAATGGGTTTGCCTCCTACAAAGAAAAAATATATATAGTTGGTTTAGTATTTGGAAAATAGAAGCGGAGTGATCCTTTGGAGGGGTGTTTATATATTATGGGTCATTCACTTTGACTAGACTACATACTCGTAGTCATATTACAGATTAAGTCAGTTTTTCGAATTCATTGTTTAATATCAGAAGATTTATTCGAGTACGAGCTTTTGATCCTAGCCTCGCTTCAAAAGTTGTATCATTTTTCATGACAATAATTACTTGATTTTATTAAGCAAGCATCGCTTACTTTTCCCAAAATTTTATTTCTAATGAAAATTTGCTCAAATTTATATGTATATAGAAAATGTTCTCAAAATTTCATTTCTATATAAAATTTTTATTTCTTTAGAAAATTTTGTCTAAATTTCATTTCTATAGAAAATTTTGTCAAAATTTTATTTCTATAGAAAATTTTGTCAAAATTTTATTTCTATAGAAAATTTTTGTCAAAATTTCATTTCTATAGAAATTTTGTCAAAATTCCATTTCTATAGAAATTTTGTCAAAATTCCATTTCTATAGAAAATTTTCTCAAAATTTCATTTCTATATAAAATTTGTATTTCTTTAGAAAATTTTGTCTAAATTTCATTTCTATAGAAAATTTTGTCAAAATTTTATTTCTATAGAAAATTTTTGTCAAAATTTCATTTCTGTAGAAATTTTGTCAAAATTTTATTTCTATAGAAAATTTTTGTCAAGATTTCATTTCTGTAGAAATTTTGTCAAAATTTCATTTCTATAAAAACGGATCGTTTACTTTCCCGCCTCTTCAGACCACGGGACAACATACCATATCCCCATTTCGTAGCGAAAGAATACGTATAATCTTCCAGATCATAGTGGGTGGAGGCAGAGGGTTGATACCAGCTACATAGAAATAATCTAATCAGCCTGTTATAAAAAAAAAATAACAACGCAAACAACTAAAGAAGATATCTAATTATGCAGATATGTTATTATCCTAGATTTAATTCTATTTTTGATTTATTCTTTCTTTCCGAGGCCATGTAAAGAAATGGCAACGGGTCTTAAACTATAAAATAGGGGTAAAAAAAAAAAACAAAAAATAAATTAAAAGATATGATTAATATTAAAAAAGATATAAAAACTGACAATTTAACAGAAAGAAAAATATTTTATTGCATATAATAATGCGAAAATTTGTCCATATTGGCTCAATATTATTAATTATAATAATTTCCC
Organism: Haematobia irritans; assembly: GCF_050003625.1. Lineage (NCBI taxonomy): Eukaryota > Metazoa > Arthropoda > Insecta > Diptera > Muscidae > Haematobia > Haematobia irritans. The sequence continues at coordinate 38,109,973 of NC_134399.1, read as the reverse complement.
TCTATATAAACCAATTATATAGAGGGAAATTATTGTAATTATTTTGAGCCAATATGGACCATTTTTCGCACGGATAATTAGAGTCAAAATTAGGTCAAATTTCAATCGGATCGGATAAAATTCGGATCGATTTATATGGGGGCTATATATAATTATGGACCGATAAGGACCAATTTTGCATGGTTTTAAGAGGGCTTATATATTTGGTTAGGCTTGGTATAAGTAATGTCACCCCGATATTTCAGGCTCACTTAGACTATTCAATCCATTGTGATACCACAGTGGTGAACTTCCGATTCTATGTTCAGCCCAATGACAAGGGACCTTCTTTTTATAGCAGACGTTCCACATTGGGATGAAACCACTTAGAGAAGCGGCGGAAAAATTTTTGTTTTTCGGTCGAAACTGGGTTTGAACCAAGGACCCTGTGTGTACAAGGCGGATATGCTAACCATTACGCCACGGTGGCTCCCTAGAGCATATACTAACATATATATATTCATGGACTAATATGGACCAATTTTTTGCATGATTTTTAGAGAGCATATATCAGGTATACCGGTGTAAAATGAGCGTTTTTTCATGTGGCTCCCATTTTCCACACTCTTGGATCTTTCCCATGGCTTTTAAACGATCGGAAATTGTTTGTTGTTTATCATTTAACATTGCTGTAATTTGTTTTTGACTCTCTATCCAATATCGTTTGCAATTCGGCGTCTTCAAACTTTTTTTGTGGTCTTCCGTGTTCTTCATTTCTAACATTAAAATCATTATTTCTGAACCGTTGAAACCATATTTTGCATGTTGCTTCCGATGGAGTATGATCACCATATGCCGACAATCATTCAATGCGACTCTGCAGCACTTTTCTTCAAATGAAAACAAAAAATTAATGCTTTCCGCAAATCATCACTTTCTGGTACAAAATTCGGCATTTTTAACACTATGAAAAATATGATGTTGTATGTTAAATCAATTGATGTATACTAAATATTTTTCATAGATGTATCAGGCTCATTTAGAATATTCAGTCCATTGTGATACCACATTGGTGAACTTCTCTCTTATCACTGAGTGCTGCCCGATTCCATGTTAGATGTCATAGCAAACAAAGAACAAAAAATAAGGGATCGTTCACAACATAGGTTCCCTATCGAGACATTTGAACCTTGACGCTCACTTCATACTGGTATACCTGGTATTAACAACACGCACCAAATGTCAACCGGATCGGATGAAATTTGATCTTCCAAGAGGGTTTATATTGGGGCTATCTCTAAAACTGGTTCGATATGACCCATTTGCAATACCATCCAACCTACATTAATAGCAACTACTTATACAAAGTTCAAGTCATTTTCTTTCGGAAGTTACCATGATTCCAACACCCGGACAGACGGACATCGCTAGATCGACTCCGAATTTCACCAGGACTGAGAATATATACACTCTATGTGGTCTGAGGTCAATATTTCGATGTGAGGAAGGGTATAAAAAATAACTGAGACAATCCTGCCGATAAAATTTTAGATGTACGGCGTCTGACCTTACCATACTAACCATTACATTGGCTTAATTTATAAATTTTGGCTACACTAATCAGAAATATTACCTCACATTGTTTTATTTTATCACTCCAATTGCTTGAATTTATTGCATTTTTAAATTTACTTACCACTTATCATTTTAACAATTTCATCAGCCTCTCTAGATAAATCGCCGCCAGGGCGAAAGGGATTATCCCAGCCAGAGTCAGTACTGTATATAGGTTGAAAAAAAAAACGTGGAATTAATAAACAACTTATGATCAAGAGATTTATTCCATGTGACTTACCTTTGCTGTCGATCATAACCAGGAATTGGTGATGCTGTCGTCATAATGTCGTCTAAATTACAATTATAGTTACTTAAAGAATTATCTAAGTTATCTTCGAATTTCGGAAAATACTCGGGAGGGCAAATTTGTTGTGGTTTACTACTTTGATATATTGATACTCGTACAATAGAACGTTCTGACCTAAAAATAAAGAGAGAAAAAAGTATATTATAATTATTAAGAAAATCAATATAAAAAAGAAAAAAAGACTATATAACGATTTTTATTTATTAAGGCATACATTTACTACTATTAAATCAATTCTAGCTTAAAATCACGGATCGTTATATCTACGCTATAGATCAAATTTTAAATTCTTGTTGTGTTTAGACCATACACACAAAAAAATTTTTTCTGATTCAATCACGAAATTAATTGATCCAATTAATATTTTAATTGAAATGTCTTCAATCATAGAAATGATAGTATCAATTATAAAATTAATTGAAGGTCAATTAAAAAATTAATTGATCCAATTAAAAAATTAATTGATACTATTAATTTTTGTGATTGATTTTTGTTTCAATTAAAAAATTTGTTGATTCAATTAAATTTTTAATTGAAAATTTTTAAAACTCAATTAAAATTTTAATTGGAAAAATTTTGTGAAATTGTGTACGTATGAAATATTCGTTTTCGATTTGCCTGAAATCTTAGGTTTATTCAGACTCATAAACAGATGTGCGAGACATGGCGGATATAACCACATATAGACCGATACCTATTTTTCATCATGAGTATCTAGAAGTCTTAACTTTTATCCAATTTGTCTGAAATTCTAAATATGGGGTTATTTGAGACACCTGAGTATGGTTTATGGCCCCAGAGTCGCAATTATTATCCAATTTGTCTAATACCCCACTCACATTACACTTCCAAAAATCCACTTTAACTAGATTTCAACTGTCATTTGCGTTATATATTATTATATTTGCCTTATAAAAAATGGATTTCAAATCCACTATTAGCAGATTTAGAGACTAATGTGAATGGGCTATAAAATATGGAATTCGAAGGTATTTTTAACCTCCAAAAATGTTGTAATATTTCGGAAATCAACTTTTTGAAGTTGACATTATTTTAATTTACAATTTCATGTACACCCAGAGAAGCAATATGATCAACTCAAACATGTTTTAAGAGCAAAATGTTATTTTTGGGTGGTGACCATGTAACATGGTTTTCGCAACCATGTTATTTTCTCGGAAATCATGTATTTGATTTTGGCAAGCAGGTTATATTTGACGAGAAAATAACATTTTAGTGACAAACATGTTACATTGTCACCATACAAAAATAACATTTTGCTCTTGAAACATGTTTGAGGTGATCATATTCCTTCTCTGCGTGTAGACAATTTTAAAGTTTTAATAAGGGATTGCAATCAGAATCATAATGTCGGATTTCTTTTGAAAAAAATCGATAAGTCGAAAAAACGATCAACGTTTGTTTCCATAAGACAACACACTCAAAATCCCTAGTAGAAAATATATAAGTTAGTAGAAAACGTAGTTTTGTATTTCAATCTTCAACTATTTTTTGAATTTACAATTAACTTTATTAAAGAAAATATGTACCGTTTGGTCGACCACCCTTTGCAATTCCAAATTGCAAATTGTCTTCAATCCAACTTTATTCCATTAAGGGTGTATTGCCCTTCCAGTCATTAACGATGTTTGTGGTCTACCATTGTTCTGATAGAAGATAATCCCTCTCCTCAATGGATCAGTTCTGGCCGTATTTTTCGATTGCTATATTCAATCTCATCCATTGTTGACAGTAAACTTTAGAACCACTCGTTCGACCAGCCTGGGGCAGCTCATAGTGGACGATCTATTGTCACTGAGCGCGGTGCATCTTTCACATCGAAAATTCCAGAACGATAGCGAGCGAACCATTGTTGGGTGACACGATCTAATACAGCATCGTCTCCGTAAACTTCCCAATTTTCGTTGGTGACATCTGTGGCATTCTTCACTTTTTATACAAAAAGTTCACAATATAAGAAATCCGAATTTAAATTTTTAATTAAAGGAAACTGAAAATGTCACTTTCCCAACACCATATGTTCATGGTTGCCACTCGAGCCAAAAATAATCTACCAAAATTTGGAGACAATTTTACCAAAAAACTAACAACAAAAAAAAAAAAACAATTTTATTTTGCAAAATCTTATTTCTCAAATTTTTATACCCTCCATCATAGGAAGGGGGTATATTAACTTTGTCATTCCGTTTGTAACACATCGAAATATTGCTCTAAGACCCCATAAAGTATATATATTCTGGGTCGTGGTGAAATTCTGAGTCGATCTAAGCATGTCCGTCCGTCCGTCCGTCCGTCCGTCTGTTGAAATCACGCTAACTTCCGAACGAAACAAGCTATCGACTTGAAACTTGGCACAAGTAGTTGTTATCGATGTAGGTCGGATGGTATTGAAAATGGGCCATATCGGTCCACTTTTACGTATAGCCCCCATATAAAGGGACCCTCAGATTTGGCTTGTGGAGCCTCTAACAGAAGCATATTTCATCCGATCCGGCTGAAATTTGGTATATGGTGTTGGTATATGGTCTCTAACAACCATGCAAAAATTGGTCCACATCGGTCCATAATTATATATAGTCTCCATATAAACCGTTCCCCAGATTTGGCTTGCGGAGCCTCAAAGAGATGCAAATTTCATCCGATCTGGCTGAAATTTGGTACATGGTGTTGGTATATGGTCTCTAACAACCATGCAAAAATTGGTCCATATCGGTCCATAATTATATATAGCCCCCATATAAACCGATCCTCAGATTTGGCTTGTGGAGCCTCTAAGAGAAGCATATTTCATCCGATCCGGCTGAAAGTTGGTACATAGTGTTGGTATATGGTCTCTAACAATCATGCAAAAATTGATGCACATCGGTCCATAATTATATATAGCGCCCATACAAACCGATCCCCAGATTTGGGTTGCGGAGCCTCAAAGAGAAGCAAATTTCATCCAATCCGGTTGTAATTTGGAATATGGTGTTAGTATATGATCTTTAACAAACGTGCCAGAATTGGTCCATATCGGTCCATAATTATATATAGCCCCATATAAAACATTCTCCAGATTTGACCTACGGAGCCTCTTGGAGGAGCAAAATTCATCCGATCCGGTTCAAATTAGGAACGTGGTGTTAGTATATGGTCGCTAACAACCATACCAAAATTGGTCCAATCACACAAAAATTGGTCTATATCGGTTCATAATAAAATTTTCATCATTGTCAATATTTTATTTCTATAGAAAATTTTGTTCAAATTTTATTCGGTTCATAATCATGGCTGCCACTCGAGCCAAAAATAATCTACCAAGATTTTATTTCTATAGAAAATTTTGTTAAAATTTTATTTCTGTAGAAATTTTTGTCAAAATTTTCTTTCTATAGAAAATTTTGTCAAAATTTTTATTTTTATAGAAAATTTTGTGAAAATTTTATTTCTATAGAAAATTTTGTTAAAATTTTATTTCTGTACAAAATTTTGTCAAAATTTTATGTCTACTTTGTCAAACTGAATTATATACGTATTGGATCGATCTTTTTTGATTTAATATATACCACGTATGGACTTACATACAATTTAGAAGATGGTGTTAGGAGGTTTTAAGATACCTTGCCATCGGCAAGCGTTACCGCAACTTAAGTAATTCGATTCTGGATGGCAGTGTTTAGAAGAAGTTTCTACGCAATCCATGATGGAGGGTACATAAGCTTCGGCCTGGCCGAACTTACGGCCGTATATACTTGTTATTTCTATTTATTATTATAGGAAATATTTATGGTTATAGGAAACATTTTCAAAATTGTATTTTTATAGGAAATTTTCTCAAAATTTTATTTCTAATGAAAATTTTCTCAAAATTCTATTTCTAAAGAAAATTTTCTCAAAATTTTATTTCTTTAGAAAATTTAGTCAAAATTTTATTTCTATAGAAAATTTTATCAAAAAATTTTCCTATAAAAATTTGGGAACTATCTCTAAGTTGGACAGGAATATTTTGCAAAATCTACAAAAACATCAAGAATTCTACCAACCTACCAAACAGTAAAAAAATTCTACCATTTTTGGTAGAATTCTACCAATTATGGCAACCGTACATATGATACAAAACAATGTGATTGCTAGGACTGGAGGAAAAGGAATCAAAAAAAAAAAAAACAATATAAGTTTCAACCCTGCCAAAGTCAGCGTCGATTTTACTGGTTCATTGTTTTGCTCTTTTTTCAACTAGCATCGAAATATAAAAACATTAACGCATTAAATTTGAATTACCTAAATACAATAGCATCAGATTGCCAATTGTTTGGCATGGCATCTCATTTGAAAACAATATTTAAATTCAAATTAGAAAGTTAACAAACACTTTTCTATTCATTAGGACACCGAACAATACACAATACAATGCTGCGCAAAAAAGCAAACAAAGGCCCACCGCGTAATAAAAAGTTAATATGTGTATGTTCTAAAGTTAGAACAATTGTTTCAATTAAAGCCGAATATCTGATAAAATATTCGGCGATGTATAGAATTAGACTATTGTGCCGAAGATGTATATCGAAGGAAATAATTTCATAGTTTATTTCATTCATATTTAGTTAAAAGTCATGTTTTGTACAAAAGAGTATGAGTAAGAATTTTTCAGAACTACAATACCAAAGTTTATTTATTAACCCAGAGCTTCCCAACCCAATTTGCTTTTTTCAGGCTGAGATTTCTGCGATCACAAAGGCTGCTGAGTCGCTGTTGATGAGGCCGTGATTCAGAAGCGATCAGCTTCTTCATCGACAGTCAAGCAGCTATAAAGGCATTGTGCAGTGCTGACATAAGGTCTAAGGTAGTCAGCCGCTGTCGTAGAGAACTCAAGGTTCTCACTGAACAGCATAATATAACTCTGTGCTGGGTACCTGGGCACTATGGGATAATAGGAAATGAGGAAGCGGATGTGCTGGTTAAGGAGGGCGCTCGTGGAACGAATAATGTCCTAGCGTACGTTGTTCCTCCACTGTTTTCTTATCATTACAGGATAGAGGTAAAATATGACGAACTATGGCGAAGACGCTGGGTTTCTTGGGTTGGTTGCAAGCAAACCAAGTAGATATGGGACGAAAAGAAACGTAGGAACTGCGAAATTTTGATGTCGATGAACAGAGAAGAATTGCGGCCACTGATTGGTATCATAACAGGACATAATACACTTGGGAAACACATAGTAAGAATAGGACTTAAAGACGATGATATCTGTAGATGGTGCCTGGATCCGAATGTTACGGAGGACTCGTACCCCTTCCTGTGCCAGTGTCCAGCTTTATCCTTTAGAAGAAACAAGTTACTGGGCTCCTTTTTCTTTCAGGCTTTCACTGAACTGCGGGAGTGCAGTTTAAGGGACATACTTGCATTCATCAGGGCCTCTGGTTGGTTGTTCTGAGATTTCTTTCAAAGAGAACGAGCAGGAGGAAGCTCTGGGACAAAGCGGACCGCATCGGAAGGAAGAAGATGGTCTTACTTCAAAGACATACCGCTTTTACGAAAGTATTCGAATTATTATTTTATTTTAGATATTTCTTTATTTTACATACATTATGTTATTTAATACTGCTTCCAAAAATATATTTATTACATGAATTCTAATCCTGACGCGAATAAATCCTTTTATAGATATAATTGTACGGTTTCCAAGCCATACCATATTTTTTGACCGAAGTTCAGTCCAGTGATTCAGCTGAGTTCTATCACAGGCATCAATTAAAAAACGTTCTCTAGTGATGTCGTTTTGTCTCAATTAAATACTGATTTTATTATGTGATTGAGCAGCGGAGTGGGAGGTTTGTTGTCGCTATAGCATGGTAAATATAAATCTTTACGTCCTAGTTAAGTGCAACAGTGCTTTCATTGTTATACTATACGCCAAAAATATATATGGGAGGTATAACAATAGAATCGTTCTATGACACCAATTTTGTATTTCGTATTACGGCTTTTTTGGCAACGAAATCATTTTTATAAGATAGATGCTGGCATTATAATCGGCTTCTGCTGCCTATCGTCCCATATTTAATGGAGTAAAAACACATTGCATAGGCTTTAAAATATTGCCAATCTGTATATTTAATTCCCTTCACAAAACATATATGGGAAATTTGGCACACGTAGTTGTTGTGGGGTATTGAATTGACATTGACCAGCAATGGTGGCCTTGACGAAACCACCACTTGCATCGAACCAGTCCAGACCAAACTAATCGGCAATGACTGGTTTTGCAGTTGTAGCAACAGCCTTCAAGTACCTGTTTTGGCCATATCCAAACTAGGTCAAGTTGAGACAATTTTTGGGATGAACAAAAAAAACGATCAAATAAACAAAATGTACATCGTTCGTGCGATTCAAAAGGAGCAGAGCCAAAAAGGTTGATTCTACAGTGAAAGTAATTACGCCATGGCTTTTGAGAACACACATGTACATTAGGGTGACTCAAAATGGCATCTTCTACTTTTGCGCCAAAAATTAAAACTATTTAGAATTAAATATTTATATATTTAGAATTAAGAAGTATATATAGTTTACTTAGAAAAGTGTGTTGCACTGAAAAATATATTGATCTAAGAAGAAAGATGAATTTACGGACATGCAATATACATTGTATTATTTTTAAGAATTAATAAAAAAAACCTTAACTGAAGATCACAAACTTAGGATCCAAATACATTTTTAGTGTAAAATATTATTTATTTTTATTCTATATTTTTATCCACACACAAAAAGTTTTTTTCTGATTCAATCACAAAATTAATTGATTCAATTAATTTTTAATTATTAATTAATTAATTTAATTAAATAATTAATTTAATTAAATAATTAATTCAATTAAATAATTAATTTAATTGAAATTTTTTAAATAAAATATTTGATTAAAATATTAATTGATTTGATTTGAAAATTTCAATTAATTTGTTAATTGATTCAATTAAAAATTTAATCTATTGTTGTTTGCGAAAACCAATTAATTTTTTCATTGACTCAATTAATTATTTAGTTGAACTTCAATCCAATTTTCAACTTCCTAATTAACTCCCAAATTAAATCAGTTTAAGTTTTTAAGTTAAATTGTTAATCGGAACAATTAATTGTTTCTTAATTATCTTTGTGCTTTTATTTTGATTAAAATATTAATTGTATCAATTAATTTTTTTATTAAAAATTAAAAAGTCAATCATTGTTTTAACTGTCTTCCGAGTTTGATTAAAAAGTTAATTGTATCAATTAATTTTATAATTGAAAAAGTTTTCAGATTCAATCAACTTTTTAATTGGAAATATTTTGGTGATATTTTTTTTGTGCAATTTCGCGACGCTTTGTTAATTGACTTTTTGTCAAAAAGTAAGACACAATTCTCTTTTAAATTTGAGTTTTGTGATACTACACTCAAAAAAAAGTGAACTCTCTATTTCACTAAAGCCAATTTAACTTTATTTTAGTTCATGGAATTATTATGTTTGGAGAAAGTTTCCTCTACTCTAATAATTTTTTGTGTACGTTAGTTAAATTAATTAAAACCGAGGAAAAATATATACACAAATGAAGGATAAAGATTAACTAAATTCGTGTCTTCCACAAAATAGTTCAATATTTCTTTAAATTTGTACATTTTATTACAAATGCGTTCATCATGAACTTCGTATGTCACTAAAGACATTCTTGTAATTTTGAACTCCAATTTTTTCCCTTCAAACTACAAAATTTTCTTTAACAAGTGAAAAAAAACTTAATAATGTCTAATAAATTTTCTTGAATTTGTCGAAAAATATTTACTTATTTTTATGACATCTGAATAAAACAGAAAAAAGTTGGCATCCATTAAATTTATGCTAAATTTATCTTATGTTTATTGCAAAAATAGTATATTGTTGTAGATTATTTTTATTTTTTTTTTTTTTTAATTTCCACAGCCCAATGATTTTTTTTTGTTCCAAGTATGTCTCAAAAATTTTATGAACTAAAAGTGGGTATAAATACAAATACCGTGCAAGTTCAAATTTTTGGTATAATAAATAGTAAAAATAGTAAGAATGAACAACTGATGGTAATGATTTGGCGCCAATGATTTATTTCGTTACTTTAAAAAATTACGAAAATTATTATTTTTATACTGTATTATGGACATTTTAAAAATAGAGGTAGTACGAAGTAGTTCATTTTTCATATAAATCTCAAATTGACCAAGAAAAAGCTGAGTTTTCATGAACCTGGTGAATTTCCGAATATAATATTCGCTGACACGAATATTATCCCGATTGAGCAATTCCCAGTCTGTAATTATCGCAAATAATCATCCCAAGTAATTTCCAGTATTTCATTAATTTTCTATTTGGGTCACTTTTGGGAGCATAATATGTACTAGAGGTGTGCGCGTGACACGAAATTTTCGTGACACGCGTGATTCACGCGTGAGTCACGTGATTCGTGAATGAAATTTTGACCAAATCACGTGAATGTGCGTGAATGGGACTGAACAAAAATGTGTCGTGCGTGATCGTGCGTGAACATCAAATTCTGTTCGTGAATGTGCGTGAGTAAATTTTTTTCAAAATCACGCTCACGACAAAATTCACGTTCACGAAAAAATTCACATTCACGAAAAATTCACGCTCACGACAAAATTCACGCTCACGAAGAAATTCACGTTCACGAAGAAATTCACATTCACGAAAACTTCACACTCACGATGACATTCACGTTTACGAAAAAATTCACGTTCACGAAAAATTCACGCTCACGCGAAAATTCACGCTCACGAAGAAACTCACATTCACGAAAAATTCACGCTCACGATGAAATTCACGTTCACGAAAAAATTCACATTCACGAAATAATTCACCCTCACGAGAAATGACATGTTCACGAGCCTATTTACGCTCACGACAAAAATTATATTTACAAAAACGTCTTGCTCACGATAAAAATTATGTATGAACAAGTAAGTAAAGTCTACAGTCGGGCGGAGCCGACTATATTATACCCTTCACCACTATGTAGACTCTCAACCACTTCAAATTTGCTGGGAGCTATATAAAGGTTTGCATTTCCAGATACAAATACTTTTAATGGAGACAATTTTTTGTACTTTTACAAAAACTCTAGAATTACAATTTAAATCGGCTAACGCCCTGGGATGAAACACAATGTTAACATAGTAAAAAAATATGAGAAATATGAAGCGAGAGAAATTTTAATGCAATTATACAAAAGAGCATTTATGATTGATCAGGTGATACATATGTATTCGAGATATAGGGCAATTTTAGTAATATTTACAATTTTTGATACTTAGCAGTGGCGACTTTACAGGGATATTGGTTAGATCCCGCCAAGATATATAGTCAAGTATGGGTTATGATATATTATTTGGTCAAGTCGGGCGACTTGGAGCCTTATTTAAAACTCAACCGTTCTGTGGAAATTCTGGCATTACAGTGTTTAGGATATGACTAAGATATGGGGAAATCATCACAGAATTTTGTGTCAAGTGTGGGAATTTTTGCCATATTTGTATAAACCGGAAAAACGAATATATGGAGGCTTTATCTAAATCTGAACCAAATTAGATCAAACTTGACACTCTTAAATATCATATTAAATATATTCTCTGAGGAAACTATCCAGTCAATTAGAGGAAAATCTCATTGAAAATAGGTCTAAAATATGAAACAGTCTACCATATTTCCCCAACTCTGGTGTACATATAATGGGAGCTATATATAATCTGAACCGATTTCGACTAAATTTGACATGCATAGTTAGAATAATAATTCTGTTATCTCTGCAAAATTTCACGTAAATGGGTGTTTAACTTTGGCCCCCGTAGTCATTTGAGTATAAATCGGGCGAAAGATATATATGGGAGCTATAACTAAATTTGAACCGATTTCAACCAAATTTGGTACACTTATCGATACTATTAAACGTACTCCCTGTGCAAAATTTGAACTAAATCACGGCAAAACTCTGGCTTTTGAGGGCATATAAGTGCAAATCGGACGAAAGATATATATGGGAGCTATATCAAAATCTGAACCGATTTCAATCAAATTTACCAAGCATTGGTAGAATGTCAATTCTACTCTTTATGCAAAATTTCACGAAAATCGGTAGTAACCTTTGGCCTCTTTGTTCATATGAGTCTAAATCGGACGAAAGATATATATGGGAGCTATATCTAAATCTGAACCGATTTAGCTGATATTTTGCAAGTTTTTCGAGACTCATAAAATATTCGGATGTACTGAATTTGAAGAACATCGGTTGATAAATACGCCAATTATGACCAGATCGGGGATAAATATATATGGCAGCTATATCTAAATCTGAACCGATTTTTTTCCAAAATCAATAGCGATTGTCTTTGTCCCAAAAAACGACCCTATGCCAAATTTGAGGACGATCGGACTTAAACTGCGACCTGTACTTTGCGCACAAAAATACATGAACAGACAGACAGACGGACAGACAGACAGACAGCCAGACAGACAGACAGACGGACATCGCTAAATCGAACAGACAGACGGACATCGCTAAATCGTGAACCTTCGTGAGTTGCATTTTACATCGTGAGCGTGCGTGAATAGTTTTTTTATGAATCGTGAGTGTGTGGATGTACGTTTCATTGTTCGTGAACGTGCGTGAGTAGTTTTTTTTCGAATCGTGAGTGTGCGTGAATAAGTTTGTTGTTCGTGAACGTGCGTGAGTTGATATATCCCGTCGTGGGCGTGCGGTAGTCACTATTCTGCAATCGTGAGTGTTTATCTTTGCAGGATTTTGGTTCGTGAACGTGAGTGAGCGTGAATCAATAAAAACCTTCGTGCGTGAATGTTACGAATTCATTCGTGAGCGTGCGTGAGTGTGAGCAATCCAAAAACGGGCGTGCGTGATCGTGCGTGAATGTTACGAATTCATTCGTGAGCGTTCGTGAGTGTGAGCAATTCAAAAACGGGCGTGCGTGATCGTGCGTGAATGTTACGAATTCATTCGTGAGCGTGCGTGAGTGTGAGCAATTCAAAAACGGGCGTGCGTGATCGTGCGTGAATGTTACGAATTCATTCGTGAGCGTGCGTGAGTGTGAGCAATTCTAAAACAGGCGTGCATGATCGTGCGTGAATGACATTTTGAATTTGTGAGCGTGCGTGAGTGTGCGTGAAAAATCCCTCACGCGCACACCTCTAATATGTACTAAAAAATATGCTTGTATAGATGCGCTGAAGAATTGCATCACACGGGAAAGATCCGAAATACCGGTAGACATTGTTTACATTGGTTCAGCTTGCAAAAAGTTTAATTTTACCACCTCCAAATGGCTCATAGAAGCAAGTTAATAATTGGTCATATCACACACAAAACAATTTGTCAGTGACCCTGTAAAATATGCCTGTATAGATGCGCTGAAGAATTGCATCACACAGGAAAGATCCGAAATACCGGCAGACATTGTTTACATTGGTTCAGCTTGCAAAAAGTCTAATTTTACCAACTCCAAATGGCTCATAGAAGCAAGTTAATAATTGGTCATATCACACACAAAACAGTTTGTCAGCTACCCTGTAGTCTTTTGATTGTAGAATAGATGTTGCATTGACATCTTTCTAAAAATCTATTAAACATAATTACTAACTATTTACTGCAAAACATTGTGACCTACATTAGAATTATTACATTCTATTGATGTCGAATGTCATAACATTCGAAATGAAATGCAAACAAAACCCCTCGAACACGTAGCTTAATCTAATCGGAATGCAAAGTAGCCATAAATTCAAAAGAAAAATTAACAACAGACATATCGCCAAAAGGCGTCACACTAACTATTCGTACTAATAGCGGTTGTGGTGTATAGAAGTGAATACTAAATCAACTTGTATGTGCCTTACATAATCGAACAGCCAGAAATATATAACATATGAACCGGGTAACCCTCGGGAACGATGAAAATTGGGGATGCAATTTTTAAAATAAAATGTTATGAAACAATGGTCATTTTCATTTAAATGGACCGCTATTTATTTTGTAAGCCTTATTATTTCACGCGAAGATAATTATTAGTAGGTATAACAAAATAAAAAAACAAATTTATAGTTGGGTTGTAGAAGGCGAATTTAGTATACGAGATTTCATTGTGGTACAACAACAAGAGTAAGGACACAGTACAAGATACTGCAATTTAATGCCAGATTTGGCAATCCCAAAGGTGTTCTTTATTTTAACTACACAGGAAGTTATTTCAATACGATTTTTTTAAACTTTTTTAAATGTTTTAAATTATTACTTTTATTTTTTTTTTATTTCAAATATGATAAAAACAGAGTAAGAATTGATGAAATGGTATAAATTATTAAAATTTTGTCGGAAAAAGGTAAATCCATTCTATAAAAATTGCAACATTTTCAAGATATTTGAGAATTTTTCAACATTTCATTTGTACAAAACTTTTTTTTCTCATTAAAGTCGAACATCCCTATAATAAATCTTGACGGAATAAGAAAATTACTTCATTATATAGAAACTTCATTATACACAAATTATATAGAATTACTTTATAATTTGTATTTGTAGGAACATTTTGCGTTAACTTAGTCAACCATATCCTTCGTGCTGAAAACAAATTCGAAAAGATTTGAATTCTTTCAAACAAATCGGACTACTTGCTTTTTCGTTTATTGGTACAAATACGGCGGATATGCATATGTAAAACGGTTCGTCTTAAAATTTATTTATTTTTAAATAATGTTCTGTATTCAAGTAGTTGGACAATCTTCTATATTTCTTGTGAATTTTAAGTGTGGTTTGTCAAGGAAAGGTATCCTTCTCCTCAACATATCTGAAAATTAAGCACTATATTATAATAACATACAAAGAATTACTGTTTCCCATCCATTAAATCGGAAAAAGCAAAAGTAGTAAAAAATTTTACCACATTAACATTTGCTTAAATGTTGGAAAATGATGCACCTCTACGTTGGCTGCCAATTTCATGTATATTTAAGTTCTTTACTAAAAAGAAGTCTGGCCGAAGCCTGTGCAAAAATCATAAAATTATGTACCGAGTTCCCATTTACGGACAACCCTCTACTTTCAATTTAAGAAAAAAACGGACAAAAGGGAACCCTCCCCCACCTGCGCTCCACTCCGACCTGATATCGGACTATCACGTACCCTATATTAATTTCGCAACTACTCAATGGTCCCTATAAATTCTATCGAAGTAAATCGACAAAGTTTATTTAAATTTTGCCCTTCCCCAACCAGATATCGAAAAATCATATACTAATTTAAAAATCATGTATACATTTAATCACCTCCTCCCACGTTCCCTGTAAAAATTTCAAGTAGATCGGAGATGTTTAAATTTTGCTCTATTGTTTTAAAGGGACGTCACTTTCCCCGATACAATGTCGACAAACACCGTAGTGAGTAGCACCCCTAACCTTCCCTGAAAATTATTGAAACTTTTCTTCAAGTGTGGGGCAAGCCTTTGTAAATTTCAAGAAAACTTAAGAATTGTTGTTTTTTTTTTGCAGTTTTAGAGGAGGACCTCCTCCTCGACCAAATATCGAAAAGTGATGTAGCGTATCTGATGTAAACGTCCCAGAAAATGTCAAGCAAATTATAAGCAAAGGGGTCGGCCTCTCTTCCTTCCAAATATCACAAAATCAGGTATCAACTATTAATATCGTAACCTCTGGGAGCCACCGTGGTGCAATGGTTAGCATGCCCTCCTTGCATACACAAGGTCGTGGGTTCGATTCCTGCTACGACCGAACACCAAAAAGTTTTTCAGCGGTGGATTATCCCACCTCAGTAATGCTGGTGATATTTCTGAGGGTTTCAAAGCTTCTCTAAGTGGTTTCACTGGAATGCGGAACGCCGTTCGGACTCGGCTATAAAAAGGAGGTCCCTTGTCATTGAGCTTAACATGGAATCGGGCAGCACTCAGTGATAAGAGAGAAGTTCACCACAATGGACTGATATACACAATGGACTGAATAGTCTAAGTGAGCCCGATACATCGGGCTGCCACATAACCTAACCTAACCATCGTAACCTCTCCCCAGTCCTCTGTAAATTTCAAGTAACTCGGTAAAGTTTAATTGTTTCTCTGTATGTACTTAAGAGAAGCGGATGTCTCCCTATGCCCTTTTATTTTTATAAAAAAAAAAATAAGGAACCTGATATAAATTTAATAACCTCACCCATTTTTTCCGTAATATTACAGTCGGGGGGTTTAGTTTTGTTTTCACTGTCCGGAAAAGGAGCGGTCCCCTCCCCGACCAAATATCGAAAAATAATGTAGCGGATTTTTGTCTGGATACCAACCCCAACATTCAATGAAAATTTCAAGCAAATCGCATAATTTTGTTCCAAGTTTCAAAAAGTAGGGCAAGGGGGGAGGTCCCCCTCCCTGTCCACATAGGAAATCATCAGGTACCCCATATTAATTCCATAACCTCACCGCATGTTCTCTGTAAATCTCAGATAATTTAGAGAATTTTAGTTTTTTTCACTGTACTTTAAAAAAAGTCGAACAAAGGGGAGGTCCCCCTCCGTCACCAAATATCGAAATATAAAGTAGCGGATCTTTGTCTAGATGCCAACCCCAACCTTCAATGAAAATTTCAAGCAAATCGGTCAACTTTGGTCCAATTTTCAAAGAGTCCGACAAGGGGAGGTCCCCCTCCGCGACCAGGTGTCAAAAAATTAGGTACCCTATTTTCATCACATGAACGCCCCCTACGATCTCTGAAAGTTTCAAGTAAATCGGTTCAGCCGTTTCGGAGCCAACTCGGAACATACAAACAAACAATCAGACAAATAAACAAACATAGATTGAATTTTATATATAGATATAGAAAATGGGAAGGAAAAAGTCGTGTTTTTGAAATTTGTTCATTATAGCGAGAGCTTAATTGTATAGAAGTTCACTATAGAGAAGTTTGACTGTATAATTAGTTTCGGTCATTAAAGTAAACAAAAAATAATTCAAATATGGAACATTTTATCATATTTGACAAAAAATTAACGAACATCAATGATAAATGGCATGAACTAAAGTTAAATCGACTATAATTGTTTTTTTTTTTACTTTTTCTGAGGGTACTATACCATAATAATGATAAAAAAGTGCAAACGATCCAAAGATAATATGTAAAAATCAAGTATCACTATATTTTTTTTTTTTTTTTTTGACTTTTTCTGAGGGTACCATACCATCATAGTGGCCAAAAAGTGCACACGCTCAAAAGATAATATGTAAAAATCAAGTATCACTATATTACCATCAAAGACATTGTATAGCCTTTTCAATATAATATGGGCAAAAGGGTTCTAAGTTAATGACAACCAAGACGCCAAGCTTCATCACACGTCGCATTTCCTTGTCGCATGCCTCCTATTGTAACGAATTCCTAAGATATTTTTTGCTCAAACGCTGCCTATTGTCTTACGTCGTGAGCTATGTGTTTAAGGGCGGTGAACATGATAGTACATTCTGTCATCACTCGATGATGTATTGGTGTAGGTTACCCTTATTGAAAATGGTGACGGGGACAAGTGCACGGATACGAAAGCATAAGAAACCCAAAAAACCATGTAAATGCCAAACCATTTGAAATGTCACTCCTCCGCTGGCCTGTAGGTCATTCGATTGATACGCAAAAAGTACTTAAGCATGCACAGAAAGTGAGGGAATAATCAGAAATTCGAGTACAATAGCGTGACAGACAAACAACATGACCAAAGACATTGGGGTAGGAGGAGAGTTGATTCATTTATTTCATTTGCATTGGGTTGGGTTTTCCCCATATCATTTGGTAGAGTTAACCACCGCAAACTATAAACATCTCCAAGCTTTAATCGGAGGGGATGTTGGAGAGTATAAGGCAACAAGAAAATATCGAAAGGGAACTTTAAAATTCACACACTGAACTAGTTTGCGCCAACAAGAGTAGAGTGGCTGCATTCACTTTTCTCATTGTTGCGAGATGACAAGTAAAATGCCAACACGAACGGGAACACGACGAGCTTACACGACTGACAATATATAGGGAAATGTGACCAACGAATAAATGGAAAATAAGTCATCGCCCAACATTTTGAGGGAAATGAAAAACACAACCACCACCACCATCATCAACATCAACAACACGCAACTCAAAAACATTTAACCGAACAAAACCCACAGATGTACTTTTGTGATGCATGATACCAAGAATAATGCAAAAGCTGGATACTGATGGCGCATGAAAGATTTTCTGGTTCTAAGAGCGTATACAATAAGTTTGTAGAGCAAATACCACAATGTTCCGGAATTTCGCACTCTCACTCTTATTCTAATTCTCTTAACCAGAGAAGAGATTATAATTTGGCAGTGTTGCCAAATTATAAATTCACAAAGCGTAATAAAGGGGAAACTCGACCAGAGTGTTGGTCTAATACTGCGTTCATACTATACTCGAAATGTTTGACATCTCGCTTTTCTATATAACTGCAAGATTTCCAGCATAGTGGAATATAATATGTGGAGTATAAACTTTCGCACGAGGTAGTTCATTCTTCCTATAAAACGGTTTACTTTTACTAACGGAATCATACTCATTTAATCTGAAAATATGTGGCATGATTGGTTCGATTTGTTCCAAGTCCTCACTGTGACAAAAAACGTACGAGGGTTGCAATCTGCCAACTGACAGCTCTATCTTAAAGCTCGACAATATTGAGGTTATACGTACACAGAACGTTTTGACATACGAGCACTATATGTGTTTTGCCATTCGAAAATGGAATTAAATCTTGAACATGTTCGTGCGATTATTTTTTACAACATTCGACGTGGATTGAATCAACAACAGTACATGATGATGAACTTAATTCAAGTGTTGGCAATGAAACTTCCTCAAGGATCGGTGTTTATCGATGGTGTGGTGTATTCCAACGATATAATAAGATTGTCCAGTGACCTATCGTGAGATTGAGACAGCATTATTCAGACCAGCATACATTTGATATTACATGAACATTTGACCGTCAAAACAATTTGTTCGCGTTGGATCACAATTTGTGAATCGCTCAAAAATGGCTCGTGTCGATTGGTCGAAAGAAAAGGTCCAAAAAAGGTGATGAAACGTGGATTTCCGCGTATGCGACCGAAGGTTTCCTGCAGTCGAAGGTATGGAAGTTGTTCGCGCACGAAGCACTTCCACACCCAGGGAAGGAATATGATCGCCTCAAACATGTTTCAAGAGCACCATGTTATTTTTTCACGGCGACCATGTAGCATTTTTGTCGCAAAAATATTCTTTTCTCGTCAAACATAAAATGCTTTCAGATAGATACATAATCTCCGAGAAAAGAACATGGTTTCGACAAAAATGCTACAAGTTTTCCTTAAAAAAAGTAACATTTTGCTCTTGGAACATGGTTGGGGTGATCATATTCCTTCTCTGCGTGCATGAAAATGATCACCTGTCTTTTCGGAAAAAACTGGACATTTCGCGATCGTACCGCTAAAACAATGTAGAACAGTCAATTCTGAGTGGTACACAACCATTGAACCGCCAAAGACGGATCACTCTTCACCACGATAATACAGCTCAAACAACTGAATTTTTGAGCACTCAAAACATCGGTTTGACGGATCATCCGCGGTATAGCCCTGACTTGACACCGAATGACTTCTTTTAATTCTCATAAGTAGGTTAGGTTAGGTATAGTGGCAGACCGATAATTCAGGCTCACGTAGGCTATTCAGTCCATTGTGATACTCCAGTGGTGTATTTCTTTCTTACCACTGCTGCCCGATTCTATGTTAAGCTCAATTACAAGGGACCTCCCTTTTATAGCCGAGTCCAAACGGCATTCCACATTGCAGTGAAACCACTTAGAGAAGCTTTGAAACATTCAGAAATGTCACCAGCATTACTGAGGTGAGATAATCCACCGCTGAAAAACGTTTTGGTGTTCGATCGAAACTGGGTTTGAATAACGAACGTTTTTCGAAACTTGAAGAAGCGGTTGATGCATTCAGAATGTTGAAGGCAACCCTACAAAGAATCTCAAGTTACAACGAAATCCTTGGACTCGCTGTTCCATTTTTTTGTTAGAAGTTCAGTCGCGACGGCTTATATCAAACAACAATAGTGGCCTGCACTTTGCTGTGATGCTATTTTACCACAGCTTACCGTAGTATATTTTTTCATTATCCATTTTAAACAACAAAATGTACTGATCGAAATTGTTATAAACAATAAAGATATACAAAATTACAGTGTCATATGTGGTCTTGAATGAGTGACATATTTAAAACGTTGAAATATGGGGGCTTCTGGGGCGGAAAGAGTTCGCGTGTGCCCGCCAAACATTAAAACACCAACCAATGTCTACATTATTTGCTACAGGAACTAAACAAATCTAATGGATATGGTGAAATGACAACATAGAGAAAACAATAACAGTGTGGGAAATTGGCATAATTACGCAAACGGTAAATGACAGCACTTTCGCGGAAGTAAAGAGAGAATGGGGATATATCGTATACACTCCCATTCGTATAAATTTTGATGGAAAGTGGGGATGCTAAACAATAATATCCAAATAATTTTTATATCATTTTGTTGGTACACCAGTCCTCAATGCGGAATGTTTACATTTTAGTTACCCCAAAACCCAACAGAGCAAATATTTGCAAGTGTTTGTTGGTCAGCCTTATAGTATACATCGTCCATTAAACCAATCTATAATGTATAACGTACACAATAATATCCAAGCTATTTCCAACCAGTTCATAATGGTCATGGTCATGAACATTTCAAGAAATATCGAATATAGACAGTATAGACAATTATCGAAATACCAATGTATAACAAAAGCCAGAATAATTGAAATAAATTAATTCAAAATCAAAATTTTGATTGTTTTCCATTAAAACCTTAATGAGTAGTTTATGTATCAAAATATCTACACAGAAAAAAAGTAAACTGTCTTATAACAAGAATGAACTACGTTGTGTCCACTCCACATTTTGAAATTTTCACAAAGCATTGTTAAAACCAGGAAAATTAAAATGAACTACAAGTAAAGAAAAAAATCATTGACGCCAAATCGTGACCATTTTAACCATACTGTGGTTCATTCTTACTATTTTTGAGAATCGTAAGAAAATTTTCTTTTGCTTTAGTTCATATTGAACTTATGTTGAGCTTAACTTAATACCCACGTTTAGTTCAAAAAATTTTTGATACATACTTAAAAAAAGGAAAATTTCATAGGGCTGTGGAAAATTTCGAAAAAATAATAAAATTTAACTACAAACAAATAATTTTTTTGCAATAAAAATAAGTTAAATTTAGCATTAGTTTAAGTACGGAAATTTTTATTTGGTGTATTCACCAACAACAAATTGACTTCAAAATCAGGAACGACTATCTTAATTTCGGGTTTATTTGAAAGTATTTTATAATAAAATTTCATAGGGCTGTGGAAAATTTCAAAAAAATAATAAAATTTAACTACAAACAAATAATTTTTTTGCAATTAAAATAAGTTAAATTTAGCATTAGTTTAAGTGCGGAAATTTTTATTTGGTGTATTCACCAACGACAAATAGACTTCAAAATCGGGAACGACTATCTTAATTTCGGGATTATTTGAAATATTTTATAATAAAGGGACATTTCGTTTGTCTAAAATTTCGGTCAGGAGAAAAGTATTTTTTTCTTTACATGTAGTTGGTTGTGAACAACAAAATTGTGCATCATTACAAATTGTGAAGACATTCATAAACAATACAAACAATGTTTAATGTTTAAACCGGTTTTGAGCAAAATAAAAAACCGAAAGCCAGTTTTTAAAAAATTGGGAATTTCGGATAAACGGAAAACCGACTTTTCAAAAACTGGTCATTGGGCACCCTAATCGCAGTTTTTATGAAAATTTCTCGTATTATACATACAAGTAAACAAAAAATAAAAAAAAATTGCCAATTTTTTTTTTAATTTAAATGAAGTTCTAAGCCATAACTTCACTGAAAAAACAGTGAACCCACCAGGAAGAAAACTTTCGGTTAATTTTAGAAAATTTTAGGTAAACAGTATTATAAACGCTGCCATCACGCCGATATCACAAAAATAAGGAAATATTTTTCGACAAATGCAAGAAAATTTATTACACATAATTAAGTTTTTTCACTTGTTAAAGAAAATTTTGTAGTTTGAAGGAAAAAAATAGAAGTTACAAATTGCAAGAATGTCTTTGGTGACATACGAAGTTCATGATGAACGCATTTGTAGTAAAATTTACAAATTTAAAGAAATAATGAACTCTGTTGTGAGAAATACGAATTTAGTAAATCTTTATGTTTCATTTGTGTATAATTTTTTTTCTGTTTATATCCTGCGCCACACTGTGGAACAGGGTATTATAAGTTAGTGCATATGTTTGCAACACCCAGAAGGAGACGAGATAGACACATAATCTTTGGCAAAAAATGCTCAGGGTGGGCTCCTGAGTCTATACAGCCATGTCCATCTGTCCGTGAACATTTTTGTAATCAAAGTCATCAAAGTCTAGGTCCCAGTTTTAGTCCAATCGACTTCAAATTTGGCACAAGTATGTGTTTTGGCTCAGAATAGAACCCTATTGATTTTGGAAGAAATCGGTTCAGATTTAGATATAGCTCCCATATATATTTCGCCCGATATGGACTTATATGGCCCCAGAATAAAATTTTGCACAATAAGAACAATTAGTACTATAGTCAAGTGTGCCCAATTTTATTGAAAT
Source organism: Haematobia irritans (assembly GCF_050003625.1). Lineage (NCBI taxonomy): Eukaryota > Metazoa > Arthropoda > Insecta > Diptera > Muscidae > Haematobia > Haematobia irritans. The sequence continues at coordinate 38,087,241 of NC_134399.1, read as the reverse complement.
CGGTTCAGATTTAGATATAGCTCCCATATATATCTTTCGCCCGATATGGTCCCAGAAGCCAGAGTTTTACCCCAATTTGTTTGAAATTTTGCACTAGGAGTACAATTAGTAGTGTAGTCAAGTGTGCCCAATTTTATTGAAATCGGTTTAGATTTAGATATAGCTCCCATATATATCGTTCGCCCGATTTACACTCATATGACCACAGTGGCCAATCTTTTACTCCGATTTAATTGAAATTTTGCACAGGGAGTAGAATTAGCATTGTAGCTATGCCTGCCAAATTTGGTTGAAACAGGTTCAGATTTAGATATAGCTCCCATATATATGATTTCGACAAAAATGGTCAAAATACCAACATTTTCCTTGTAAAATCGCCACTGCTTAGTCGAAAAGTTGTAAAAATGACTCTAATTTTCCTAAACTTCTAATACATATATATCGAGCGATAAATCATAAATAAACTTTTGCGAAGTTTCCTTAAAATTGTTTCAGATTTAAATGTTTCCCATATTTTTTTACTAACATTGTGTTCCACCCTAGTGCATTAGCCGACAAAAATTAGATTTTGTAGAAGTCTATCAAATTCTGTCCAGATCGAGTGATATTTAAATGTATGTATTTGGAACAAACCTTTATATATAGCCCCCAACACATTTGACGGATGTGATATGGTATCGAAAATTTAGATCTACAAAGTGGTGCAGGGTATAATATAGTCGGCCCCGCCCGACTTTAGACTTTCCGTACTTGTTTTTAGTTAATTTAACTAACGTACGCAAAAAATTATTGGAGTAAAGGAAACTTTCTCCAAACATAATAATTCCATGAACTAAAATAAAGTTAAATTGGCCTTAGTGAAATAGAGAGTTCACTTTTTTTGAGTGTTCTAATTATCCGAAAACTGAGTTCTTCCGCCCTATGAAAAATTATGCAAAATTTGCACTATTTGCAGTTCACAAGTTGGTGTTCCGAAGAATTTTTTGGTAGCTCTGTTGAATGGAAACTTATGCCTCATATATACCAAACCCTCAGAATTTATCTCTAGATCATCTAGAAATGGAAAATTATATCCGACTTGCCTCAAAAATTTATTTTTATATTTACGACATTATTTCGGATTCTAATTTGAAGCATACATATAATACATATCTGGATCTGGAAAATTGATTTTAGATTTTAAACTATTTTTGTTAGTGCCTCAAAATGATTGAAATTTTGTTTTAGCTCGGTCAATGACCTCAGGTTTCCGGCTTCAAATAGTTAAATGGAAACTTTTCAGATTTCTATTTTCAAATACATTTTCATTCTCAAATCTTTTCATAAGTACACCCAAAGAAAAATAATTTTCTCCTCAACGAAATTTCACTTTAATGTAATGTATTTTCATTATGGTTAAATTTTTTAGCCTTAAAAGAAAACTTTGATTGTCTAAAATTTAGTTCCTCGGAAAAGAAGTCTTTTTTCAATGTACTTCCCTGAAAGTAAAAAATATGTGCTCACTGTTTTCTTTTTTTGCTTTTCTATTATTTATTATATATATATATATATATTGTTTAATTTATACAATAATTAATACGGTCAAATAGTGCATATTCTAATACATTGTTCAATATAACTTCATTGGAAGTCAAAAATATAAAATATATCATCTTTCACATATTTGCCGGGTAGTTATATTTGCATAATAAATTTGTCAAATTAAAGCATCATAAATCTTTATTACATCACTCTAAATCATATTGCATGTCATGCCAAATTTTGAATTTGTTTTTTGTTTTTGGGTGTGGTTAGTTACTCAAATAAGTTAATCTTAATCAATTTTTGCGTGTTCTCTTCTCCTTAATTATTCTTCCACAGTATATGCGAAGATGGAAGTGAATGTGAATGGAAGCAACACTTGCAACTTGTTTCGACTTTTATTTTTGGATCTATATTATAGCCAGTGTGGAAATACAAGAAATTGCTGAAAATTTTCGTCATTTTAAAAGCAATTGCAAGAAATTCCATTAATGACATAATTAAGTAATTATAAAACCCCCTATCACCACCAGAAGCTGCGACGCCATTACTAGCCCCAATTGAATGAAATAATTAAATTAAGACAATTGAGTTTGGCTGGAATTTGTGTTGTCGGCTCTGATTTGATGTGTTTTGTTTGGGAAGAACATGGCCACATTAGAAATTAAAAGCCCCATAAAAGCCTTAACGAAGGCCAATAGAAGGACATGTCGTATAATGTATGGGAATCTTTGAAACGTACATAGAGGGTGGATTGCTGGAGGGATTAATTTTTTTTCATTTTATCATCAACAATAGCATTCAAATGCAAGTGATGACCCTGAAAAGCTTACGACAAAAAAAAAAACAAACAAACACATGCATGCATGCCAACCCATACATACATACTCCATAGGTTGTGTTGCAAGGCCAAATTCTAGTATTCAATCCAAAAATAAATAACCACAAACAAAATACTCTGGAATGCGATGGAATTTCGCTCCCACTTGAGGGGTTTGTTATAATTACTTTCAAGATGATTAAACAAGTAAATATAGGCTGTAAATATTCGATTACTCCGCACTGTGGTAGGTTGCTTATTGTTTAGATACACACACACACTGAATCACATGCACGCACATACTTTTTTTGGTGAGAAACGTCACAACACTAAACATACGGGATAACAGCAATAAATGGAGAGACGGTGAGAGCGGTAGGGCAATAAAACAGACCAATAATGTAGAGTGGTTGTTGGTGGGCTAGTGTGTGGATGATTTGATTATATTTTTTGCGATGAACTCAACAGCACAGCCACTCAACAACACAACTCGTCGCTCCTTATACAGTTGCTAAATTTTAATTCTTTTCACCAAAAATTATTGTGCTTTTTTTTTGTTATTTGAATTCGATTTGTTAACTTTATAGAACACCAGAAATCAATATTTAAACATGTTCATTGTTGTATATATTGTGTACACATAGATAGTACATACCTATATACCCAAATCCATACGTAAATAGAATCACCTTTCCACCTCTCAGTGGAGAGGAGTGATGGGTGAATTTATTTCTACGTAATAGCTCTATATAGTAACAAAAAATGTATGTAGATACTTATGTGGGGTATATGATACAAATATTGTACATCCGTGACGAGATGTGTGAATAATAATTGTTTTTTTCCCAATATGGAAAATTTGATGCCAAACAAAAAAAGTTTACTACTCCTTCGGGAACTTACTTTTGCTTTAATTCGTTTTCGTTGTTGTTTCGAAACTTTCTTCCGTTTCCTCAAAATAACAGTAAACTCGTCGATATGCACTCACTCAAACACACACACACGCATACAAACGTTCACTCACACCTGCAGCTAGATCTTTAAATTCTTTTCTAAAATTCTATCAATCACTCAAAAAGATTTCACAAACATTTCTTGCATTTTCCAAACATTTATTTTCTCTCTATATTTTTGTTTTATTTTTTTTTGTAATTTTGCCCCCTTTGTATTTGTTCTGTGGCGGGTATATGTTTATTTTTTTCTTTTTGCGGCAAAAAAATGTATCCGATTCGCTTGACTCACAATGCAAAATTAGTAGAAAGTAGAAACTGGCCAATTGAGAATGACAACGATGATGCAAAGATGTCAATATCAATTAATTTATTGAATTTTATTTGAACTTCGGTTTAATTGGACAATTTGTGTTTGTGACCCGTTCGCGTAAAATACGTGTGCTCATCTATTGTGAAAAATACAAAACTGTATGACAGCCTTCCTTTCGTGTTGTGTGCTGTTTCTTTTTTTTATTTCTCCCCAAATAACCAAACGCACCAATGGACATACATACATACTAGCAGCTAGCATACGACAAAATTAACTCTCCGTGTGCGGTACCATTCTCTATTGTACTCTGGTATTTCGTACTGTTGAAAGGCAAACATATATAAAGTTGCCAGACTGTATATGTGACACGGCACTGCCACAATACAAACTACAGCAATAACACTAAAGTACGCTAAAAAGCCAAGTAAACACAAGTGCTTCTCCTATTGGGAATGATAAGAATAGGGTTGTTACTGTCGTTGTTGCTTGAAATCTAATAGTATAACGTCGTAAGTATCGTTGGATACTTACACAGGCCTTTCACATTTTGTTTTTGTTAAATGCAACAGGGTGGCAACATAATGCATGACATCATTTTTTGCCAAAGTAAGATACATACACTGAAAACTACGAAATGTATCTCATTCGCATTTGTAAATATGGAGAGAGTATCTGAGAGTATACAAAAATAACGAGAGTACATATAAACAAATATGTATATAGGTATTTACATTACACTCAGTCTTTAGAACACATTTATTACAAACGACTGTATTCCAATAAGAGAAAATGTGAAAAAGAGATGTATCCACGAAACTGTTATATTTTCGAATATATATATATATATTATCTATAACTGTTAAAGAGAACAACATCGCGTTATATTCACAAACAAAACACAAATATCTATGGCCGAGGTGCAGGTTAAACAATACAGAAATTTGAAAAAGCAAGTGCAGTGCCGTTTGTAAATGTGGATTAAGACCGTTATTAAAATCGCATTATCTCCCACACTGAAAAGAGTGAAAGATTATACAACTTAAATTTTAGGACACGCAATTTACATAAGATTAAAGACAAATTTCTTTAGAATAAAGAAATTGTTTAATTATTCATAATCTTTGTTTTAAAATCGTTTTATTTAAATTTAGGACACGAAATCTTTGAAATTTGCGTTTCTTTGAGATAAGGCAATTTTTCCCCAACATTTTTATTTAAAGAAACAGTCTTTAAATAAACTGAGATATTGAATCGTTGGATTGAAGTAAAAAAGCTTCAAATATAGGCTATGACTTATTTCGACGATTTTGCGTATTCGCCTTAACAAATTTTTGAAATTAAGAAAACATTGGCATTGTTTTATGTAAGTAATTTTAATGTATGAATGCATTTTAATGTATAAAGTGATGAAATAGTAATAAATATTTACTGTTGTGATTATTTATTACACTTTACCGCTTTTAATTTCATGTTATTCGACAAATTTATCATAACAACCTGTGAATCGTCTCTGGATAGATCTTACAAATGTTGCATCGAGTATTAGAAGAAAATAAGCCTTTATTTAGCTTTCCTGTTATATTTTGGATTTTTAAACTAATATTAATTTGAAGATGAATAGCTTTGTTAATATATCGCGAAAACAGAATGAAAATTCGATAAATGGGTTATGTATCCTTATTTTCATTTTATAGAGCCTACACTAAAAAAATATAGACTTAATATGAAAGATTATGCAACCAAAATTTTAGGACATGCAATTTAAGCAATATTAAGGACAAATTTCTTTAAAATAATGAAATTTAAAGTTTATAATCTTTGCTTCAAAAAGTTTTTTCATTAAATTTAGGACGCAAATATTGTAAATAATCTTCCTCCGTCGTATGCTTTTAACTAAGAAAAATGTTCCTTAAAGTAAATAAAACATTTTTAATTCAAAGAAATCGTCTTTAAATTTACTAAAATATTAAATCTTTAAATTTAATATAAAAACGCTTCAGATATAGGCTAAGACTTGATTGGATTCCATCTTTGGTTTAATGTTTTTTTGTTTTTTTTGTGAATTAAGAAAACGTTCTATACTTTGACACATCTGTTATATTTTGGATTTTTTGGCATGGTTTTGCACGTAACCTTTATCTTTTTGTATATCGCAAAAAGATAATGAAAATTCGATAAATGAGATCTGTATCGTAATTTTAATTTTATTGATACTAGATTTAAGGCTACATAACAGGTTGGCTGATAAGTCCCCAGTCTAGCAAAGAAAACACATTTTATTGTCAAAATTCGTTTTTATTATTCAACATAATTCCCTTCAAGAGCGATACAACGATTATAACGACCTTCCAATTTTTTGATACCATTTTGGTTGTACTCTTTCGATTTTGCCTCGAAATAGGCCTCAGTTTCAGCGATCACCTCTTCATTGCGGCCAAATTTTTTCCCTGTGGGCATCCTTTTGAGGCCTGAGAACAAGAAAAAGTCGCTGGGGGCCAGATCTGGAGAATACGGTGGGTGGGGAAGCAATTCGAAGCCCAATTCATGAATTTTTGTCATCGTTCTCAATGACTTGTGGCACGGTGCGTTGTCTTGGTGGAACAACACTTTTTTCTTCTTCATATGGGGCCGTTTTGCCGCGATTTCGACCTTCAAACGCTCCAATAACGCCATATAATAGTCACTGTTGATGGTTTTTCCCTTCTCAAGATAATCGATAAAAATTATTCCATGCGCTTCCCAAAATACAGAGGCCATTACTTTGCCAGCGGACTTTTGAGTCTTTCCACGCTTCGGAGACGGTTCACCGGTCGCTGTCCACTCAGCCGACTGTCGATTGGACTCAGGAGTGTAGTGATGGAGCCATGTTTCATCCATTGTCATATATCGACGGAAAAACTCGAGTGTATTACGAGTTAACAGCTGCAAACACCGCTCAGAATCATCAACACGTTGTTGTTTTTGGTCAAATGTGAGCTCGCGCGGCACCCATTTTGTACAGAGCTTCCGCATATCCAAATATTGATGAATGATATGACCAACACGTTCCTTTGATATCTTTAAAGCCTCTGCTATCTCGATCAACTTCATTTTACGGTCATTCAAAATCATTTTGTGGATTTTTTTGATGTTTTCGTCGGTAACCACATCTTTCGGGCGTCCACTGCGTTCACCGTCCCCCGTGCTCATTTCACCACGCTTGAATTTGGCATACCAATCAATTATTGTTGATTTCCCTGGGGCAGATTCCGGAAACTCATTATCAAGCCAAGTTTTTGCTTCCACCGTATTTTTTCCCTTCAGAAAACAGTATTTTATCAAAACACGAAATTCCTTTTTTTCCATTTTTTCACAATAACAAAAGTTGCTTCACAAAAGACGCTCTATCCCACAAACTAATTGACTTACAAATTTTGACACGAATCATTTGAAGGTTGGTACTATATAAAAATAATATGCATTTAATACTAGCGACACCATCTATGTGTCAGACCGGGGACGTATCAGCCAACCTGTTATATCCTACATTATATATAAACTTTTTTTTAAACATGCCAAAGACAAATATCTTTGTTAATTAGGTATTTTAATTAAACAAAGTCCGACATTCAAATTACTACTGTTAAAAATTTGCTTTGCATTACACCGCTAAATTTGTCAAGTTTTAATGGTTAATTTTTAATTCAAATGAATAAACTATTTGATTTTTTCTTTGGATTGTTCCCCTTCGAGTTATAAGAAGACTTTCCAAAAATTATGATACGACTTTCAGTTAAAAATCTACATTACAACCGATCCATCAAAGTATAAAAAATATTCTGTTAATTAAAAAAACTGAACAAAAAATGCAAAATCTTCAAAATAAGTTTTTCGTTTATACTTTAAGCTTTTTTATTGTTAATCAAAAGATCGATATTTAAGTTATTTTTCAAACTATTTCTTTAAATCAAAAACTGTTTTTCTTTATTTTATAGACATTCGACTTTAAGGACGGGCCGCAAATTTCAAAGATTCGTGTCCCATATTTGGAATTGACAAATTGTATAATTTAGCATTTGCAGGAAAGCACTTTTTATATGAATTTATTTAATTTTCTATGCAGATATATATGACGCACACTTTTATTCTATATAGTCGATATTTTAAACAGCTTATACCCATTTCACTAATGCGTTCAATGATTCAATTATTTCCCATCTTGTTTTTTTTCTACATGTTTGACATGTGTAGGTGTGATCGTTTCAATAAACATAAACAGTTTTTGTGCGAAAAATTGCATTTTGTCGAAAACTGAAATGAATGGTGGGGAAATAACAACCTTAGCGTTTATTCAAGGTGGAATAGAAAATGCAATTCATTATCATATAGATGATTCTTGGAAATCTATGGTAGCTTTGACGATCCCGCGGGAATGGAGAAGAGAAAATGTGTTTTTGTTTGTTTTTGTAGTTGCTGATTTAATAATTTTTTATACACAGGAGAATTAAACAAATTGAAAACAGAAATGGGCATATAATTGTTAATTACAGAATCTAACACTGAAAGAAATATTACTGTGCCCATAAAGAAAAATTTCCCTTAATTTTCCTATAGAAAATAATTATGGTAAAACAGAAAAAAACAACATTTCTGTAATATGAAAAAACAAAATTTGTGTTTCATTCTCAGATTTGAAACCAAAAAAATCTAATATTTGACATTTGATAGAAACAAAAAAAAAATAATTAAAAAAAAATATAAAATTAAAAATATAATTTATTCTACAAATTTTTTAATTAAAACAAAAATCAATTACAAAATATAATTGAATCAATTAATAATAATAATTCTTTCTGTGTATCAAAAATATTTTTTCAATTAAAATTTTAATTGTGTTTGGAAAAACAATCATTAAAACATAATTAATTCTATTAATTTTTAACTCAATACAATCACAAAACTTAATTGAGTCAATTAAATTTATAATTGGACGAATTCGTTTTTTAATTGGTGCTGATTACTGATATCATCATCATTCTGTGATGGAAGCCATTTCAATTAAAAATTATTTTCATAATTGAATACCAACAAATATTTTTTTCCTTATACGAATTTTACGAAAAAGTCTCAATTAAAAGGTGAAATTTTTATGGAAACAAGAATTTTTTGTACTTTTTCGTACAAATCTTGATCTTAAAACTGATACTGACTTCGCATTGTAACAGAATAATATATTTGATTTGATTACAATAAATAAATAAATTACACCGGAGGGTGTGTTCTCGTCGTACACCCCCATTGTGATTCATTTATCATTAGTTATCATAAATTTTGGTAGGAAAATAGACGATATATTTCAATCGATGTCGTAATATTTTGATAATAATAACCATGAATTCCTTTTTCATACACATAATTTTATAAGACAGTTAATTACATCTTATAAACGATGACTGCTTTGAACGAACCATTATCTAATCGGTCATTGTGCCTTGCACATTTGGTTGTATCGATTTTTGTAATTTAGAATATTTTAGTTCAAACATTTTTAACACATTCCCTTTGTGGGGACAAGAAAAGTAGTTTTGGAAACTTCAACAACTATTTGATAGTTTTACTATTTGTTTAAACCACTAATAATTCGCGCAATCTAATAAAAGTCACACTTGGATCCGAAGAAAGTGTTTTCCATTAAAAGAAAGTTTATAATCTTTCAGAAACATGGTTCCATTATTGAAGGATCTAGATCCTTCCATTGTTTATGGATCTACAGTAATTTCAACAGAGAGATGGACAACGCAAGATAGTTCAAGATAACCGGTTATGCCCAAAACCGTTAAAACAAAAAAAAATCAACGAAAATAGGTTTGAAATACTTATTAATTAACAAATAATGAAATTAACAATTCATTATAATAAAACGAACAAATGAGCTAAAAAGTAATTTATGCTGTATACTGAAAAAATGACCAAAATGTTTCAAATTAAACCTTTGATTGAATTTTTTAATAAAATTCAAAAATAAAGTCAATTAAGAAAATAATTGAAATTTTTACATTTTTAATTACAATATTACCAACCCAATTAACATTTTAATTAAATAATAAATATATACATCCAATTAAAAAAATAATTGAAAGTATTATTCGGAAATAATTTGTTTTATTGAATTTTTCAATTAATTAATTTTTCAACCAAGTATATTACTTTATTTCTAATTAGTTCTGCGATTGAAGAAATTTCAATCAAATATTTAATTGAATTCGATAAATTCATGTTTGAGTCAGGAAAATTTTGTTTTATGTGTACTTTCGGTGTGATGGCCTTTTTTATGTTACAATATGGAGCCATCGTGGTGCAATGTTTATCATGCCCGCCTTGCATACAAAGGCTTCTGGGTTCAAACTAGAGGTGTACACGTGACACGAAATTGTCGTGACTCACGCTCATATCAACGACGTGAGTGTGCGTGAGCGTGATAAACAAACCAAAATGTCGTGTGTGAGCGTAAGTTACGAAAACAATATCTTCGTGAGTGTGCGTGAGTAACGAATTACTCTCACGAAAATAATCCCGCTCTCCAACATAAAACGCTTAAAAGTTAAATTCATTTAAAATTTTAGTGACATCTTGGGTGTTAAGAGTTTAATAACGCTCTTGGTTTTAATCGTGCTCATGATTTCAGACAAGTCCCTCAGGTAAATTACTCATAAAATTATTCGTGAGTCACGACATATTTCGTGAGTCACGACATTTTCGTGCGTGAGTACAAGTTTTCTTTTCGTGAGTGTGCGTGAGACCTACCAAACAATATCGTGCGTTAGTAAGTTTGTTTACGTCGTGAGTAAAATATTACTCACGTGCACACCTCTAATTCAAACCCAATTTCAACCGAACACCAAAAACAAATTTAGCGGCGGATTATCCCCTTTCGGCAATGGTGGTGACAAATCGTCTCTATGTGGTTTCAACGTAATTTCAGTTTTATCGAAAAATAATAAACGATTTTCTGCAAATTAGTGAAAACGTGTTGTAATGAGTCAGATGTTTCACGTATTCATGAGAGTTCGACTTTCCGAACAAAAATATATGACAAAATAGGCAGAAAAGTCATTAAAATACAACAGATGTTAAACACGGTTTTCGGATTAACTGAAAAATTTTCTCTATCCTGTGTCGGCTTTTGTAACTGAATCCGATAAACCGATATCGGTTTTGGACAACCTAATACCCACAGTATTCATTGTTTCACTTTGGTGCGCCGATCAAATCAAGCAAATTCTAAAATTCGGTCGAGCTCTACATAGCTTTGTGAGGTGTTCAATAAAATATGTAGACACAATTGAATTTTGACATATCGAATTTTATTAATACACACTTTAATAAGCCATTTGTCCAGACCTGCCTCAAATAGAATAGATTAAGTTGGCCGACTGACCTATCTGTGCGAAAATTTCTAGTTACAAATGAAAGCGAGAGTAGGCCACAAAATTATGCACTGACCACAGCTACATATGTTCACCAGAATGTAGTCACACGAAACAGGCCAGTGGTTAAATTGAGCAACGATGGTGACGATGACTAGCATGCGAAGAGAATGACACAATATCATCGGATATAGCACCCAAGACACGCATTTCATTACAGGCATTTATTTACATATATCAAAATGTAATGCTAACTAGCAGTGGGAAAGTATGGGAAAGGCCACGCATGAACAAACATCCTTAAAGTCCATTGTCAATGCCGGTTTTGTTGTTGTAAAACGACTCGATACGTAATATTTGGATAGGTTTTGTGATTGTGTTCTCTTTTAAGAGTTTTGGAACTGATCATGGGACAAAGAAGGAAAGGAAACTAGCGAAAGTTATATAATGATACTGGCAGCGTTTCTAAACCCAAAAACAAAATTGCAACTACGTCTGCTAAAATTTCGGCGAATAATGTTGAAAAACGAGTTCAGTGTAAAGGCTTATAAATTGCAAAAGGAACAGAATTTTACACAGAAGCAAACAAGTGTGACTCGAAAGAGCAAAATGGTTACTGCGCTTTCGTGGACTTACACCAACGTTCGTGGTTGAAGCAATTTCAATTTCACAAGGACTGAATAGTTTAAGTGAGGCGAAAAAAGCAAGTTTCCACTACACAGAGAATACAGATTGGTTGTGACAATCAAATGTATTGCCAACCTCCTTTTGGCAGTTGTAGCAACTACCACTTGGCACTTGTGTCACCCGACTGATTCGGTCGACACAACTAATATCTCATATGGTGTTGGTTGGGTCTGCCGACGACATCGGTTATAGCTACCTTCATCATTCGGTTCTGTTGCCAGACCTTAATATTACTCCTGACTGAATTAAAAACCAATTCCTTCCCAATCAAATATTATATTTTATTTTATTTAAATATATGTATAGTATAAATTTAAAAACAATATCAAATCATGAAAATGGCACGATTATGTTCGTTATAAATCAGCTCGTATACACTTCGCCATGAATCGGAAACCATCCTATGCGGCAAAAATCAAAAACATGTGGTCAAGAAGTCCATATTTAAATGATATGGACGCAAAATGGTGAAAATCGGTACTATAGGCACTGTTGCAGATTACCCCCCACCCCATTGGGGGACATGACATATTGATACTTGCTATAATCTTAATGTAAAAATGTCGGTTTAAATGGTTCAGAAGTAAAATCTGAAATCTGCCGACTTCACCATCGAGAAAGTTCATTTGTCAAACCATGTATTTCAGTTATCAACCTCTCCGGTCAGTATTTTACTAAATTAAAAGAAAAAGGTTGTGGTTAATTGATAAAATTAGAGACTAGACGACGCTAGGGATAAATACCTGTAGAAACTGTATCGATTGGTACAAGCACAAAGGCCGTTTCCCCATGTAATAGCAATTACAAACATATTGAATTAGAAATTGGGATATATCCCAATCCGTTTTGGAACATATAAGGTAATCTGGGCCAGGGTTGCCATTTTGGTCCGATCGGACCAAAATTGGTCCAAAGAATTATTAATTTTTAAATTTGGTCCGATGGTCGGACCAAATGGAATTTGGTTGATTTTGGTCCATTTACGTCAAATCGGTATTTTTTTTTCAAAAATTTCTATCGAAATAAAATTTTGACAAAATTTCTATAGATATAAAATTTTATATTTCATGTTAGCCTGATACCGAAACAGGCAATTAACGTCCAAATGAATTGTATCTAATTTTACAATTATGATTCGAGCTTTATGGACAGATTTAGATTAAGGAACATGATTAATAGAGTCATTGAAAAGAAAACGCCGGATACAAATCTATACACGCCTGGACTGTACATGTTTCGATTCGGGCGAATGAATCTTTCCACAGCCTTTAGTATAGATCTGGCTGGGAGAGATAACTCAATTTTGGGCTCTTTATGCTAACTCCTTATGGAGAAAACATTTAGAAATTTTCCTCTTACAAATTGAATCATCTTTTCTCCCACTGTACATCATCTTTTCTGAATCTGTCCATAAAGCTCGAATCATAATTGTAAAATTAGAAATAAAATTTTGACAAAAATTGGAATAAAATTTTAACAACATTTTCTATAGAAATAAAATTTTTACAAAATTTTCTACAGAAATAAAATTTTTAAAAAGTTTTCTACAGAAATAAAATTTTGACAAAATTTGCTACAGAAATAAAATTTTGACAAAATTTTCTATAGAAATATAGTTTCTAAAAAATTTTCTACAGAAATATAATATTGACTAAATTTCCTAAAAAAATGAAATGTTGACAAAACTTTCTATAGAAATATAATTTTAACAAAATTTTCTATAGAAATAAAAAGTTGACAAAATTTTCTATAGAAATACAATTTTTAAAAAAAATTTCTATAGAAACAAAATTAAAAAAAAAAAAATACAGAAATAAAATTTTTACAAAATTTTCTATAGAAATACAATTTTGACAAAATTTTTTATAGACATAAAATTTTTAAAAAATTTTCTACAGAAAATTTTTAGAAAGTTTTCTATATTTTCTACAGAAATATAATTTGGACTAAATTTCCTAACGAAATGAAATTTTGACAAAATTTTCTATAGGAATAACATTTTGACAAAATTTTCTATAGAAATAACATTTTGACACAATTTTCTATAGAAATAAAATTTTGACAACATTTTTTATCAAAGTAAAATTTTGGAAAAATTTAACTTTTAAATGATATTAATTTAATTTGGAAAAATGGTCCGCTGGTACGAATTTTGGTCCACTTGTGGACAAATGTTGGGCCAAAATAAAAATTCATTGTGGCAACGCTGATCTGGGCCTACATACCTGGTGTATCCAATCTTTACGGTTTTTGTCTGTAGAATTACAGAGGTACATTTTCCATCTTATCTTGATTGCCCTCCGTATTTGACTCCTTGACCACATTTAAAGCTTCCAAAAGGCAAGAAAGTCACCATTTTCAAACAAATCAAGTACATTTTTTCCAAACAGTTAACATTAACTTAAGATAGATATACACAAAATAGCCATGCCGTAGCGAGTATGAGTATTGATATACATGCTACTCATATAAAACATGCATGGTAGATTTTTTACTGTTTGCTAGAACTTTTGACAAAATTTTCTATAGACATAAAATTTTGACAATATTTTCTATAGAAATAACACTTTGACAACATTTTTATAGATATAAAATTTTGACAAAATTTTCTGTAGAAATAAAATGTTGACACCATTTTCCATAGAAATAAAATTTTGACAAATTTATCTATTTTTTCTATAAATGAAATGAATAAAAATAAAATTTTTATAAAATCGTTATAGAAATAAAATTTTGATCAAATTTTATATAAAAATAAAATTTTGACAAAATTTTCTATAGAAATAAAATGTTACAAAGATATCCATTAAAATAAAATTTTGTCAAAACTTTCTATAGAAATAAAATTTCCATAAAAATAAAATTTTGACAACATTTTCTATAGAAATAAAATTTTGACTAAATTTTCTATAGAAATAAAATGTTGACAAAATTTTCTATAGAAATAAAATTTTAACAAAATTTTTTATAGAAATTAAAATTTGACAAAATTTTCTATCGAAATAAAATTTTGCAAAATACAATTTTTTTGTTTGGTAGTTTTTGGTAAAATTTTCATCAAATTTTGGTAGATTATCTTTGGCCGTTCCTCCCGCAAAAAATAATGTTTCAGCTCCAAAAATTAAATTTCTGACATTGTGTTTTGATTTTTTTTGTTAGTTAGTTAGTTTAGTTCCAAACAGTTATTTGCTTCTGTGTCGTTTGTAAAAAACAAGACTCAAAATTGAATTTCGTCTTTTCGCGATTTTGGTCGCCATTTTACGTAATTTATAATCTGTGATTCAATTCAATGTACATATAATATATCCCACTAATCATACTATATACTCTCTGGTGGGTACTCTTTTTCATTTTCTGGTGTATATCCACAAAGGGTTAAGGCAACTATTAAATAATGTTACACCACTTTCAGTTAAATATTTCCGTTTCAGTTGGCCTCTCTAATATAGGCATATTCGGTTTTCAAGAAAGAAAGCAAAACCCCAAAAAAAAAATATAATGAACAACAATCTTGCAACCACTTGTGCTTAATTCCATACAATTGTGGGTCTACCCATTGCTTCATGTTCCTCTGCATGTCCGTCCGGTGCAATCCATTAAGTGCAAGTGATTATGTTTTGCTCATAACGATGATGATGATGATGTGATGAAAACACGCAAGTTTACATTACTTTGTTGATGCACTAGAGCTGACTTCCAATGAATTTTGTATTTGTTCGAGACTATCCACATGAATTTTGTAATGAAGGCGCCCCAAACACTCACACACACGCACATACTACATATACAACACCCACAGAGATGGTCCCACATGCATTCTCTAATATATCGGTCACAAGAATAACGCTTTTTTTATCACGAACACTAAAAACTGCTATGAGACAACTATTAAAGTTGGTGATGTTCTTTTTTCATTCTTATGCACTTTTTCCTCACATTGATGAGGTTCATCCATTGAAAATAAATTTAAAATTTTGGAAATTAGTTTTCATATCTTACACAGTTGACGACCGTTTTTGGCTTTGAAAATCGTCTTCCCACCTCCAATTCTATATAGACACGAATCGATTAGTTGACTCCCGCCCGCACCCGATAGATTGAATTCTTAATCAGTTAATTGGGCAAGAGTAGCAGTGACAGACCTTAATTGGTGTTATTAGTAGGTGGCACTAATATTAGATATAGACTGATTCCTTTCGAGCCACTTTCTTATTTGTCTATCAAGAAATTTGAGCGAAGAGAAAAAACTATAGTAATGCCAAAATGGTTAACAATTCTATGGAGTAGAACTACAAACAACAAACCCAAAAACACATTTATCATTTGGACATACACGAATGCGTGAACCTCCAGCACTAGTGACCGACGACGAACACTGTATTATTACAGTCTGCCGGAATATATGACTGACTTGTGAGATGTTTTTGGTGTTAGAGGCGTCACGAACATTCGGTTTATAGGGTGACAGAATGGGAGTAGGGTGTGGTGGGGAAGCAGCAGTCGCCTAACTGGTAGCAAATAAATGGCAAAAGTCTTAGCAAAACTAAATGCGAAAGCAGCAGACAACTTGCTACCAGCCAGCGAAATTGAAAAACAAAAACGACGAAAACCAAATCATGACAACAACAGCAAGCGATGACATCACTAGCGACGAACCCAACTCAGCGACAAAACAAACAAAAAAAAAACAACAGATGTAATGAACTTAACTTTACTTGAATTGACTAAGGAACAAACCGTCTCACATGGCAGTTCGTCGAATAGTCGGTAGGTCAGCGGTTTGTTTAATACATTGTATACGCATATCTTAAGTAAACGTCGTCTATGAATATAAACAGAGAGAGAGAGAGGAAAATCATATACTATATATTTTTTCAACTACACCCCCTCTTAATCCCCTACCCCCTTTAAACATGTCTATCGATGTAACTCTCATAATGGTTATAAATACATAACTATCGCCGCCATTCATATATGGTGTTTAGTAGCGAATATGTGTGTAACTCACGTAAATGTATGCTAAACATGAATAAAGCGACATATAGACAGATAAATAGAGAGCGTTGTATGAATGATATACAATAGAACGTTTTTTCTAAAGGAATGTTCTAATGTTGTACCACAGCATAGTTCAGCATATAATAGGCCTAAAGGTATGATCACAAATATAGCACAACCCGATATAATTCGGTGTTACCTAAGATTTGTATTGCTCAGAAAAAAAAATCTTAGTAAAGCTAGTGCATTTCTGAGCGTTTCAAAAATTCCCTAAGTGATTTTAGATGTGAGAAGATGAAGCCAGTGTTACCAGGTGATTTTTGATTCTTCCCCACAAATCTTAAGAAAAAACCTCTAAATTGGTCTATGCTTTTTTCAAAAACCGCCAAAAAATTTCAGAATATAAAAGTACAAAAAGTGGTCCCAAAATTACGTGAAAAAATCCTGTAGTGATACACTTTAAAAATTAAATTTAACACAAATATATAACCTGAAAGAAGAGTTCTTTCCTGAGAAACGAAATTTTAGAAAAACTAAGTTTTCTTTTGATGCTATTTTTTTTCGTTTGAAGTAAATAAAAAATAAAATTTGCTATTTAAGAAAATACTTTAAAACAAAAGAGATTTTCGTTTGTTTAAAATTTCATCCCTGAGGAAATTATTTTTTCTATGGATGTAATAATACAATATGTATATCAATTTAAAAAGCGGGCTTACTCTTAAAAAGCTTTCAGCTGCTAAGTTAAAATACGATTGTTTTTAATTTTGTCAAATATTAAAAATGCCCTTTCAACAGAAGAGTTTAAAAAAGATAACGAAAATAATGATATTGGATACTTGTTTGTATTTAGGATCTTCTTGTTGACTTTCCGCATCTTTTTTCTCATAACTCATGCTAGAATTGTTCCGAATTTGCTTGAGAATTGCTCCACTTCATAAGGTCTGAAATAATTTTTTACCCCCAAAAATCCCCCAAATAAATTTTACCCCTAAAAATCCCCCTAAACGTGAAAAAACCCCCTAAATTTGGGGGGGAAACCCCTAACCTGGCAACACTGGATGAAGCTAAAATCACCTGTGGTAACATAATTGCCTATAGTAATGGCCTGGCAATATAACCTGATCGCAGAAGAATTATCCCTTAAATGCACAAAAAAATATATATAATATGCAAAATGTTAAAAAAGAACTCTGCATAGCACTTTTTATACCCTTCACCACTACTGTGGTACAGGGTATAATAAGTTTGTGCATTTGTATGTAACGCCAAGAAGGAGTAATCATAGACCAACCTTTTAGTATACGGATCGGCTTAGAATTAAATTCTGAGTCGATTTAGCGATGTCCGTCTGTCTGTCTGTCCGTCTGTCTGTCTATCTGTCTGTCTGTCTGTCTGTCTGTTGATGTATTTTTGTGTGCAAATAAAAGTACAGCTCGCAGTTTTAGTCCGATTGTCCTAAAATTTGGTATAGGGTCCTGTTTCGGCTCAAAGACGATCCCTATTGATTTTGGAAAAAATCGGTTCAGATTTAGATATAGCTGCCATATATATTTTTCACCGATCTGGTCATAATTGGCATGTATATCAACCGATCTTCCTCAAATTCCGTACATCCGAATATTTTATGAGTCTCGAAAAACTTGCAAAATATCAGCAAAATCGGTTCAGATTTAGATATAGCTCCCATATATAGCTTTCGCCCGATTTACACTCATTTGCCCACAGAGGCCAATTTTTTGCTCCGATTTAGTTGAAATTTTGCATAGGGAGTAGAATTAGCGTTGTAACTATGCGTGCCAAATTTGCTTGAAATCGGTTCAGATTTGGATATATCTCCCATATAAAGCTTTCGCCCGATTTACACTCATATGACCACAGAGGCCAATTTTTAACTCCGATTTAGTTGAAATTTTGCACAGGGAGTAGAATTAGCATTGTAGCTATGCGTGCCAAATTTAATTGAAATCGCTTCAGATTTAGATATAGCTCCCATATATATGTTTTTCTGATTTCGACAAAAATGGTCAAAATACCAACATTTTCCTTGTAAAATCGCCACTGCTTAGTCGAAAAGTTGTAAAAATGACTCTAATTTTTCTAAACTTCTAATACATATATATCGAGCGATAAATCATAAATAAACTTTTTCGAAGTTTCCTTAAAATTATATATATATATATATATATATATATATATATATATATATATATATATATATATATATATATATATATATATATATATATATATATATATATATATATATATATATATATATATATATATATATATATATATATATATATATATATATATATATATATATATATATATATATATATATTGCCCTAAAATTCGAAAAACCTACAAATTAGAGAATAATTATTTTTTGCCAGAAATAAAAAGAATGTTGTTAAAAAATTTGTGTAGTATATATATATACACAAATTTTTTAACAACATTCTTTTTATTTCTGGCAAAAAAAAATTATTCTCTAATTTGTAGGTTTTTCGAATTTTAGGACAAAATTTCCGGAAAAATATATATTTTTTTTAATTTCCGCTAAAACATATCTTTTAAAACTACGTTATGATGGTTTAAGCGATGGTTTTCGTACAATTCGGTCAAAATCTTTTCTAGTTGTATCTTAAAAGATACAGGGCGCATTTAAAGGTTATGATAATTTTTTTTGGCCAGTTTTTTATATATATTTTTGGATGATATTCCTTCAGCTAATAGGGCCTAGCGCATTGATGTAAATAAAGCAAATATAATTACATGTTTCCCTATTTTTTGGATTCGATCACAAAATTAATCGCTCCAGTTAATTTTTTAATTGAAATTGCTTCAGTCACGAAAATCAATCAATCACCGAAAAAATATAAATATAAAAGTATGCTTGATTAAAAATTTAATTGATGTCTTCCACACATTCCACTAATTGTTTTATTGATTCCAATGTGATCGCAAAACTCAATTTTAAAATTTGAAACATTCGTCTCTTTGCGCAAATCGACATTCTAAGAGATTAAAAAGTCTTCTTTTGACTTCTGCGATAATTGAAAAGTCGATTTTTGACATCGCCATTTTCTTCCTCTTTATGAGTTGTCATTATAAAAAGATCTAAATCCTTTCAAAGTTCTATTTCGATTTTTTTCTAAAAAAAAGTCGATTTGTCGATTTTACCAACATTATTGGAATTTGACGATTATACTCGTATTAAGTTGAAAAGCCATTTTTGTTTGTTGTATGAATCATGACCTATTCCCGTAAATCGTATATAAACCCATTCTAAAGAATTCTAATCTATTTGGGATTTTCTATATGTGTGAAGATCGTATCTTTTGAATGCATCCATGGATACATACACATAACATATGCAGTACAACCTCCCTAATCCGGACAGATATAGTTTCGCCCGGATTACTGAATTGTCCGGACTACAGTACAAAAAATTTAATGAATCTATTGGTTGGGGTTTTACATTTATATATATATTTCATAAGACATATGTTAGGTTACACTGAAAAAAAAATATTTACGTGATATTAAAGATTACGCAACCTACATTTTAGGATGCGAAATTTACAAAATATTAAGGACAAATTTCTTTAAAATAATGAAATTTTAATTAAAATAAAGTCTATAATATTTGCTTCAAACATTTTTTTCATTAAATTTAGGATGTCGTTGAACTTAGGCCAATTTTCCTTAAAGTAAAGAAACACATTTTTGTTTTAAAGAAATTGTCCTCAAATTAACTGAAATATTGAAACTTTAGATTTAAGATAAAAATGCTTCGAATATAGGCTAAGACTTATTTTGAGGATTTAGCGTCTTTGGTTTTAAGTTTTTTTTGGAATTAAGAAAACATTTTTTATTTTGAAGTATCCGTTATAATTTGGATTTTTAAACTGGCATTTGTTCGGACGCGAAAAGAGAATTAAAATTTGATAAATGAGATCTGTATCCTAATTTTAATTTTATTGGTCCTAGATTTAAAGCCAGATGGTCGCTAAATTTTTTTTTATTTTAAAGAAGCCTACACTCAAAAAAGTTTACTTGGATTCAAAGAGTTTGACCTTCCCTTAAGGGGTTTGGTATTGATTCCGAGCCAAAGATGCGGCTTCTTTAAAATAAAGACATATTTTAGCGACCTATCTGGCTTTAAATCTACACTCAAAAAAAAGTGAACTCTATATTTCACTAAAGCCAATTTAATTTTATTTTAGTTCATGGAATTATTATGTTTGGAGAAAGTTTCCTTTACTCTAATAGTTTTTGCGTACGCTAGCTAAATGAACTAAGAAATGGGCAAAATTATACACAAATTAAGCATAAAGATTCACTAAATTCGCATTTCTCACAAAAATAGTTCAATATTTCTTTAAATTTGTAAATTTTATTACAAATTCGTTCATCATGAACTTCGTATGTCACTAAAGACATTCTTGCAATTTTGAACCCCAATTTTTTCCTTCAAATTACAAAATTTTCTTTAACAAGTGAAAAAAATCATTTACGTCTAATAAATTTTCTTGAATTTGTCGAAAAATATTTACTAATTTTTGTGATATCAGCGTGATGCCAGCGTTTGTAATACTATTTAGTTAAATTTTTCTAAAAATATTCAAAATTTTCTAAACTTGAGCAAAAGTTTTCTTCCTGATGGATACACTGTTTTTTCAGTGTAGGATCAATAAAATTAAAATTAAGATACAAATCTCATTCATTTTCTTTTCGCGGTATATTTATAAAGCTATTCACGTACAAACAAATGCCAGTTTAAAAATCCAGATTATAACATATACTTCAAAGTAAAAAATGTTTTCTTATTTCCAAAAAATCTTTAAACCAAAGATGCAAAAACCTCAAAATAAGCGATTTTATCTTAAACCTAAATATTCAATATTTCACTTAGTTAGTTCCAAGACATACTTTAACGAAGGCACGCAAATTTCCTAGATTCGTGTCCTAAATTTAATGAAAAAATTTTTGAAGCAAAGATTGTAAACTTTATTTTCATTAAAATGTCATTATTTTAAAGAAATTTGTCCACGACATACGACTTTAACGGAGGGACTCAAATTTGCTAGATTGGCGCCCTAAACTTATTGAACAATTTTTTGAATCAAAGATCATGAATTTCATTAAAATTTAATAATTTAAAAAAAGTTGTCCTTAATATTGCCTAAATTTCGTGTCCTAAAATTTTGATTGCATAGTCTTTCATTTTAACATAGGTCAATATTTTTTTCACTGCATGTACATAAACTATTCCTGCCCTCTAAACTAGAGGCTTCATATAAAAATTAACTTAAAAAAATTACATAGTGCTTGAAAGTATTGACCATTTTACATAGATATAAGATATTTTCCACTTAAATTTGCTCTAATTTCAATCATTAGTGTGACTCTCTTATGTGGGAAATAGTATGTTTGAAGTAACAGACGATGGCGTCGTTGACAAACAATACCATACAGACAGAAGACAACATTAATACAAAAAAGTCACAGATCTTATTTGGATAGTAACTGTTAGTTATATGGCATGTGATGTCAGCATCCGTTCGTCATGAAAATAGAGAAAGAAACTTCGTTACACTTAACTCTGAAAGTATTGAACCTGTTTTTTTTGCTCTCTTGTTGTGTACCAAATATGAAATGTTCCAGGTTCAATGACTGACGCAGAACGCTCTTTTATTATGAAACAAACACATGCTCATATATACATAAATATTATTACACTAGGAAAGAATGAGCAATAGCACAAAATTTCACAAAATTTATTTTCGCACATAGTTATACCAATGCGAATGTGATTTAATTGCTATTATAAAATTTATTGGAAAAAATAATAATTTTTAATATATTTTCATAGACTATGTGTTGTTCCAAATTGATACGAGAAACATACCTTTTTATATATGTACATAGTGAATATGCTTACTTTTTGGACAAACATTACTTACCACTAAAAATAAGTGGGATTGTGAAAAAAAAAATAAAAATAAAAATGCGAACCAAATTTTTAAGATTTTCACATATGCTTTGAATTTCCAAATACGTAAGAGGAAACAATTCCGTAAATGAATATTAGTTTTAGCGCTACCTATATATAAAAAAAAATATTTATATACACAGAAAAAATGTTCACGAAATTTTTTCCAACTAAAGTCTTAATTGAGTTTGAAAAAAATCAATTAAAAATTCAATTGATTCAACAAATTTTTTAATTGAAACAAAAATCAATCATTGGTACTGTTAATTCTTTTATTGACTTTCAATTAATTTTTTAATTGATACTATCATTTCTGTGATTGAAGACATTTCAATTAAAAAAATAATGAATCAATTGATTTCGTGATTGAACCAGATTTTTTTTTGTGTGAACACACAAATAATTTTTTTATGATTCAATCAATATTTTTCTGATTGAAGACATTTCAATTAAAAAATTAATTGGATCAATTAATTTCATGATTGAATCAGAATTTTTTTTGTGTGTACACACAAAAAAATTTTTTCTGATTCAATTAAAAAAATTAATTGAAAGCCAATTAAAAATTAATTGAAAGCAAATTAAATAATTAATTGATCCAATTAAAATATTAATTGATACTATTAATTATAGTGATTGATTGTTGTTTCAATTAAAAAATTTGTTGAATCGATTAAATTTTTAATTGAATATTTTTTAAGACTCAATTAAGACTTTAATTAGAAATTTTTTGTGAATTTTTTTCTGTGTACGAATACAAAATTTGTTTTAGAGATATAATCCCTCATAGAAATTGACATAAATTGTTCAAACGGGAAGAGAAAACGCTAGCTTTCGATCGGTATAAAAACCTTTTGCCAAAAATCTTCCAAATCGCAGCAATTTTGCATATACGATACAAAGAGAAATGTGACCACTTTGGCCAACTGGAAAAAGATGGGGATCCAGATTTATATGTGAAAGATAGATGTTTTAGCCCTCTATTCGGTGGTAAAACGGATATTGCAAATGTGTGATTTTCAAATATGGTCTGGAAAAGAGTGAAGGTCATATGGATCTGTCATGGGGTAGTCCTACTAAGTTATCCCACGACCGGACCCTTCCATATGTTTTGACCAGAACTGGGTATGGTCCATGCACACCAGGGACAAGTTCTGTACCGGTCTCGAATATTGACCTAATAGGTACGATTATGCTACCTAAACTTTAGGTTGCATAATCAATTTACATAATATTAGGGGCAAATTTCTTTAAAATAAAGCACTTTTAATTAAAAGAAAGTTTATAATCTTTAAAAATCTTCTTTAAATTTAGAACACGAATCTTTGAAATTCACGTCCCTCTGTCAAAATCGCATATCTTTGAAGTAAAGCTAATTTTCCTTAAAGCAAAGAAAAACGTTTTTGATTTAAAAAAATAATCTTGAAACTAACTGATATATTGAATCTTCAGATTAAAGATAAACAGATAACTCCCTAAAAACTGTATTTATTATAAATCCAAAATCCTTAAGAGAAAGTCAAAACATTTGGATCCACGTAAACGTTTTTTTTAATCCTCCATAGAAATTGTCATAAATTAGCAAAAGATATAGGAAAGCCTAATTTTAACCAAAAGATACACTGAAACTATAGCTTTTGATTGGAATACAAACCTTTTGCAAAAAATAGTCCAAATCGCAGTAATGTTGCATATACGAAACAGAAATAAATGTGACCACATGGGGATCCAGATTTATATGTGAGAGATAGATCTTTTAGCCCTCTCTATCCGATGGTAAAAACGGATATTGCAAAATGTGTTTGTGATTCTCAAATATGGCCTGAAAAATAGTGAAGGTTCATGAGGATCTGTCATGTGGTAGTTCTACCGGGGGCCGGTCCCTTCTATATGTTTAACATTGAGTGGTTTTTAAAATGTAGAATTTTAGGTAATTCCAAAAAAACTATACATTTCCGTATTTTTGCAACAGCAAAAGTGGGAATTCCACTTTTATTTTTGACACAATCTTTTATATGGACAATGTTTTGATATATCCACCAAAGTCCAAAAACCCAGAGCCACTATCCCCCATGTTCCGATATTCGGAATCGTAAATCGCAAGAATTTATTTTTCTTATAAAGGAAAATTTGAGATGCTATCGGGCTTAAATTCCATTTGTATTTGAACTTCTTACCAAAGAGAACTATGTTGCAAAATGTAAATTTGTATTTTTTAGGGTTATGAAAATATAGCGATTCCGAATATCGGAGCATACCACTATGTCACACTTAGGTTAGGTTAAGTTCAGGTTAGGTTTTGCAAGTAGAATGCTTCTTGTCTCATTCACACCCTCAAAAAAAATCATTTCTATAACATATACCCCAACGCACATTTTGCTTCAAGCATATATATTTTCAGGATTGGTCCAAACAAAGTATTGTTTGTATTGCTCAAAAATATTATGTTTCACCTTTTAATTTAATGAAATTTTCTTTGTGTATATACATATATTTTTAAGGTGCCAATTGGTTACATCCATTCTTTTACTTGCAGCTTACTCCCTAGGTCTTAGATCTCGACCGAAGCGGGTTCTTTTGGCCGAAGCCGAAGCCAGTGTTCAGCAAAAAAAAAACGAACATTGGCTTCTCAAATTTGTAATTAAAGAAATTTGGTGTGTTTTAGTTCAATACTAGAATATTTTTTTTTTCAAAGAATGCATAAATACAACAATAAAAGGTAATCCAGTACAAAAAAAAAATATTGTCGTGAGGTCAAAGATTTCTTGTCTTTAAAATACGAATGCAAATTTTGCATAGAAGACGCATTTCTCTAATATAAAGTTTTTTTCCTTGTCCAAAAGTCGATAAACTTTTCAATGAAGACGTTTTGTCCTTATAATCAAGTGATTTCACTTAAAAATGGGTATCATAACATAAAAGAAAAAATGTTTGGGCTAAGGTACCTTACTTGTATTCTCCGCTTCTTTGGCTCGGAATCAATACCAACATTTTTAAAGTAAAGACAACATCTTTAGAACCGATCATAGGTTAGGTTAGGTTAGGCTATGTGGCAGCCCGATGTATCGGGCTCACTTAGACTATTCAGCCCATTGTGATACCACAGTGGTGAACTTCTCTCTTATCACTGAGTGCTGCCCGATTCCATGTTAAGCTCAATGACAAGGGACCTCCTTTTTATAGCCGAGTCCGAACGGCGTTCCACCTTGCAGTGAAACCACTTAGAGAAGTTTTGAAACCCTCAGAAATGTCACCAGCATTACTGAGGTGGGATAATCCACAGCTGAAAAAACTTTTTGGTGTTCGGTCGTAGCAGGAATCGAACCCACGACCTTGTGTATGCAAGGCGGGCATGCTAACCATTGCACCACGGTGGCTCCCTAATCCGATATAAGAACCGATCATGCTTTTTTTTTTAGTGTACAGTAGTTTGATATTATAATGACAAAAAAGGATTTTTTTATAATTTTTTACGTTTTATTTGTACTGGGTGTTTTGACTGAGACAAATTCATCACTTGCACAATTCAATATGAAATAAATTATTCAAAGAGCTTCAGTTAACCCTCTAATGCCCAATCCCGCCTTTAGACGGGCTTCGTTAAATCAGGAAATTTTTTGTTAAACACACCTTAAGCCAATAAAAATGATTAAAATCAAAAGTAAACTTAATTAAAACTATTGAAGAGGCTTTGGAACATATACTGAATTTTACACTATATTTTTTTCTCATGTAGTTTTCTTGATTTTGTATCGTAAATATTGAATATTTAATCAGCTGAAAAAAAAATTGGGCCATTAGAGGGTTAATCGGCCTCTTGACACCGAAGACCGATTCGTGGCCGATTATCGATTTTTGGCCGAAGCCGAAGGCAATGCTTCGGTCGAGCTCTACTAGGTCTCTCTTTGTAAACACATATATGTTTATAGACTATTTCTAAATTAATATATGTTTGCATCCAAACATATTATATTTACAAAAATGTTATGTCCCAAACATAATATGTTCTAACATATTAATATATATATCGCAAACATGTTGTGCTAGGTTATGAACATTATATGCTTGCACTTAAAAGTAATGTATTAACAAATTTGAGTTCCAAACATATAATTTTTACACCCAAACATATGAAAACGGTTTTTTTTCGTCCGTGCAGTTGGATAATACCATTTCAAGTGATTGGAATAACCAAAATCCTTGGGCTGATTGTTATTATGTATCTTCAGTGGGATATCATGGAAGCCACACCACGCTAGATGTTCTCCTGAACTCTATAACCCTATTTACACACAAAGAAAAAAACGTTTAGAAAACGTGTACCGAAAACGTTTTTCTTTTGTTAGAGTTCTTCTTCAACCGTCGAACTGAACGGACGTGTTTTTTTTTTAATAGCGGAGTATTTCATCGTAATAAGTACTTATTACGAATTTCACGTGTGGTGGAAATAATAAACCACCATGCAGCGAAATTCAAAGTCATCCACTGGGTTGCTAACTTCAGGGCCCAGTGGACGGGTAACGACTGAAGTTATAAATTTGGGTATCGACCAAGAGTCAGGCCCAATTAGTCGACCTGTAGACGGGTCGACTGGCGGTGACACTTTGGCAAGTCGAACCTTTTCTAAGGTGACGACATCAAAAGGAGGCAATCCCTCTCGAAAGAGATTCAAGGAACGAAGAAATGCTTTGTTTATCCTAAAGAAATTAGGATCAGTCGACCCAAGCACGTTGTCGGCTAAGCAAAGCGATTCCTTAAAATGGGCTCAAGGAATTCTTGAAGCTGGAAAAAGGGAACGATCACCGGATGAGCTGCCATCCTCTAAACGGGATCAAAGATCGTTTGCCTCAGTTGCAAAAGACAGCCTTGTGATGGCTATTATTAATAAAGGAGCATTGGACGGTATGATTCCAAGGCAAAAATGGGGGGAAATTGAGAACGCGATGTCTGGTGTCTACTCAGAGGTGCGAAAAAAGTTTCCCGGACCAAGTCCTCGACGGCAAGATGCTGGATGGTATCAAGGACGATATAAGTTAATAGCTTTTGCAGACCAGAGGTCTATGGATTGCTTTAAAGCTGCATTGATGCTAATTGGTGAAGTTTGGGAAGGAGCCGCTTTGGAGTTAGTCGATAAAAAAGACATACCGGCTAAACCTAGAGCACATGCATGGATACCGGCAAACCCTCCTGATCCTGAGTCAATACTAGAGAGACTAAAAGAATGTAACCCAGATCTTCCAACCGCCGATTGGAAGGTTGGTCGTTTGGATGAGGTGGATGGACCAAGACGGCATGCGGTGTTTATATTAAACATAGAGTCGCTGCCACATCTAGCCCAGACCCAAGGACGCGTAAGTTATGGCTTTCATGATATCCATATGAAGGTATACAAAAGCGATCAGCCAAAGGATTCCGAAACGGACAAGCCTCCGGTAGAGTCAGCAGTGGAAAAATCTCCTAGCGAAGCCGAAGGAGACATAAAACCTGCAGACTATGGCGAAAATCATATGCGGGAAGTTTCTACAGGCTCAAGCCTCACCAAAACTGAACCGCGGATTGTTGCGAGAGTCACCGAGATCTGTGAAGAGGAAGCCCTTGATGACTCAATTGAAGCGGCTGATGTGACGGTGGTTGAAAATTTGGATGGTTCTACGGTTCCCCCAGATAAATCTTCACCATTGTAAGGCCGCTTGTGCTGCCTTAAAAGTTCTCCTGATGAAAGGAGACATAGATATAGTTCTTATTCAAGAACCATACATATATAAGAACAAGATCTGTGAATTAAGCACTCCGGGTTTCAAACTTTTGCATAATACCGGTACCGATATAAATCGAGCATGTATAATTGCTAAAAACGAACTAAACTTGTTTCTGCTTCCTTCATTGAGCAATGCAGACACTGTCGTAGCCAGTCTAGAGATATCCACATGCAAATATTGGGTATCTTCGGTCTACATGGGACACGATAGGGAGATGCCACCCTGTGCCGTTAAGACCTTAGTTGAGGAGTCACTAAAAACAAAGACAAAACTCATTATGGGATGCGATGCAAATGCACATCATAGTATTTGGGGAAGTAGTGATACTAATGCAAGGGGAGAGTCGCTAATAGAGTTTATTTTGCGTACTAACCTGGTAGTTTGAAATAAGGGAGATGCACCAACCTTCGTCACCAGGAACAGACAAGAGGTTTTGGACGTAACGTTGACCTCTCCGGAACTGAATGATAAGATATCTGAGTGGCAAGTTTTGAGGGAACATAGCTTCTCAGATCATCGCTACATCAGTTTCAGATTGGCTGTTCGTACTTCAAAGACCATATTTCCGCCAAATGTTAGGAAAGCTGATTGGAATAGGTATAGGGAATCGTTCAATTCGATGATACCGGAAATGCCGGAGACAAATATGAGCACTGTGCAAAATATCGAACACGCAGTGGAGCGGATTACTAAGGCCTTCAACATTTCACTGAAAGCTGCTTGCCCTAGAGGAAAGCCAAGGGGAAAAAATCGGCCGCCATGGTGGACTACGGAGTTAAGTAATATGAGGAAATCCTGCAGGAAGCTCTTTAACAAAGCAAAGTCCACAAGAGCTCCGGAGGATTGGGACACTTACAAGATGAATCTGAGAGAATATAAACGAGAACTGAGAAGGTCTCAACAAAACTCTTGGGATGATTACTGTAGCAGTATTGAGAATACGTCAGAGGCTTCCAGACTACGGAAGGTACTAGCATCCACTAACACCGCTCCAGGTTTCATTAAAACATCGGAGGGAAATTGGACAACGTCCAGTGAGGAGACGTTGGAGGTACTTTTGGACACACACTTCCCTGGAAATCAGACGGTTGAACCATGTTCCGGCGGTGTAACAGAGGCTCAGCGATCATTTCCTATCGAGGAAATTGTGTCGGAATCTAGAATAAAATGGGCTTTAAATAGCTTTGGACCATTCAAATCCCCCGGACCTGATGGAATTACTCCGGCGGAGTTACAGGCAGTGGCTGAAAGAGTTATCCCCTGGTTGACGGTGATATATAAACGATGTGTAAACTTAGCATATATTCCAGAAAAGTGGAGGGAAACAAAAGTCGTCTTCATACCTAAAGCAGGAAAAGCCTCTCACTCGAGTGCGAAGGATTTCCGACCAATCAGCTTATCCTCATTCCTACTTAAGACCCTGGAGAGGATGATAGACATGTATCTTAGAACTAGCGTGGATTCAAGTTTGCTCTCGAAACGACAGCATGCATACTCGAAGGGCAGGTCTACTGAGACCGCATTGCATGAACTAGTCAGCTTTATTGAAAGCTCACTATCTGTCAAAGAATACACAATCGTGGCGTTTCTAGACATCGAAGGGGCGTTCAATAATGTCCATCCGAGCTCGATATTAAATGGACTGACAACTCTGAATGTTGATCCAGGTATACTTAGGCTGTTAGACGAACTTCTAATAAAGAGACGTATTTCAGCCACACTAGGGCAAGCAAACATACAAAGGTATGTGAACAGAGGCACTCCCCAAGGAGGAGTTCTATCACCTCTTCTTTGGAATGTTGCTATAAACAACCTTCTGGTTTCCCTAGAAAAAGAAAGGATAAAAGTGGTGGCATACGCAGATGATGTGGCGCTAGCAGTCAGGGGAAAATTCCCATCCACAATCAGAGATATTATACAGAGAGCTCTCCGGATGACTGAGAAATGGGCGAAAGATAATGGTCTTGGTGTAAATCCAGCAAAGACAGAACTAGTCATGTACTGCAAAGATCGTAAAACTCCCACGGTTAGGCCCATTTCCTTAGGGGGTACTGAAATTCCCTTTGGTGAGTGTGCAAAATACCTTGGCGTTATTTTGGACAGGAAGCTGAATTTTAGGCTTAATATTGAAGAGAGGGCGAGAAAAGCCACGGTAGCTTTGTACTCGTGCAAAAAGGCAATAGGGAAAAAGTGGGGACTAAAACCAAAAATTGTGCATTGGCTATACACTGCAGTAGTTAGACCTATAATGCTATATGGTGTTGTAGTCTGGTGGCCGGCACTTCAGAAACCGACTTGTTTAGATAAAGTTCAGCGTATGGCGAGCTTATGTATCTCAGGCGCATTTAGTAAGACAGGAACAGACTCCCTTAATGTCATGCTACATCTATTGCCTTTAGACATTTTGGCCAAACAGTCAGCTGCAACAACGGCTGTGCGGTTGCGCGAGCTATCGCTGTGGTCGGAAAAAATGTACGGTCATAGTTCGGTCCTCAAAATAATGCCAGATGTGCCTAACGTAGTGGATTATACCCTGGCAAAACCACTTTTCGACAAAAAGTTTGAAACTCTAATTCCCAACAGTGAGGCGTGGTGTACACAGACCAGGGATGGAAAATGCAGTACTATAGTACTTTTTTCAATACTTTTTCACCCCGGTCAGTACCGTAGTACCCCCGCGAAAGATTTAGTACCTTTTGTGTAGACATTTTTGAGTCGATATCAGATTTATGGTACAATAGCTTTGACAAAATATTTTAATATTTTGAGAAAGTCTTTATCAACCTTATTTGCTAATAGTCTTTTACAAATATGGCAAAACAAACATGTTCATGTGGGAAGAAAATCTCGATTTTGTAAAAGACATAGTCAAAAACCGGATTTTATTGAACTTCAAGAATGTTTTAGTCGAAAAAAGAATGTGATTCTATATTATCGATTTTTTATTTCGGTAGAAAATGTTGTCAAAATTTTATTTCTATATAGAATTTTTGCAAAATTTTATTTTTATAGAAAATTTTGTCAAAAATTTATTTCAATTGAAAATTTTGTACAAATTTTATTTCTGTAGGAAATTTTTGCAAAATTTGATTTCTATAGAAAAAATTTTGCAACATTTTTTTTCTACAGATTTTTTTTGCAAAATTTTATTTATATAGAAAATTTTTGCAAAATTTTATTTATATAGAAAATTTTGTCAAAATTTTATTTTCTTTAAAATTTAGTCTCTTGACAATAATTTTCCAGTGAAATTTTTGTTGAAATTTAGTAAAAAGTACCTTTCCGCTCAAAAAATACCTTTTTTGTACTTTCTTAAAAATTGTATTTTCCATCCCTGACACAGACCCCGGGGAATAAAAGATATATAGATTTCTATACTGATGGCTCCAAATTGAATGGACAAGTGGGGTTCGGAGTATATTCTAAAGATCTGGAAATTCGAATAGCGAAAAGATTACCTAATCACTGTAGTGTTTTTCAGGCTGAAATATTAGCAATAAGAGAGGTGGCGAATTGGCTGAGAAGTAATGTTCCAACAAATATTGGCATTAATATATACTCAGACAGTCAACCTGCAATAAAATCCTTGGACTCTGTGTTCCTCAACTCGAAAACGGCCATCGACTGCCGCAAATCTCTCAATGAGATGGCTGAGCAGTACAATATTCACCTAATATGGGTGCCTGGCCATAGGAACATACCGGGGAACTGCGAAGCGGATGAGTTGGCAAGGCTAAGGATTACCTTACATATTCCAGGGGAACTGGAATTTGTTGGTATGCCCCTAGCTACCTGCAAGCTCATGCTGCGTGAGAAGGCTGTTAGGATGGCAAATGTTCGATGGGAGAATTGCAAGGGTTGTAACGACACCAAGCAAATATGGCCCCATTTCAACTTAAACCGCACACTAGATATGCTAATGTTCTCGAGACGTCAGATATCACTCCTGATATCTGCTATAACGGGTCGTTGCCTGATAGGAGATTTTGCAAAAACTATTGGCGCGAAGTATAATGACTATTGTATGAGCTGTCATGATGCGGAGGAAAAAGAATCAATTAAACACCTCTTGTGTGAGTGTCCTGCATTTTGTGTAAAGCGCAAGCAACTTTTAGGAGCATATAGCTTCAGATTACTGGCGGATCTGGAAAACGTTAACTTAAGCAGTCTGCTAATGTTTTTGGAACAATCTGGTTGGTTCAACAAAGAAAAATAATCAAGAAGGTTCAGCGGTTAAAACTAGAAGTGCCCATATGTAATAGGTACTTTTAGTTAATGTGGTATCACAATGGACTGAATAGTCTAAGTGAGCCTGAATCTTAATCGGGCTGCCACTTTAACCTAACCTAACCTAACCTTTGTTAGAGTTTTTTGAATTGCTTCGAAAAGTATACACTTTTATCACCAAAAAAAAATCGTTTGTTACAAAATTTTTATTTTTTCAATAAAAAAGTTATTTAAACCAACAACACAGTCGATTTCGTTTATATCAAACACTGTTCCTTTCTGACTTTAGGTCTTTAATAAATAAGACACATTTTACAGTTCATAGAAAAAATTTAATATAGTAGTAATGTTGAACATTTTTTCGGAATCTTCCGACCTTAAGGCCGGTACTCTGTTCGGTTTTCGCGTTGAAACTTCATACAAAACCAAAAAATGCGAAAAATTTGCGAAATTTTTTCCATTTGTGATACTTTGTTTTTTTCGTGTTGAAAAACTGACGTTTATAGCACGGCGCCATTTGCAATGTGAATTAAGAAATAATTTATTTATTAAAAACTATTTGTGCGGGTTTATAAATCAAACACGGACCATATTTTTGTTCCGAAACTATACAAAGGATCAAAGGAATAGCAGATCAATTGCCCAAGGAAAAATAAAATGTTATTTTGTAAAAACAAGCAACACCACCAACTTAATCCAATATCGCTCCCTGTAAAATAGCGCTCCAATCTACCTAAAAAACGCCGCTTTCTATGTGCGAAATAATGGTTTCCATAAAATTTTTCGCAAGAATGAACATAGTACCGGCCTTTATCTGGAATATATGTAAACAAAAAAAAAACTTTGGTCGAAGCAGGGATCGAACCCACGACCCTTGGCATGCAAGTCGGACGTAGCAACCACTGCTCCACGGTGCCCAACTAAATGTATTTTTCTGTTAAATAAACTTTGTTTAATCGGCTCGTGGGCGCCGCAAGCTATGCTACATATAAAAATATATCTTACATGGGTAATTGTCTATTGATGACAATAACGGCTACATAGTTCAGTGGATAGTGTGTTGGCTTACAAATTACATGGTCCGCGGTTCGATTCTCCGTCCAGGCGAAAGGTAAAAAAAAAATTTTAAATTTATAAAATCGTATAATTTCTTCTACATTGTTTGTATTACAAAAAAAGGTGCTAAGAACTAAAAAACTTCGTGGAAGTGAGAAAGATTTGAGGGAAAATGCAATTAGCTAGAAAAAAAAATTTTTTTGAGGTAGTCTTTATGAAATTGTTTTTACATCCTGGAAAAGAATAAACGTTTATCACAAAAAGTATATACTTTTCTTCCAAATACACTTCCTTTCAACGAAAAGCAAATGAGAAACGAACTTTGTTTGTCTAAAATTTCGTTTGGGAGGAAAGAATTATTTTTTTGCGTGTAAAGTGTATGGAGATTTTCAATTTTATTTTTCTCAGCGTTAATTTTCATTCATCCAATCAGCTTCCCTAATATTTTCACAATGGATAAGATCTCTTTTACAAATTTTTATGTAAATTTATATACCATACATATATGTTTCATGAAATATATGACTTAAAGCACATTTATGTATGTAAGTATGTGAATCGACAATTACAAAGTAAAAAAAAATATTTTATTTTTTTTTGATGCTTTTGGCAACATTTCATATGGCTGATGGCGGCGGTACACAAAAATAAAAGACGAAAAATTTGACAAACAACAGAAAATACAATGACCGGGAAGTGTAAACAATGAATATGGGAAAACGGTACGCGGATATAGACAGACGAAAAGGCAGAAACTCGAAGAAGAACGCCAAAATAGAACACAGTCACAGAATTAAAATTTGTAAAAGAACAAAAATAATAAAAACACTTAACAATATCCGAATGCGAAGAAAACCCATTAAATGTGTACAGACAAAAGAGTATATCTACCAAAAAAATTGGGTAATTTCAAGGTTTTGTTTGTTTCCATTTCATTTTATTTTTTGTATAATCGCATTTAATGTAAACACCAAATTTATTATTATTTGTTTATCATTATTATGCCGTCACTCATCATTGTTTTCACGAATTATTATGTGTTATTGCAGATCACATGAAAATGCAATGATCTAGCAAATATTAGTCTTTAAACTTGGAATTATCACTGAAATAAAATCAAATAATGTATAACATAAAGGAATTTTATCGGAAATTTTAAACTTCGCCTTACTTTTTGCCCACAAAGCTAAGTACGAAACCCCGCTATTACTTTTAATGTACATCGAAGAATGCTCTTCCAGAGATGCGCTTATTTTTCACTTCACAACGAGTTCTTTTGAGGAGATCCTTAAAAACCTCTTGTTTTATTCTATATAAAGGTAAGTACTATGTTCAGTTTTCATGCAGAAAACCAACTTGTTTTCATGATTACTTTTTTGAATGAATTAATTTAGAAATATAAAATATTTTGCAATCAATGTCTTGAATCATTTCTATCCATAATTTGACAAGGCTCTCTTTTGTAGCGCTGGATCTTGCGCTCTAGATGATGTGTATCAACACTTACGTTTTTGGGTGGTGGTTGTGTATCCATGAGATGATGGTTTGGATGATTGCTGCGATAACAACCCAGGAGATACTGCTTTGACAACATGTAGTTGTGTATTCGCACTGGGATGATCTTTGTCTCCACATAAAGGTGAACCAGGGGTGTGCTGCGGAGACACCCAGTCGCAGTTGTAAGGGCAGCGTTCTCGAAGGTCTGTATGTTATTCCAATGCGTATCAATTGTGAGAATTGTGTTTTAAATTTGCCCTTATTTCAATAATCCGTTTCTTTGGCTCGGAATCAATACCAAAATCATTAGTGTAAAAACAAAATCTTTGGAACCAGGAATGCTTTTTTTTTCACTGTAACGTAATCAGACTCCTAATGTTTGTTTTTTTTTTTCAATAAAAATTTGACGTCACTAAAATGATTGATTTTTTCTGTGTATGCATTATTTGAATTTCCCCAATAATACAACATAATTTTATCAAATTGTATATGATAAGATGTGTTTAAATGTGCCAATATAATTGAAAACAATCCATTTTGCATTTGCGGTAATGCATTGTTTGTTGATATACAATATGAGGTACTCTTTGATCAGTAATATTATGTACGCTAGCCATTATATGATAGGCGGTTTATTTGGGCTTGGACGATAAAGCGAAACGGGCATTTTTTATCCCCCAGAGTAATCTTCATTTTTGTTGTTTTTTTTTTTTTTTTTTTGAATGGAATATGGAATAAAGAGTGCGGACGATTTGTATGACTTACACAATTACAAGACTTGTGATTAAAAAAAAGTTAATTACAATACATAAAATAAAAATAAATGAGCGTAAACACAACAATTTCATTGTATTCCACGTAAATGATGTGATCATTTCATTCTGTTTTTTTTTTTTTTTTTTAATTTGGTTATATTTCTCATTGTTTATTGCTAAAGTCACTTGTGCGTGAGATAAGCAATCAAAATTGAGTTTAAAACAGGTTTTGTATTTAGATCGCGACGCAGAATAGGTAATACGCGTAATATTTCATAATAAAATAGAACGCATATGCAAAATCAAAGGTTGACTTTACAAAATTATTTTACAATGTCGTAATTCGTGATCTCATAAACTACACGCAAAAAAAATAATTCTTCCCTCCCAAACAAAATTTTAGACAAACAAACATTGTTTCCCATTTTGTTTCTGGCTAATTGCATCTTCCCTCACTTCCACATTTTTTTAGTTCTTAGTTCCTTTTTCTGTAATACAAACAATGGAGAAGAAATTGTTTGATTTTATACGTTTTTTTCTTAATTTTACCTTTCGCCTGAACGGAGAATCGAAACGCGGACCATACAGTTTGTAAGCCAACACACTATCCACTGGGCTACGTTGTCGACAATTATCGCTATAGCATCAACGCACAAGCAACGCAAAGATCCAATCTGTTATATTTATAAAGCATAGTTTTCGGCGTCCATCAGCCGATTAAAGAAACTTTATTTAACAGAAAAATACATTTAGTTGTCCACCGTGGAGCAATCGTTAGCACATCCGCCTTGCATACAAAGGGTTGTGGTTTCAATTCCTGCTTCGACAGTATACCAATTTTTTTTTTTACATATATTCCAAAAATGTTCAGAAGATTCCGAAAAGGTGTTCGGCAACTTCAAAATGTGTCTTATTATAGACGTACAGCCGTATTCATAAAAAAGTTAATCAACCTTTATAAACAACTGATAGACTATTTCATGAAAAATTTCATTCATAAACGATTAATAGCTTATCACACAGAAAAAAAATTCACAAAAATATTTGCAATTAAAATTTTTACTGAATTTTCAAAAATATTCAATTAAAAATTTAAATGATCCAAAAAATTTTTTAATTAAAATAAAAAATCTATCACAAAAATTAATAGTATCAATTAATTTTTTAATTGACTTTGGTGATTGATACTATCTTTTCTGTGATTGAAGATATTTCAATTAAAAATTAATTGGATCAATTAATTTCGTGATTGAATGGAAATATTACTTTTTTATGAGCAATCTTCTAATATGTCATTGGTAAGTTGCAAAAATTTATTATAAGATGTGCCCTTCTTTAACTCTTTGGTAAAATTGGAAAATGCTACTTTTGGACCAAACCATTATAGTCAGAAAAGACCAGTTTATTATCCCAATTAATATTTTAATTAAATGAAAAAAAGTTTGGAAATTAAATAAATCAATAAAAAATGTAAAAGATTAAACATTTTTTAATTAAAAAAATTGTCTATATTAATTAAATTTTTAATTGGGCCAATGAATTTTTCAATTAACATTAGTGATTGATAATATCATTCCAGTAATTGCAGAAATTTTAATTAACAATTAATTGGGTCAATTATTTAGTAATTGAAGATAAAAAATGTTTTTCTGTGTATATGACTCAAACCTAAAAAAAATCTAACTAAAATTATAATCGGAAAAATTATAAGTATAAACTCTTATAAAATTACGTGAAAATTACAAAACTAATAATAATCAACAAGAATCCATTTATTATTATATCATAATATCAAACTCTATACACTTTTGCATGCGTTTGAACCAGTGTTGACTGGGGATTTTTAGGGGTAAGATTTATTTGGGGGATTTTTGGGGGAAAAAATATTTTAGATCTTACATAGTGGACCAATTCTAAACCACATTCGGAACAATTCTGACATGAATTATGAGAAAAAAAGATGCGGGAAGTCAACCCAAGTTCCTAAATATATGCAAGTATGCAATAGCATTATTTTCGTTATCTTTTTCAAACGTTTCTGTTGAAAGGGCATTTTAAATGTAACTTAGCAGTTAAATTTTCATTAAATTTTTGGTCTTATAATTTTTTGCCTACACGTTTGACGAACAACTATAATTTTTGTTTATTTTTTATTTCCATTATTTATAATTTATAACCCGTTTTATTATTAAGTTGATTTAAAAGATTTATACATTGAATTATTTTGTTTTGCCTACTTTCCTCAGGGACGAAATTTTAGAAAACAAAATTCCCTTTTGTTATAAAGTATTTTCGTAAAGAGCAAATACACTCGATATGTGTTGTGATGATTTCATCTAATGGTTTTTGTTAACTTCAAAAGAAAATTTATTTTGTCTAAAATTTAGACCTCAGAAAAGAAATTTAATTTGTAAAGGGTAGTACTACAGGATTTTTCCATGAAATTTGGGACCCCTTTTTTCTAAGTCTAAGTGAGCCTGATACATCGGGCTGCCACCTAACCTAACCTAATTTAGGGTTTTTTTTTTCTTAAGATCTGGGGGGAAGAATCAAACATCACCTGGCAACACTGGTTTGAACCAATGATCGAAGCAGTTATATCACAATGATACATTCAAAAAATAAATTCTGAACCGCTTCTTCAGGTGTCGAAAAAGTTGACCTCTCTTTTTTTACGCACGGGAATAAATATAAGTCATTCGATACCAAGTCATGGCTATACGGCGGGCGACTTAACAAATCTGCATTGTCTGGTTGTTGGCATCCGTCTACGGTGGTTGATTTTCTCGATTTCTTGCAAGATAACTTCTCTAAGTGGTTTTACCGCAATGTGGAACGCCGTTCGTATTCGGCTTTAAAATGAGGTCCCTTATCATTGAGTTAAACATAAAATCGGGCAGCACTCATACATGAGAGAGAAGTTCGTCACTTGTGGTATCACAAGGGACTGAATGAAATTTTTCGTCACATCTTTTTTGGGAGACTAGAAGAGCACATTTTTTTAACTTTAGTCACATCGGGCGATTCAGAATCTAAAGTGAAAACATCAATTTATAAATGACATATCAAATACGTTATCTTCAAACTATAGGTACTTTTAAATAAAACTCTACAATATTTTTTGTAGTTTGCTTCCAAGAGACAGATGGACTGGCATACATCTTTAGATGGCTTTATTATTTCACCTTGCTGAAGTATATGTACAGTTTAAATGATTACTAGCCAATATGTTTCAAATGGAATAGCAAATTTATTATACTCATGTCTATCCTCTGACAGAGGGCATGGAAATATTGATAGTATGGTTAAGTATTCACTTTGAAAAATCAAGATAATATATTTTGGCTATGCTCATGTCTATTAAATACCGCACAATTTGCCATTAAAAGATATTTATTTTTTTCTTCTCACATATTGACTATCAAGATGCTTAAAGTGTATCAAAACATTATATGTATAAGCTTTCATGGCATTTTAATGTGTTTTAGTAGACATAGTAAAATTTAAAATTGTTTATAGGGCAAATAACGCACATACCTGTTGACTATGTTATCACATTGAGCATATTTATGTAGAGTAAAAGAAAATCGCCGATTTTTTTTTTGGGATACAAAAGTTTAAAATTGACAATTTGTCAAAAAAAGTCACGATTTTTAACGAAAAAGTCGACTTTGGAATAAAATATTTCTAGAGTAACTCTAAGAGTATCTACACTGAAAGAAAAAAAATTTATTTTCAGAGAAATGAAATTTTAGGCAAAGTTTACTTTACTCTAAAAAATGTACGTTAAAAGCAAATAAAAAAAGATAGAGGCACTCGTCGTTGCAACGCTTATCATAATTTGGATTTATTGGCTCTTAAAGAAAATGCTCCATAAGGCAGGGGAATTTCGTTTGTCTAAAATTTTAATGAGCCAGTGAAAACAAGAAATAAAAACAAAAATAATTATTTCCTAGGAAAACATTCAATTATATTTTTGTTGGGAAATATTTTTTTATTTAATTAAAATGTTAATTGGGACAATTAATACTTTTGTTTTACATCTTAACCAATTTATTTTTTAATTTGATTAAAACATAAATTTATGTTTTTATACCCTCCACCATAGGATGGGGGGTATATTAACTTTGTCATTCTGTTTGTAACACATCGAAATATTGGTCTAAATCCCCATAAAGTGAAATTCTGAGTCGATCTAGCTTTGTCCGTCCGTCCGGCTTTCCGTCCGTCTGAGGAAATCACGAAACAAGCTATCGACTTGAAACTTGGCACAAGTACTTGTTATTGATGTAGGTCAGATGGTATTGCAAATGGGCCATATCGGACCACGTTTTGCCCCCATATAAACCGACCCCTAGATTTGGCTTGCGGAGGCTCTAGGAGGAGTAAAATCCATCAGATCTGGTTGAAATTTGGTACGTGGTGTTAGTATATGACATCTAACACCCATGCAAAAATTGGTCCATAATTATATATAGCCCCCATAACAGGTTGGCTAATAAGTCCCCGGTCTGACGCATAGATGACGTCGCTAGTATTAAATGCATATTATTTTTATATAGTACCAACCTTCAAATGATTCGTGTCAAAATTTGACGTCTGTAAGTCAATTAGTTTGTGAGATAGAGCGTCTTTTGTGAAGCAACTTTTGTTATTGTGAAAAAAATGGAAAAAAAGGAATTTCGTGTTTTGATAAAATACTATTTTCTGAAGGGAGAAAATACGGTGGAAGGAAAAACTTGGCTTGATAATGAGTTTCCGGACACTGCCCCCAGGGAAATCAATAATAATTGATTGGTATGCAAAATTCAAGCGTGGTGAAATGAGCACGGAGGACGGTGAACGCAGTGGACGCCCGAAAGAGGTGGTTACCAACGAAAACATCAAAAAAAATCCATAAAATGATTTTGAATGACCGTAAAATGAAGTTGATCGAGATAGCAGAGGCCTTAAAGATATCAAAGGAATGTGGTGGTCATATCATTCATCAATATTTGGATATGCGGGAGCTCTGTGCAAAATGGGTATAGCGCGAGCTCACATTTGACCAAAAACAACAACGTGTTGATGATTCTGAGCGGTGTTTGCAGCTGTTAACTCGTAATACACCGAGTTTTTCCGTCGATATGTGACAATGGATGAAACATGGCTCCATCACTACACTCCTGAGTCTAATCGACAGTCGGCTGAGTGGACAGCGACCGGTGAACCGTCTCCGAAGCGTGGAAAGACTCAAAAGTCCGCTGGCAAAGTAATGGCCTCTGTTTTTTGGGATGCACATGGAATAATTTTTATCGATTATCTTGGGAAAGGAAAAACCATCAACAGTGGCTATTATATGGCGTTATTGGAGCGTTTGAAGGTCGAAATCGCGGCAAAACGGCCCCATATGAAGAAGAAAAAAGTGTTGTTCCACCAAGACAACGCACCGTGCCACAAGTCATTGAGAGATAGCAAAAATTCATGAATTGGGCTTCGAATTGCTTCCCCACCCACCGTAATCTCCAGATCTGGCCCCCAGCGACTTTTTCTTGTTCTCAGACCTCAAAAGGATGCTTGCAGAGAAAAAATTTGGCTGCAATGAATAGGTGATCGCCGAAACTGAGGCCTATTTTGAGGCAAAACCGAAGGAGTACTACCAAAATGGTATCAAAAAATTGGAAGGTCGTTATAATCGTTGTGTCGCTCTTGAAGGGAACTATGTTGAATAATAAAAACGAATTTAGACAAAAAAATGTGTTTTTCTTTGTTAGACCGGGGACTTATCAGCCAACCTGTTATGGTCTCTAACATTCATGCTAAAATTGGTCCATAATTATATATAGCCCTCATATAAACCGATCCTAATCCTCTTGGAGGAGCAAATTTCGTCTGATTCGGTTAAAATTTTGTACGTTATATTAGTATATAAACCCCATATAAACCGATCCCCAGATTTGCTTTTCTTGGTGTAGCAAATTTCATCCGATTCAGTTGAAATTTTCTATGTTGTGTAAGTATATGGCCACAAACAACCATGCAAAAATGTATGCTTATCGGTACATAATTATATATAGTCCCCATATAAACCGATCCCCAGATTTGACCGACGGAGCCTCGTGGAAAAGCAAATTTCTTGGAAGCAAAAATTTCATCCGATTCATGCCAAAAGTGGTCCATACCGGTCAGTGTTGCCAGGTGATTTTTGATTCTTGCCCCCAAATCTTAAGAAAAAAAACCCTAAAATGGTCTAGACTTTTTTCAAAAACTTTTTTCAAAAAAATTAAGAATGCAAATAGTACAAAAAGGAGTCCCAAATATAGTGGAAAAAACATGTAGTGATTCACTTTAAAAATTAAATTTAAATATATATATACTGAAAGAAGATATTTCTTTTCTGAGGAACGAAATTTTAGACAAATTAAGTATAAAACTATTAAATCAAATTAATAAAAAAACGGTTTATAAAGTAGAAATAAACAAGGAAACAAAAATTAAATTTCAGTAAACATATACATTAATCGCCAAAATTCTAGGCGTGGAATTATGAGACCAATAATTTAATGAAAATTTAAAATGCTTTCAGCTGCTAATTTAAAATGTGATTTCTCAATTTTTTAACTGTGTCATATATTAAAAATGCTACTGCACTCAAAAAAAAGTAAACTCTCTATTTCACTAAAGCCAATTTAACTTTATTTTAGTTCATGGAATTATTATGGTTGGAGAATTTTTCCTTTACTCTAATAATTATACCTACCACCATAGAATGGTGACGGGGGTATAATAAGTTTATAACAAATCGAAATATCGATTTCCGACTATATAAAGTATATATTCTTGATCAGGAAGAAATTCTGAGACGATATAACCATGTCCGTCTGTCTGGATGTCTGTTGTAATCACTATACAGTCTTCAACAATAAAGCAATCATGCTGAAATTTTGCACAAGCTCGTCTTTTGTCTGCAGGCAGGTCAAGTTCGAAGATGGGCTATATCGGTCCAGGTTTTGATATAGTCCCCATATAAACCGACCTCCCGATTTGGGGTCTTGGGCTTATAGAAATCGTAGTTTTTATCCAATTTGTCTGAAATTTGAAATCTAGAGGTATTTTATGACCGTAAAGAGGTGTGCCAAAAATGGTGAGTATCGGTCCTTGTATTGGTATAGACCCCATATAGACCGATCTCCCGATTTTACTTCTTGGACTTCTAGAATCCGCAGTTTTTATTCAATTTACCAGAAATTGGAAATCTAGAGGTATTTTAGAACCATAAAGAGGTGTGCCAAAAATGGTGAGCATCGGTCAATGTTTTGGTATGGTCCCCATATAAACCGACCTCCCGATTTGGGGTCTTGGGCTTATAGAAATCGTAGTTTTTATCCAATTTGCCTGAAATTTGAAATCTAGAGGTATTTTAGGACCATAAATAGGCGTACCGAAAATGCTGAGTATCGGTCCATGTTTTGGTATAGCCCCCATATAGACCGATTTCCCGATTTTACTTCTTGGGCTTCTAGAATCCGAAGTTTTTATCCAATTTGCCTGAAATTGGAAATCTGGAGGTAT
This sequence comes from Haematobia irritans, assembly GCF_050003625.1. NCBI lineage: Eukaryota > Metazoa > Arthropoda > Insecta > Diptera > Muscidae > Haematobia > Haematobia irritans. The sequence continues at coordinate 38,043,700 of NC_134399.1, read as the reverse complement.
TTTTGGACCATAAAGAGGTGTGCCGAAAATGGTGAGTATCGGTCCATGTTTTGGTATATCCCCCATATAGGCCAATCTCCGATTTTACTTCTTGGACTTATAGAAACTGTTGTTTTTATCCAATTAGCCTGAAATTGGAAATCTAGAAGTATTTTATGACAATAAAGGAGTGTGCCGAAAAGGGCGTGTATTGGTTTATGTTTTGGTATATCCCCAATAATGACCGATCTCCGGATTTTATTTCTTGGGATTATAAAAACCGTAGTTTTTATCCAATATGTATGAAATTCGAAATCTAGAATTATTTTTGGATCATAAAGAGATACGCCGAAAATGGTGAGTATCGGTCAGTGTTTTAGTATAGCCCCCATAAGAACGATTTCCCGATTTCCTTGGGTTTCTAGAAACCGTAGTTTTTATCCGAATTGTCTGAAATATCACCTCTTGAGGGTATAGAAGGCGCACCGATCATGAACACTGCTTAAAACTCAATGTAAAATTTCCATATTTTGCTTCTCGGGTGAAAATCTACAGATTTAAGATTTCAAATCAAGACGTTATTTTATAATTTTCTTGCACACTTACAAGAGATGTTAATGAGTCCTCTAAAACAAAAATGGTTCTTACAAATCCAGAATCTGATATAGTCTTCATAGGTAAAATCTTTAAATGTATCTCCGGGAAGTGTATTGGTTGAACTGCTCTGCTTGATTTGTCCTCAAACCCCCCTGAAATTTCAAAGGAAACCCTAATATTTGATTCATGGTGGTGGGTATTTAAGGGCGTTTTCGTTTCGCAAAAAATATGTTGCCCTGGTGTTACACTACTTTTTCCCTCATTGTATTTTCGCTCAAATAATAGTGTCATTCCAAAGTTATTGTTAATTCATAATATTGTGAGGGATACAGGATCCAAAATCTATGACAGTGTCCTTTATATTTGGCAATCAATTTCGAGAATGTTGAACCTTTTTTCCCAATCAAAATCGCCATATTCGATTCGACTTGGCCGAACTTACGGCCGTATATACTTGTGTTTTGCATACGTTAATTGAATGAACTAAAAGAAGGAAAAAAATATACACAAATTAAGCATAGAGATTTACTAAATTCGTATTTCTCACACAATATTTCATTATTTCTTCAAATTTGTAAATTTTACTACAAAAGCGTCCATCATGAACTTCGTATGTCACTAAGGACATTCTTGCAATTTTGAACTCCAATTTTTTCCTTCAAACCACAAAATTTTCTTTAAAAAGTGAAAGAAATTGTTTATGTCTAATAAATTTTCTTGAATTTGTCGAAAAATATTTACTTATTTTTGTGATATCGGCGTGATGCCAGCGTTTGTAATACTGTTTAGTTAAAAATTTCTAAAAATATTCAAAATTTTCTAAAATTAATCAAAAGTTTTACTCCTGGTGGGTTCACTGTTCAGTGTGCATACTTGCTTGTATTTGGGAACTTTGGTTGACTTTTTTTCTCAAAATTCATGCCAGAATTGTTCCGAATTTGGTTGAGAATTGCTCCACTTTATAAGGTCTAAGATATTTTTTACCCCCAAAAATCACCCCAAATAAATTTTACCCCTAAAAATCCCCCTAAACGTGATAAAAACCCCTAAATTCAATATTCAACATTCAGTATTTTATTTTATTCATAATCTATAAGCCGTAAAAGGGCCAAATTTATTACACAGTAATGTATCATGGCACTAAGACTCACTTATATATAACATAAGGTAAAAAAATCTTAATACTAATCTCTTAATACTAAAACATAAAAAAATAGAATGTTCATGGATATGAAACGTTTCCCCACAAAACAATAAAAAAATGGGGGGGAACCCCCAACCTGACAACACTGATACCGGTCCATAGTTATATATAGCCCCCAGATAAACCGATCCCCAGATTTTACTTCTTCCTGGATTAGCAAATTTCATTTGATCTTGCTAAAATTGGTACTAATCACACAAAAACTGGACCATATAGGTTCATAGCCCCCATATCAACCAACCCACATATTTCACTTCTGTCTCTCTTTTAACGTACCTTTTTTGCCTAATATATACCCCGTATGGATGGATATGGTTTTTAATTGATTAAGTTTTCACTATTAGTCACCTTTTTAATCGCAAATGTTTTGTCTCAAGAACATTTTCAATAGCCGTTAAAAGTGGTTACCTACACTGAAAAAATATTTACGTGATATTAAAGATTACGCAACCTCAATGTACACATTATTAAGGACAAATTTCTTTAAAATAATGAAATTTTAATTAAAAGAAAGTTTACAATCTTTGCTTCAAAAATTTTTTTCTTTAAATTTAGGATACAAATTTGGAAAATTTGAGTCCCTTCGTTAAAGTTGCATGTCTTAAGACTAAGGCAAAATTTCCTTAAAGTAAAGAAACACATTTTTGATTTAAAGAAATCGTCCTTAAATTAACTGAAATATGAATCTTTAGATTTAAGATAAAAGCGCTTCAAATATAGGCTAAGAGTTATTTTGAGGATTTAGCATCTTTGGTTTAAAGTTTTTGTAGAATTAAGAAATATTTTTTACTTCGAAGTAACCGTCATAATTAGGATTTTTAAACTGGCATTTGTTTGTACGCGAATAGCTTTATAAATATATCGGAAAAATAGAATGGAAATTCGATAAATGAGATCTGTATCCTAATTTTAATTTTATAGATCGTAGATTTAAAGCCAGATAGGTCACAAAAAAATGTCTTTATTTTAAAGAACCCGCATCTTTGGCTCGGAATCAATACCAAAATCCTTAAATCTTTGGATCCAAGTAAACTTTTTTTGAGTGTACATGTAAATCATATTCTACAAGACCAAGCATTTACTTACTCTTCTTGAACCTCTATGCCACTGTCATCCATATTTGATTTGTAGTCTCCATCTGATCCAAATCCGAAACTTGGCTCTACATGTTCTGACAATGGCGTTGGTGTTTCAAACACCAATGTTTCTACCATAGAGCCTTTGGAGGATCCAAATGATACCCTGGAAATAAAATGATAAGATGCATTACCAATAATAATAAAAATGATAAGATACAACTTTACACTAAATATTACAAGAAGGACACAAAAAAATGAAATATTTTTGGTGGTGACTACATTCGATAGGGCAAAATATTAATGTGTTGAATATTTGAAAGACTACAATATTTTCATCGCAAGTGGACATTTTTAAGATTTTTAAGATAAAGCTTGGAGAACCAAAAAAAACTGGAATAGAGAATGCACATGTTAGGAATATGCTGTTTAGACTATCATTTTGTTTTATGGTAAAATAAAAATATAGTCCAAAATGATGAGTCTTCTCATTATTGTTATTCTGGACTTATACATCCCATTATTATACATTTTGACAAAATACCCAGCAAAAAAAGAGCTTCCAAAAAAGTAGTTTGGATCCCCAATCTGTGATCCGGAAGTAGTGCAAACTTGGATCATCTCCAATGAATTTTACATGAGCTTGTCACTGGACGGAAGTACTCCCTTTTTGGATCCTTTGCATTGCTTTAGAAGTTGTACCCTGGAAGTTAATTTGAATGAAGAAATTTAAAACGCGAAAAAAATTTGTTTCAACCAATTTCATTTTTTTTTTCAACCATATTTTTTATTACACTATTATTTTCTTATTATCTAATTTTTTACAATTTGAAAAACTTTTTCGCTCCGACCAGGGATTGAACCTGGGTTTGATGGCACCATAACAGAACGCCTTAGCACACTCAGCCACAAACGCCATTGAACATAAAGCGTCGAAAGGTCAATTCAAATGTTTGTGATATGATCGTAATACCACACCAATGAATAACATTCTAATTGTTTCTCGAGATGTTCTTTATTAATATGAACGAAAAAATAAGAAACGCAGGTTCAAATATCACCAGAGGCAATTTTTTTTATCAAATATTTTTCTAAAAAAATATTTTTTTATGTTTTGCATCCTTTTATTTTTATTTTCGGCATATATTTTCGTATAAATATATTTTTTTCTATTAAAAATCAACAAACAATTTAAAATCCTCGTAATTTGCAAACCCTTCTCAAAAGAACTTCCATGGAAGCGAAAAAGACAAACGGCACAGGTTCAAATCCCAGCGGGGATTCAATTTATTTTTTTTATTATTATTATTTTGTTACTTTTTAATTTAATTTTCTATTTTTTTTTTTAATTTTCTATTTTTTGTGAAATTTAAATAGCCTGATTACGTACCTTGTAATACTTGTCCACAAGGACTGCATCGGAAGTAGAAAAAAAATCAATGGGGGATCCCAAGATGCGCTTTAAAAGAAATGATTGTGGACTTGTCCAAAAGGACTGCATCGGGAGTGGAAAGAAATCATTGGGGGATCCCACGATGCGCTTTAGAAGAAATGTTTGTGGACTTGCCCCAAAGGACTGCATCGGAAAAAATCGATGTGGGATTCTGGGGTGGGCTTTAAAAGAAATGTTTGTGGAACAACTTCCATTTTTTTTGCTGGGATGTTACCCCAATTAATGTGATCAAGCTTCAAAAACCAAAATACTTAAAAAAGTAATAAATTTGTGTGTCATCGGAGAGCTACCATTTTTCAGTTATTTATTTATATATTATAATAAACATAAGATATAATTAATAAATGCGATATTCAAGATGACAGGGGGAATACTAGTCTTACCCGACAAAGAAGCCGACTTCGCTTTTATGCGCTTTACAGACTATCCGTTATTTCGGACGGAATGTCGGCGTTTTTAAAGAATCTTACAGTGTGTCGGATCAATTCGACTTGTCGGCGATGACTAAATAATCGGTAAATGTGTTATCGATCCCATAAACATGCAGCAATATCGATTATGCCTTCGGACTTAACTTATAATATGCACAATATATGGGATATGTTCGACACGAGCACTGTCGTCCGGAATAACTGATAGTCTGTAAAGCGCATTAAGCAGGCGGGCAAATTTTGTTTGCCACAACTTTTATATCCCAGTGGGCGAAAAGCATTCAACTTCCATGCCCACTAATTAGTTCATAAAAACTGTTAATTTCCATGCAAATAAAAATAAAATTGATTAAAAAGTTCCCACGATAATCGACCAAACTGAAGCAGGTGTAATGTTAGCTTTGACTTAGGGAATATTAGCACGGTTGCAACAGTTGGTAAAATTCTTTCAAAAATAGTAGATTTTTCACTGTTTGGTAGATTGGTAGAATTCCTGATGATTTGGTAGATTTTGCAAAATATTCCTCGCTAACTAAAAGGTACTTCTAAAGTTTTCATATTTTTATTTTTATATAGAAATAAAATTTTTCTATAGAAATAAAAATGTGACAAATAGAAATACAATTTTGACAAAAATTTCTATAGAAATAAAATTTTGATAACATTTTCTATAGAAATAAAATTTCGACAAAATTTTCTATAGAAATAAAATGTTGACAAAAATTTCTATAGAAATAAAATTTTGACAAATTTTTCTATAAAAATAAAATTTTGATGAAATTTTCTATAGAAATAAAATTGTGACAAATAGAAATAAAATTTCGACAAAATTTTCTATAGAAATAAATTTTCTATAGAAATAAAATTTTGACAAAATTTTCTTAGAAATAAAATTTTGACAAAAATTTCTGTAGAAATAAAATTTTGACAAAATTTTCTATGGAAATAAAATATTAACAAAATTTTCTATAAAAATAAAATTTTGACGAAATATTCAATAAAAATAATTTTTTACAAAATTTTCTATAGAAATAAATTTTTGACGAAATTTTCTATAGAAATTAATTTTTGACAAAACTTTCTGAAGAAATAAAATTTTGACAAAATTTTCTATAGAAATAAAATTTTGACAAAATTTTCTATAGAAAAAAAATTGACAAAATGTTCTATAGAAATAATAATAATGTTTTTAATGTCAGATGTATTGAATTTCTATTACAGTAACCGATAATGTTTCTTTAATATATCACTTATAACTTGTCTATTGTAATTATTGTTGTTTTTTTTTTAGTTTAGCTATATTAAAATGGCTTGGGGCCTTAGTCACTTATATATACTTACTTTATTTTTATTTCTAGATATTTTTTTTTGTATTTATTAGATCTTTTTTTATTTATTAGATCTCAATTTGTGAATTGTATTTTTATTACATTTAAGTTTTCTCTTCATGTGCCTTAAGCTTTGCAAAATTCAGTAGTATATTCTAAGTAGAGTGAATAATTTTATATTTTTCTCTAGCCGTATGCAAAAGTTTTTTTCTTTTATTCAGTATTATGAAATGTAATGTAGTTTTATTTGGCCTGTTTCGGCTTTTTATATTACGTTGATGAATAATAGAAATAAAATTTTGACAACAATTTCTATAGAAATAAAATTCTGACAAATTTTTCTATAAAAATAAAATTTTGACAAAATTTTCTATAGAAATAAAATTTTGACAATATTTTCTATAGAAATAAAATTGTGACAAATAGAAATAACATTTTGACAAAATTTTCTATAGAAATAAAATTTTGAAAAAATTTTCAATAGAAATAAAATTTTGACAAAATATTCTATAGAAATAAATTTTGGAGAAAATTTTCTATAGAAATAAATTTTTGACAAAATTTTCTATAGAAATAAATTTTTGACAAAACTTTCCGAAAAATAAAATTTTGACAAATTTTTCTATAAAAATAAAATTTTGACAAAATTTTCTATAGAAATAACATTTTGACAAAATTTTCTATAGAAATAAAATGTTGACAAAATATTCTATAGAAATAAAATGTTGACAAAATTTTCTATAGAAATAAAATTTTGACAAAATTTTCTATAGAAATAAAATTTGACAAAATTTTCTTTTGAATGTATGCTGTTCCCACAAATGTCTAAGGTTATCTCAATTTTACTATAGATCACATGACGATCTTGCAATATCAGTTGGCGCACAGCACCCGGAACAAGAAATGGTTTTAGAGATGAAGTTTCCTGAAACTCAAAAATGTCAAGCTTTATGACAGAGCTGGTAAAAAAGGCAAACCCTCGTAAAGGCCCACAGGTTCCATATCCCTTGGAATTTGTAAAGTACTTCCTAGTCTTGCGAAATCATGCGTCATTGGAAAGTTCCTGAGCCCAAGCACCAATATTAACCTCTCTTACTAAATGTCCTTAAAATACACGATGGAGGTTTACCTTTGAGTTCCTATTCAAATTGTTATACATTCCTTCCAGATCCATGTGTCAAAATTTAGCATTGAATGCCGTTAATCTCATTCAGTTCAATATTCTACTTAAATATTTAATGCATAGTCTGCTTAATTATATTCCAGTCGACAGTTTTATTCTATACCGATTAATTTAGCATCTGTTTTCGTTTAGAACTTATTTCCATGTATGCAGTAAAATAGAGTGCAATCTATCTAAATCAATGTTTGCAACAAATACTGCTGGGTTGTGTCAAAATTACAGGCTATTCTCAAGCAACAAGAAAAAACGGAAAACAAAAATACAACGACTGTGTGTATTTTTAGTATGCATCTTTGGTGTTTGTGCATGCATAAAGTTATTTGAACTTTAAAGAAATTCTCATCTGACCAAACGACCGACAGACCAACAAACCGACTGACAGCATGCCCGAGCAATAGGGCAAACAGCAGTCAAGTATATGTTATTGTGTAAATAGGTAAAAATAAGTACCGAGTAAGAAGAAAACCACCAGTGAATACGTAAAAATTAAAGACGTCGAGAGGGTATGCGACATGGAGAAATGTCCTCTCTCTCTGATTAGAACTCTTTACTTCGGTGATATTCATAGAAATGAGCACTCAGACAGTGCATGGCCATTGAATTGAATGCCATAGAATAATTTATAGCTATTATTCCGCCAAACAAACTATGGTACTTTCTATTACGGTAGGTCAGCGTGTATTGAACACTTGCAAATGTACGTTCTTCAGCGGTGGAAAATCACCTGTCTGTAATACTGGCGACATTTCTGTGTTTTCAAGTGGTTTCACCGTAATGTGAAATGCCATTCGGATTCGACTATAGGAAGGAGGTCCTTAGTCATTGAGCAAAACGTAGATTCGAGCAGCACTTTTTGATGAAAGAGAAGTTCACCACTATAAGGCAATTGGCCGGTCAGTGGTAAACTATGCAGCGCCAGTGTGGACAACTCAAACGAGCGATACGCAGTGGAATAACATACAGACCTGTCAGAACGCTGCCCTTAGAACCGCAACAGGATGTCTCCGCAGTACACCCCTGGATCACCTTTATGCGGAGACCAAGATCATCCCAGTGCGTCGACACAACTACATGTTGTCAAAGCAGTACCTCTTGGGTTGCCATCGAAGTTGTCATCCGAATCACCATCTTGTGGATAGACAACCTCCACCCAGGAATGTAAGGGTTGATCTTCACCTTCTAGAGCCAGAGATCCAGCGTTACAAAAGAGAGCCTCTAGATCAGGCAGCATACCAGACAGGTCTGAACAGGATTCATGAGGATACTGTAGCTGAAGCGGTGAGAAGCTACAAGGTTAATCCTGTTCTCGGAGTCCGACCGCCGCCCATTGCACCGGAGGAGATAGACCTACCACGGCAGACAAGGGTAGTTTTGGCCCAACTAAGATCAGGCAAGTGCAGCCGCCTCAATTCATAGTTATCAGTGATTGATAGCAGCGTAGCTGACGTGTGTCCCATATGTAATCAAGGGCCACATGACACTCGTCACCTTTTTGCTTGCCCAGCTAAGCATACCCGTCTCACTACCAAATCACTCTGGACATACCCCATCCTTGTCGCAGATTTCCTTGATCTGGCTACCAGCTGAACTACACAAGCATAGAACAAAATGGATGAAACTACATTAAAAACTGTTACAACAACAACAAACACTTGTGGTATAACAATGGACTGAACAGTCTAAATGAGCATAAAATAAAATACCACAAAAATGTTTCCAATTAAAATTTTAATTGACTTTTAAATAAAACATTAAATTAAAAATTTAATTGGTTCAACAATATTTTTAATTGAAACAAAAATCAATCATAACAATTTAATTTGTTTAATTTGTTAATTGACTTTGGTGAATGATACTCATCCATTTCTTTGCTTGAAGACATTTCAATTAAAAATTAATTGGATCAATTAATTTCCTGATTCAAGACAAAAAAATAGTTTTTTACTTAACCTAACCTAACCAAGGAATATCTTAGTAGTGGATATTTGGCACCATAAATTTAACACAAATTATTTCGGTCTGCTTCAATGAAACCTACTACCTCAAGACGATCGATTCATATTTGAGACCTATAGGAACCTTTTTTAAGATTATAGAGGGCATCTTAATATATGTCCGTGAAAATAAACTATAAAACAGAAAAAATATGAATTCACGGAATTAATTGATGCAATAAGATATTGAATTGAAATTTCTTCAACCACGAAAATTATAGTATCGATTAGAACTAAAAAAGCTTAAGACCTTCGATGTCATAGCTGTCATGTAGGGTTTTCTTTTTCCCGGACTTTTTGCATTCCCGGGAAAGCGGGAATTTTTTTCGAATTTCCCGGGATCCCGGTCAAAGGGAAACCTACTTTGATGTGGAATACATTTAGACATTTTAATAAATTAGAAATAGCCTAAAGCTACGGTTATAAGGTAATAATAATAATAATAATATATATTATGTTGTTCTCTTACATCAGCCATTAATCATACTGAAATACGAAATATTTTGTAATACAAAACATTTTGACAATGGTTAAGGAAGTCTCTTTCGGTATAGTTTTCGGAAGAACACTATTAATATAGTGGGATTTTTTGTAACACTAAAAACCAGTTTGAAAATGAAAGAAACTTATTTCGATTTCACCATCGTTCAACGGGGTCAATAAATGCACATATTCAGTCAATATTCCCAAAAGGGAAACACTACCATGTAATACGACATTCACATTACACTTCCAAAATTCACTTTAACTAGATTTCAATTGTCGTATGCCCTATAAATATGGGCTTTAAGCCCCAACTTTAATAGATTTCAAGCCTAATGTGTATAAGGTATAAGGTATAAATTTGAAATTAAATTAAACATCTTTAAAAAGGTTGGAATTTTCTTATTTCATAAAAAGAACATCCTTGCAATAATTATGAAATTATGCAATTGCCAACGTGGGTTACATAAGGTAAAATGTCCCGTTGTTTTTAAAGGTTTACTCAGTCTACCAGTCTATCGGAATGTCGCTTTACAGAAATATGACAATCATAAATTAAGAAGTGCAAACTTCTTTTTAACAATTGGGAGCCCGTTGGATTCTGTATTGGAACCCACGACTATGTATGCTCCTCAAGGCAACTACTACGACTTGGTACCAGTTATTCACATTACACTTCCAAAATCCACTTTAACTAGATTTCAACTGTCATTTGCCATATAAAACCCTCTATTATACATAAAATATTGTAAAGAAATTTTCCCGGGAATTCCCGCACTTCATTCCCGGGAAAGCGGGAGCGAAAAAATAGCAATTTCCTGGGAATTCCCGGAATCCCGTTCCCGGGAAAAAAAACTACTGTCATGGTTTTTCTTTGCTGGATAGATTTTTAAAACGCGTGTGGGTGTATCCGTATTAGTTCGCCAGAAATAGGCCTTACAAAATGGACTCTCTAAAAGAGGAAAAGCAGAAGCAACGAAAGAAAGAATGTGAGCGCCTTTTTGGAAAAATTTATTCCAAAATTCAATATTTTAAAGGATGGAAGATTTTTTAAGAGTTATAGTAAACATTTTAAAAAAGTAACATGTAAAACCCAAAAAGAGCATGAAATCTTTATTTGAATCGATAGTACGGTCCATATAATTTAATGTTGGAAGATTTTTTCATGCAAAGGTTGACTGCGACTGCGCCTCAAATGGTCCTTTCGACTTTGTCTTCCATTTTGCTAAAAAAAAGTTGGATATCATTTCACAATAGCCCACACCATTCCCAGATACGTTATGATTCACATCATATTTAAAGAAGTACGATCCAATAATGCCACCAGCCCATAGGTTAGGTTAGGTTAAAGTGGCAGCCCGATTAAGATTCAGGCTCACTTAGACTATTCAGTCCATTGTGATACCACATTAACTAAAAGTACCTATTACATATGGGCACTTCTAGTTTTAACCAGCCCATAAACCGCACCAAACTGTGTCCTCCATCTGTTTTGCCAAAAAGGTACTACCAAAAAAATCACCCTTTATATTCAAAATACGGATCACACTTTTCTAAAATTTTGCAAAAAAAAATTGTTTAAGACCCCTTATCATCTCACAAGCAAAGCCTGTAGGTTTTTATAAGTTCTCCTCGCAGCTATATCTAAATCTGAACAGATATTAAAATCCAAAATTGGCATGCATATCTAGAACCGTAATTCTACTCCCTGTACAAAGTTTTAAGTAAATTGGAGTAAAACTTTGGCCTCTGTAGTCATATTAGTCTAAATCGAGCGAAAAATATATATGGGAGCTATATCTAAATCTGAATCGATATAAATAAAATTTAGCACAGGAGGAATCGAACCCACGACCTTGTGTATGCAAATTCAATAAATTGTAACACACTTAACTATACTACTAATTTTTCTTCCTGTGCAAAATTTTAAGCAAATTAGTGTAAATCTCTGACTTCTGGGACCATATAAGTCCATATCGGGAGAAAGATATATATGGGAGCTATATCTAAATCTGAACCGATTTCTATTCTGACCCAAAACAGAAACTTGTGCCAAATTTGAAGTCGATTGAACTAAAACTGCGACCTGGGCTTTGATCTGTGTGTTCATAGACAGACCGTCATGGCTATATCGACTCAGGGACCCGCCCTGAACAATATTGCCAAAGACACCATAAGTCTAAATCGTCTCCTTCTGGGTGTTGCAAACATATGCACTATGAAGTTTCCGATTGTTTCAGTTAATTGTTTTAATTTGTTACGTTTTAAAATTCAACCATAGTGTGTACAAAACCGTCATCGGTTAACAGGATAATAAAAAAACCAAAACCGCTCAGTGAGAAAAATTGGCAAACCATGTTTTGAATATCGAACTAAACTGCAGAACATCTACGAATAAATGAGGATAAGGGTCATTTAACAAAATTGATTTCGTTTCTGTACAAAACAAAATATCCCTATAGAAAATTTCATGAATTTCAACAAATTTTATGAATTGCAACAACACATAATGTAAACGGTAGAATGGAAGAATGGAAAGCCAAGGCTAGATCGATACAGGATGTGATTCTCAATTAGATCATTTTTGGTAGGCGCGTTTTCAAACATATCAACGATTCCTGAGAAATAATAATAATGATGTCCGAGTCAGGTCATTGATTGCAATACAAATGTAAGTCATTTACTTCGAAGTTTTCTTAATTGTTTTTTGTGGTAACAAAGTCATAATCTGATGGTTCAGTACTGTCTGAGGAAGTGGAGAACAAAGTGAATACATCCATAGCTGGTTTGAATTTAATTATGTTAAGGAATAATAACAATTCACGAACTTACGACGCCAGACATGGACGGGAAAGAAAAGCAACGGTAATAAAGAAATAAATGAATAAAGAGAATAAAAGCTGAACAAACAAAAAGGTACATATAAATTTCTGGACAAGTGCCAACGAGTTTAACGGGGCACCAACATCTAAATGCACGAGAGATCATTTAAGTAAATCCCAAAAAACAGTCAATCATACTTCATACAGTCTGACCATCCATAAACTAGAAATACAAAAACAAATTGGGAATTGTCTTTTTAAATCTTAAAATGATTTAACATGGAAATTGAAGAAATATGTCAGATTACCCACAAACCCTAGACTGATAACCCGAAAATTACAAAGTTTCAGGATATGGGACATGTTAGTCCAATTTAAAAACTCTATCATGATGTTGAAACAAAAGATATGCCAAACATTTATTTTTAAAACTTTGATGGAGAAGTACAAAAAATAAATTTTACAAAGAGTTCAATGGAACGAATGATGGTGAATAGAGTGATCAAAAAACCGGCTTTTTTGAAAGTCGGTTTTTCTCGGTTCTAAAAAACCGGACAATTTTTAAAACTTATGGGCGGTGTTTTAAAAATTAAATAACCGACCAAACCGGTCTTTTCCAAAAGTAGCAAAAACGCCCAATTTAATATAAATGAAGGAAAAAATACTTCATTGTTTTAATGTAAAAATTAAATTCCTTTGCTGTAACTGCGGTAACAATACCGTAGGTAAACATTAAAATGTTGGATGTTTTTATTTTTTGGTGAATATTTATTTTTTTTGTGAATATTAAAGACGGCGTTGAAGAGTCTCGAAAACTAAACATTTTCTTCTACATACTGCATTTGGCTTTCGAAGAATCATTTTGTTGACAATCGGTGCATAACGAAAAACCGGTACACCGGTTTTCTCCGACCGGTTTTAATCACTACAATGGTGAACCATAAAATAATACTAGTAAAAAATATAAAGAAATCATCAAACATAAAAGAGACTGGGATCCTGTGACTTAGAAACGTCAGAACAAGAGTATGAAGCCGACCCCATTTGGTCGGGGGTGGCTGAAACAGAATTTTTGATAGCGGCGGAAGCGGTTGAACGAAAATAGCCTAAACAAATTTTCCTATTCGGAGACAGTCAATTAAGCCCTTTAAATATCAAAATACATTCCAACCGCTATGAGATAAATTACACTACCAATTTCGCAAAAAAATAACTACCACAGGGTTACTAAAGATGTGCAATGTGTCGCAGAATAAATGGGTCAATTCCAAAGATTTCCAATCCATTTAAAATAAAATTAAGTATTTTCGGGGTTTTGATCGCAATTTCATTTTGTTCTTTTCATAAAGAGAAAATTTCCTCTAAATTAGAATTTTGTGTTTTCCCATTTTTTTTTTTTGTAAATATAAACTATTTTATATATATATATAGATATTGTCTCTGCAAAATATCATCCAAATCGGTTCAGAAAAAAATATTGCTTCCATTTACATGTATACTTGATTTTCTCAAAATTTGCTGTAAAACCCCATTTATTAACCGATCAAGTCTAAAGCAAATCAAAAAAATAAATAAATTTCAATACCGCAAAAATATGCAAAATATCGGGCATATAGCCATGCTACCCCAATTTAGCATAAGAATGTCCTACAAACTATAGCCCGTTTGGCCCCGTCCGACATTCAATATTTTTCATCTATTTATAATAATAAAAGTCAAAAGTCGTCGAGTCAACGAGCCGACTTTACCAAATAATTAAAAATGTACATATGTCAAATTGTTTTTGTAACGTAGTCTACATATTGTAGTTCCCAACGCTGTTTAACCTAAGATATATACTTAGTATTAAGGTGCAACTATATGTCAAGTTTATGCAGTCCTAGTTAGTTTTTATTAAATAAAAAACAAAAATTAGAAATCAAATATAAAATAACTCAAATATATAAGTTCGAGGATTAAAAATTGTTAACATAAAAATATATATTATTTAAAATATTAAATTTTTAGTTGCAAATAATTAATCTTATTGGTTAATAACCTGCGTTAGTAGGCATTTGAGAGTAGTAATCAATTCCTAAATTTTTATATTTATATATCAAATTGTTTTTGTAACGTAGTCTACATATAGTAATAAGATATGTACTTAGTAATAAGGTGTAATAATGTCAAGTTTTTGCAGTCCTTGATTGTAGTCCTAATTATTTTTATAATTTTTTTTAAGTAAATTTAATGTAATTCTTTATTTTGAGTATCCCTGTAACCGTATATGAACATTTCGGCTTGGTTGTAAAATGAGTTAAATAAATAAAAAAAAAATAAAAATAACAGGTTGGCCGATAAATCCCCAGTCTAACAAAGAAAAACACATTTTTTGTCAAAATTCGTTTTTATTATTCAACATAGTTCCCTTCAAGAGCGATACAACGATTATAACGACCTTCCAATTTTTTGATACCATTTTGGTAGTACTCCTTCGGTTTTGCCTCAAAATAGGCCTCAGGTTCGGCGATCACTTCTTGCAGCCAAATTTTTTCCCTGCGAGCATCCTTTTGACGTCTGAGAGCAAGAAAAAGTCGCTGGGGCTAGATCTGGAGAATACGGTGTGTGGGGAAGCAATTCGAAGCCCAATTCATGAATTTTTTCCATCGTTCTCAATGACTTGTGGCACGGTGCATTGTCTTGGTGGAGCAACACATATTTCTTCTTCATATGGGACCGTTTTGCCGCGATTTCGACCTTCAAACGCTCCAATAACGCCATATAATAGGCACTGTTGATGGTTTTCCCTTCTCAAGATAATCGATAAAAATTATTCCATGCGCATCCCAAAAAACAGAGGCCATAACTTTGCCAGCGGACTTTTGAGTCTTTCCATGCTTCGGAGACGGTTCACCGGTCGCTGTCCACTCAGCCGACTGTCGATTGGACTCAGGAGTGTAGTGATGGAGCCATGTTTTATCCATTGTCACATATCGACGGAAAAACTCGGGTGTATTACGAGTTAACAGCTGCAAACACCGCTCAGAATCATCAACACGTTGTTGTTTTTGGTCAAATGTGAGCTCGCGCGGCACCCATTTTGCACAGAGCTTCCGCATATCCAAATATTGATGAATGATATGACCAACACGTTCCTTTGATATCTTTAAGGCCTCTGCTATCTCGATCAACTTCATTTTACGGGCATTGAAAATCATTTTGTGGATTTTTTTGATGTTTTCGTCGGTAACCACATCTTTCGGGCGTCCACTGCGTTCACCGTCCTCCGTGCTCATTTCACAACGCTGGAATTTTACATACCAATCAATTATTGTTGATTTCCCTGGGGCAGAGTCCGGAAACTCATTATCAAGCCAAGTTTTTGCTTCCACCGTATTTTTCCCTTCAGAAAACAGTATTTTATCAAAACACGAAATTCCTTTTTTCCATTTTTTTCACAATAACAAAAGTTGCTTCACAAAAGACGCTCTATCTCACAAACTAATTGACTTACAGACGTCAAATTTTGACACGAATCATTTGAAGGTTGGTACTATATAAAAATAATATGCATTCAATACTATGTGTCAGACCGGGGACTTATCAGACAACCTGTTATACTTTTTAAATCTGGTTACAATCCCTTATGGTATTTATCTGATTTTTTTTTATTTTTATTTTTATTATTTATTTTTTAAATCAATTTTGAGAGAAATTAAACTAGATAACATAAAAACACATCTATTATCATCTGTCGTTTAAAATAGGAAAGGAAGATAATTTACTAGTGCATCATTTATTTGGGATGAGCGATTCGCTTCAATGCACATTTATTACAGTGACAATAAAAGCGGCAAAGAAAAAAAGACCCTCTGAAATTACAATTCAAGCATTGGAATTGAAGAACACAAGAGCCCAACAAAGAGAAAGTACGATTGAATTAATACTATTTTCTATATAGAGTGGAACGGTCACATTTTTACATAGGCGCGCACACACATGTATTATATTATATTACATGTCGGGGAAATCGGGGCAATAAATCGATGGCCGAGAAATTAAAATTCCTATTAAATAAGTTTTAATCATTCTAAAACTTTTAAAATTTTTGGAAAATAAGTTTTCTTTTTATGTTTTTGAAAACCCCTATTATAAAATTAAAATTATTGTGAATCGAAAATTTTTGTTTCCCACACACAATTTAATCTAATGGAGAAAAAATTCTATATGAATTTAATAATGTAATATAATACAGAGTGGCCGAATGAATGCTTTTGTAATTTAAGTAGGTCAATATATTATAGATTGTTTTTGGTACATCAGCCATTAAATTATTATTTCCCTAAATCTCTTCAATGGAGTATTTAGAACAAAAAAGTTCAAAAACAGGTACACATCAGAAAATACCATCCATAATTACCTTTTCAGTCCGACTGTTTTGTTAGAGCCCAATTTACTTAGTTTAGGCTTTTTCGTAGTTGTGAACGTTTGTTGGCGGGAATTCTGGGATTCTTCTGAATGCGCAGCCAGCTTGTCGCTAGCATCGATTGCGACATTATGTTGATGGTGGGAATCGAGATCATCAGTAGTAAATGTTTCTACTATAACACCACGAACATTAACATTGACATCGTCATCGCCACAGCCCCTTTCAGCAGCACCCTCCATTGAGACACCGTTACTATTCCTTCTATTGCTGGTGGCAGCAGTAGCGGCATTGTTATTCAGACTAAAAGAATTGTTGTTATTGCTGCCATTACTATTCTGATGCTTAACCATTGGAGTTGGTGATGTGTGGTTTGTTTCGTTCAGTAAATGGGTGCGTTCATCATCACAAAACTCGTGTCCACCAGATGCCACATTCGCCAACAATGCATCTACCTCTGTATGAGAATCACCAGCTGCCATATATTGAGAGTTCAATCGAAGGCTTAAACTATTTCGTGGTGGTGAAGGCACTGGTGTTTCATTTGTATCTCCACCTTCTCTTCTATTCGAAGAACGGCCACCATT
Organism: Haematobia irritans; assembly: GCF_050003625.1. NCBI lineage: Eukaryota > Metazoa > Arthropoda > Insecta > Diptera > Muscidae > Haematobia > Haematobia irritans. Next base: position 38,026,158 of record NC_134399.1, on the reverse strand, counting down.
TGAAGCCGATGTTTCCGGGGCTGGTATTACGTACGATAACATTAATAATGATAGTCGTCTTCAGATTTTTTCTTCAATGCTTGATGTAATTTAGGGCACGAAGATGTGTTCTCCTTCAACTCTTTTGTATGTGATTGCAGGTGTTGTTGTTGTCTTTTGGCCTTTGTTTTATCTTCAGCTCTATTGCACTTTCCTTTTTATTTCTTTGAAACTTTGTCCAAATAATTGACTTCAAATTTATTGTTCACTTCCGGATATACATCAAATTCGTTTTGTTTCCTTTCCAGCCACAGAAGTTTTTGATTGTCCCGCACACAAATCTACTTCTTTCAGTCTTTTGTTTACTTCTATTTTTCCTTATTCCCGAATACAAGTCTTTACTCCTTCTATTATATGACGAAATTTTATGTCAACGATGCAATTTATTTTATTTTTACACCTTTTCAAAGAATTCCACCACTATTCCATATACAATTTTTGTTTTTTTGTTTGTATAATAAGTTCAGTCAGATCATCGAATTGTTGCTTTTGTCACATAGGAATATTTTAAATTAAAATTAATTGTATAAATTATTGGGCTTGTACAGCGATTTGCAGAGAAATGTCCATGTAAAATTGGTAATTGGTAAAATTTATAATTTGTTTACGTCGCGGCGCGATTGTAGTTGTAATAATCTCTCCAACAACACTAACAAAATAGTCCAAAAGCATGTTATCAATTCATGTGAGTGACAACAAAGTTGCTCAATTACGTAGCTTTAACGTTGCCATTATGTTCCATCGTAGATTTCGTATTGCCAGACTATGTAGTTATGGCTATAGGGCGCTTAGACTATGATATCACTGAAATTTAATAAGGTCCATCGCTACGTCATACTAAATAAGTAAAAACTGTATAAAATTATATTCGCCTCGAGATGAACGAAACGTCAAACATCATTCGTTGATATCTCGAGAACTAGAGTCTGTCGAATCACCATTATTTCGGTGTTCGATGGACAAATCACAAAGCATAAGTTAATAACAAATTTTGAGGTTTTGTAGCGAATATATCTAATACCTCATTCACAATATACTTCCAAAATCCACTGTACCCAGATTTCAAATGTCATTTGCCTTATAAAAAGCGATTTGAAATCTACTTTTCGTAGATTTTGACCATAATGTGTATGGACTATAAAGTTATTTTAGTTTAACTTTATAGTCCATACACATTATGCTCAAAATCTACGAAAAGTAGATTCGCTTTTTTATAAACTCGAACTTAATACCCATCTTAAAGGTCGATACAATGTTCGTTTTTCGCGTTGACATTTTCATGGTTACTTTATTAAAATAGCTTCATTTGAAGCAGATAATTTAATTTATATAATTATTTTTTTATCGACTTTCGTTAAGATTTACCAGAAATATGTGTGTTTCTATTTACAATTTTGAATATTTTATAAAAAGTAGTCACGAAAATAAAGTAATTTTCAACACGAATTTAAGAGGCTAAAGGCAAGTATTAGGTTGGCATTAAAGGTGGGTATTAAGTTCGAGTTTAGCCGCTAAAATTGTCATTTTTCGCGGTTACTTTTCTTTAATAATTTATGCAAGTAGAGGATGCTGATGAGGAATGTGGTAATTCCGAAACGTGCGTCCATCCAACCATCTTGCAGTCTATAGGGCTTTGCCCAAATAAAATTGACAAACATTCTTTTCCTCTGTTGGTTAAGCTACACTTGTAGTTTAGTCAATGTATGGTTTTAAGCTGAAATAAAAAAAAAACAACAACAATGTTTAATAATTTATTTTAAAGAAAATAATTTCTTTAAATTTTTGCTTTGGATGATTCCCCATCAAGTTATAAAAAAATTTGCAAAAAAAATATTTTATTCTGCTTTTATAGTTTTATTTTCGATTTTAGCTGCTAAACTCGAACTTAATAAGGTAGGTATTAAGTTCGCTAAATTGGCAACTTTTTCACGGTTACTTTTCTTTAATAATTAATTTCACCCAAAATATAATTTTATGCTGTTTTTGCAGATTTAGTTTTGATTTCAGCGGCAAACCCCGAAGTTAGTACTCAGTTTAACCTTGAACTTAATACCAACCATAAAAACCCAAAATACAATGAAAAAAACAGGTGTAGACTAGCGTTTTTCTTTGCTTTAAAGCGACTTTATTTTTTTTCACACACACATAGAAAAACATAATTCTCGCTTCATAAACATAAACAAACTTTTATTTCTATATGCAAACATGGAAGCAACAAATGTTCTTAACGTCAAAAGCAAAGCAGAATAAAGAAGCCGAAAAAGTTTGTATTTATTTGTTCACACTCATATAATTATGAATGTTTCAATTTTTTTTCGAAGTATTGTGCGTCGTGTTTGTACTGCAATGAATATCATGTATATTACTATTATTCTACATTAAGATTGTAATTCATTCCGCAACGAAAATATTGTTTTTTTTTATGACGTTTGGGAAGTTGCACAGACATTACCTGTATGCTTTATCAAAATAAACTACAATAATTGATCGCAACGGCTAGTAGGGATCTATAAATCGAAAATCGATTAATCGATTATTCGAATTTTGGCATGAAAATCTAAAAAAGTCGAATTCGATTATTAAGCTAAAAATAATCGCAAAATCGATTTTAGATTTTCAACTAATTTTTAGTTTTGATCACCAAAAATTTAGTTTAAATTTTGAACTAGAAAAATAAAAATTCTGATTTTATTAAATAAAATATCAAATTGGTGGAAATGAATCCTTTGTGTTTTCAATTTCCTTGAATTTATAGTGTAATTATTTGGGGAAATAAAAATTAATGATTGGCACATGTTAAAAATTTTATGTTGAACATTTTAATTTTTAAACAAATTTAAAAATTAACATGTTTGACTGGAACTAATTTTTTGCTTTTATTAACAACTATTGTTAATAATACTCACAAAAAGACAAATAGATTTCATAAAATCGTATATTTTTTAGAATCATTATTTCTATGAAAATCGATTATGAAAAATCGAATATTCGAATTTTCATTGGTAAAAATAATCGAAAATCGATTTTTGATTAAAAGTCAATAATCGAAATGTCGAAAAATCGATTATTGGTTTGTACTATAGATCCCTAACGGCTACATGTCATATGTTACGCCGATGTGATAGTTAATACCATAATAATACCGGGTGTAAATGAGTTGATACAAAGTGGTATGAAAATTAAAAGGTTACCCAATAAACACAAACGTTTGAAAAATACTAAAATTCAATAATTTTTCAAACATTTTTTCAAAGGATTAGGGTAATATTCAAGTTGAGAAATTGTTGAGAAAATCGCGTTCTCAACAAAAAACAGACATTACCCTCAACAGTAAAATTCAACACAATAGCAATAATTTCTCAATTGTAATCCTCAAATTGAAATGCACCGCTACTCAATAATTTCTCAAACAGTTTTCAACGTGAGAAAAATAAAAAATTAGCATTGTTGCGAATACTTTCAAACCACAATTTGTATGAAAGCCAATCCTAGTTCTAACTGAAAGTCAATACTAAATTTCTAGGGATTTTGTAAATTTTATTATTTTTTTCGTTAACAAATATAATAATCTTAAAAATAACATTAATAATATATAAAAATGATAATCAAAATGTAATTATCTTATTAAACGTATTAATAAATAAAACTATGAATACAACTTTAAATATCTTAAACATTTTTACACGTATAATTCCATTTCCTCCATAATGTTGGTGTCAAATAACTATTAATTAATATGCTGGCAATTTGAAATAATTACTATCGAGGAACTTGCTGGCTTGTGTGTTAGAATAGATTCCAGCAAGAGGAAATCACAAAATATCAACCTGATGACGGGATGTAAATTGATGTAATGCACATTTTCATCCAGAAGTTCTTGATATAGGAATTGTTGCACTTTGTTTTAATTGGTTGCACTTTGTAAGTTTTCTGAAAACTTTTCTTTGTTGTTTCCTTCATTGGTTTTTCATCGGCCAACATCTTCCAAGAATATACCATCCAATGATTTTAGTTTTCTGCAAAACAATCGAGTTTTGTGATTTCCATTATGTTTTCATTTCACTTTTTATTTTGACTTACCAATTTGTATTTCTTCCAACTGACCACGTACTTCGTGATTTCCTCAAGAACGTTGGTGTTACAAAATTGTTGTTATTAAAATACTGGCAATTTTCAGGAACTTGATGACCAGATAATTGGAATAAATTTCCAGCAATTTCAATTCACAAAATAACAAATTAAACCGATGATGCGATGTAAATTAAACTATCGATGTGATGCGAATTATCATCCAGTAGTTGTTGATATGGAAAAGCATACCCAATAAACACAGGATGAGCGTTTTTCAAATGCAACAACTTTTCAGTTTGAGGGTAACTATAATTATCAACATAAATTCAACTTGACTTGAAACAGCTCATATTCAATACATCTTCAAATTGTTTGCGAATTACTTCCAATTTGCCACAATGTTGACGAAATCTTTGAAAAGGGGTTGAAGATAATATGAGAAAACTTTGACAAAACACTACCCTAAAATGCAACGAAAAAACCATGTGGTTTTCAATACTTGTTTGTGCAACGAAGTTCGTGGTCAATTGAAAGAAATAAAAAACATTTTAGACAAAAAACTGAATTTACTCCAAATAGTTTCTAATAATACGTAAGTGAAAATAAAAAAATGATATGAAACTTTAAGGAAGACACTAAATTATATCTCTTTGCCGAAAACTAAAATTATGGATTCTACGTTCTTTAAAACATTAAAAAGCTGACCGATGAAAAAATGTTGGACAAGTAACTGGAACTGCTTCAAATAGTTTATAATAATTGGTAAGTCAATATGAAAAATTAAATCAACACTTTAGAGAAGTCACTAAATTTAAATCTCATTGCAGAAAACTAAAATATTTGGATGCTGCATTCTTGGAAACATTAAGAGGTTGACCAATGAAAAATGATGGTGGCTTATCGAAAAGAGAAAGTTTCCATAAATCAAAGTACAATGAATTAAACTTGGTATTTATGCTTTTCCATATCAACTACTGGGTGATAATTCGCATCACGCCTATAGTTTAATTTACATCGCATCATCGGTTTAATTTGATATTTTGTGAATTGAAATTGCTGGAAATTTATTCTAACTCTCTAGTCATCAAGTTCCTTGCTAATTTCCCTAATTTTAATGAGTTTTACAAGAATTTTGTGACACCAACGTTCTTGAGGAATTTTGTGGGTTTCAATACATTTGGTGCCACGAAGTACGTGGTCAGTTATTTTTATTGACATAAAACTGAAATTAATCCAAAACGGTAATTATAATTGGTAAGTCAAAATAAAAAGTGAAATGAAAACGTAATGGAAATCACAAAACTCGATTGTTTTGCAGAAAACTAAAATCATTGGATGTTATATTCTTGGAAGATGTTGACCGGTGAAAAAATGATGAAGGAAACAACAAAGAAAAGATTCCAGAAAACTTGCAAAGTGCAACCAATTAAAACAAAGTGCAACAGTTCCTAAATCAAGAACTTCTGGATGAAAATGTGCATTACATCAATTCACATTCCGTCATCAGTTTGATATTTTGTGAATTCCTCTTGATGGAATCTATTCTAACACGCAGGCCAGCAAGTTCCTCGATAGTAATTATTTGAAATTGTCAGCATATTAATTAATAATTAATTAATTAATAGTTATGTGACACCAACATTATGGGGGAAATTATACATGAAAAATGTTTAAGTTATTTAAAGTTGTATTGATAGTTTTAGTTATTAATACCTTTAATAAGATAATTATGTTTTGATTGGTATTATAACATATTATTATTTTTATATATTGTAAATGTTATTTTTAATATTATTATATTTTTAACGAAAAAAATTAATAAAATGTACAAAATCACTAGAAATTTAGTGTTGACTTTCAGTTAGAACTGGGATTGACTTTCATGCAAATTGTGGTTAGAAAATCTTCGAAGCAATATTAGTTTTTAATTTGTCTCACATTGAAAACTGTTTGAGAAATTATTGAGTAGCAATGCATTTCAATTTGAGGATTACAATTGAGAGATTATTGCTATTGTGTTGAATTTTACTGTTGAGGGTAATGTCTGTTTTTTGTTGAGAACGCGATTTTCTCAACAATTTCTCAACTTGAATATTACCCTAATCCTTTGAAAAAATGTTTGAAAAATTATTGCATTTTAGTATTTTTCAAACGTTTGTGTTTATTGGGTAAATACCAAGTTTTTTTGGTTGCACTTTGATTTATGGAAACTTTCTCTTCTCGGTAAGCCACTACCATTGTTCATCGGCCAGCCTCTTAATGTGTCCAAGAATCAGCATCCAAATATTTTAGTCTTCTGCAAAGAGATTTGAGTTTAGTGACTTCCTTAAAGTTTTCATTTCGTGTTTTAGTTTTACTTACCAATTATTATAAGCAATTTCAATTGATTATTAAAAAATTTCCACATTTTTGTATATCTTCCACGAACTTTGTTGTCCAAAGTAGTATTAAAAACCATGTGGTTTTTTCGTTGCATTTCAGGGTAGTGTTTTGTCAACGTTTTCTCCAATTATCTACAACACATTTTCAAAGTTTTCGTCAACATTTTGCCAAATTTGTTGTAATTCGCAAACAACTTGAAGATGTATTGAAGATGAGCTTTTTCAAGTCAAGTTGAATTTATGTTGAAAATTATATTTACCCTCAAACTGAAGAGGTGTTGCATTTGAAAAACGCTCATCCTGTGTTTATTGGGTACGTGAACAAATTTATTAATACCAAACGGTATTATATAATATAGACATTTTTTCAAAGGATTACCTTAGAATTGCAAAAATTATTCAAAGTGGTAGTTAAATAGAATAATCATTGCTGTTGAATAAAATTGAAATTGTTGGGTCGCAATTCTAACAACCATTTATTTCTCATAGGACATAATAATGCCGACATTTACTTGTCACACTTGGAACTGAACGCTCGGAAGTGGGTTTTTGCCGTGAAAGGTTGTGATGTAACTTCGCTTACGTCCAAGAAGTACTCCTTTCCGGCCGACGAAGCTGGTAGGAGCTGCTGTTTAAAAGAGGCGTTGCAGGAATTGAAGAAGTTATTTATTTGCCCAAAGCATTTCGCTAAGGAAATGATTGGTCCAAATTCTTTGGCAGAGGACGCGATATTATGCTCAAAATTTACTTTAAATGCCCTAGAGCCTTGGACTGACTATATGAAGGAGGAGAAGAATTTTGCGTTGCCTAACAAGAGAACCATAATATCGTCGGTTCCAATTAATAGTATCAAATTAATAGTATCGACCAACGCGTTGTGAAGGGTTTGAAACAATTAGATGGAAGAAAGGGTTAGGCATGCAATTACAATGGAGATGACATACTATAAGGATTTGGACAAATTCGAGGGCCTTGAATATGATGGCGAAGGCAATAGGACTTCAAAAGTGGCCTCGAAAGTCCTAGTTGTAATGGTGAAAGGTGCGTTTAAGGTATGGAAGTATGCGTTTAGCCATTACTTCACTAAAAACGGGTACACTGGCGAAAAAATTGTAAACCTTATTAAATATAATATTAATATCGTACAAAAAGAATGCTGTGTGAAAATAATATGTCCCATTGGAGACCAGGCAAGGAGCAACTGCAAACTCTTTAGTAATTTGCTCAACACCGATAGTCGTTTCTATTTCCTCCACGAAGGACATCGCATTTATATATTCCACGATGCTCCTCACATTTTTAAAGGATTGAGCAATGCAATAATAGCTCGAGACATTAAAACAGCGGAAGGGTACGCCAGTTGGAATGTATAAAAGAGTTTTATAAGATTGATTCCCAATTTAAGTCCGCCCTCCTAGCACCAAAATTGACCCATGCACATACTTATCCTAGCACTTTCCAGAAGATGAATGTTAGGATGTGCGCTCAAGTAATGAGCAGAACCACTGCCGCGGGATTTTGTTTCTTTTTGAAACACAACACTCCGGCAGTTCAGAAAGATGCAGTCGGGACTGCCAAGTTTCTTAAACAAGTTAACGACGGCTTCGATTTGAGCAATGGAATAATAAACAGCCGATAACCCGTAGCAATGATATATTGCATAAAATGTCTGCATTCACAGCATTTTTGAAAACCTTGCAGGTGGCAAATAATACAAAAAGTAAAAAAAAAAATATAATAATAATAATAGAATACTTCGAAGCCTTCACGGATATTACAGACTATATATTCTAATTAATGCCTGGCATCGCATTTAATGCCCAAGGCCGATTTAACCATAATGCTCTGGAAAAATTCTTCGCTCGATTTAGATCTCGAGGTAGTAATAGTAATTACCCGTCCGCTCGGGAATTTTCTATTACAATGTCCCATTTGTGTTAGATGACATTTGTGAAAAATCCGAACCAAGTGCCCAATTGTGAAGACGATGGTGACACCGATTTAAACAGCCAACTTCCGTCTGTTATTGGTTTGTCACCCGATGACAAGGGAAATGGAGAACAAATAGCGCCAGTAACAATGGAAGTTCGAATTTGAATAAGAAAATATTTGATGAATGGAACTCGGATAGCATCAGCTTGAGCGAGGGCGAATCCGAAATATCATCATCGGATGATGATGAAGAGGGCTCAACAGATGAAGATAATATGAGTGTCGTTACACTCACAGTGGAAGAAGACAGCATTCGTACAGCTGCAACCCAATCGGCAGATGAGAAGTATGGATTAGGACTCTTTCTGTTGGAAATTTCGACAAATGAAGAAGCCGCATTGAGATACTTTGCTGGATACAATGTTCAGTGGCGCTCGAAGAAAGCGACCAGCAATTGTCAATGCGAGAAGCATATGTTTGAAATAAATTCAACTTCGGAAAACTTCATTGCTCTAAAGAGCTACACAAAAGAACTTAAATTGTCAAATCCATTCAAAATAGTGCTTGTTCATATTAGAATCATCAATTACACCTTGAAGGAAAATATTCACATAGTTGCTTTGAAGAAACTAATTATGGACACAAGTGTGGAGGTTAATTCTAATCTGTTCCCACACCTCTTCAATAAGGACGATAGGTGATACAAACATCGATTGATGATTCTGGGCCACTTATCAACGGTCTTGTTATTCAAAAAAAGGCTAAGTGGTTGGCAAAAGATGAAGCTGTAGGCAAAAATGTCGGTTGAGCGGAAGATTCGAAAAAAGGACTGACTGCCTCTAAATAACAAAGTGACAAAAGGTGTACGGACGAAAAAGACTTTAATATGTTTCTAAATTTTTAGCACATTATTTGCAATCAGATAAATTTCACAAACGTATATGTTAATATAGAATAGAGGGAAGAAATAAATATGGGGACGCAGATAGAGAACGAAAGACGGGAATTTACTATTTGGGGACATACAACAGATATGCTTAGGGTGAAACTTGCTACATAACAATTTCTGCAATGCCTCTACAAATTGACAATCAAAACCACGAATCAAAATAAACACTAAAATTCAAGAAATCCTTATTTTATTTATTATAAATTTCTTAAGTGAAATATAAATCGTTTGTAAATTAATTAATTTTTTTTTTAATTTATGTTTGTAAATAACATTGCCCTTGTGAAGTGCCTTATTTGTCCCTTAAAAAAAAAAACAATTTGCATTTTATTTAAATTTAGTTTTGTAAGTATGAAATTTACCTGAATTGTACCTATAACATTTGGCGTTTTTGTTTAGTAATTAATTATTTATATTATTTCTTAAGTTTTCAATATAAGTGTTACTTATTAGTATTAAGTGTATATTTTTAAGTTTTTGTTATCTTTTTTTATGTAACTTTTTTTGATGCTTCAAATGTAAGTTAATTTCGTTTGTATTTTTATTCATGAATTTATTGTAGAATTATTTTGTATAAATTTTATTTAATATACAATGCAATTAATGAAAATTTTGAAAAACAAATTAAGTTTAAACCATATATTTTTTTATTTTTATATTATTTTTTAGTTTTAGGTGGCTGGCAAAAGTCCTACTCCTGAACCCGGCACGAGGGTGTCGGCTGCTACGTTTTTGTATACCATTTGAGAATATTATTTTAGCTTTTTAAGATTTTAATAATTATATCGTATAATTGAATATGACATTGAAATCTCAAATGGTAGACAAATTCAACAGAGGAAAATTATTATCATGCCGTAAGTTATTGATAATTAGCCAACCCCTATTGGTGCGAAGTATAATGACTATTGTATGAGCTGTCATGATGCGGAGGAAAAAGAATCAATTAAACACATCTTGTGTGAGTGTCCTGCATTTTGTGTAAAGCGCAAGCAACTTTTAGGAGCATATAGCTTCAGATTACTGGCGGATCTGGAAAACGTTAACTTAAGCAGTCTGCTAATGTTTTTGGAACAATCTGGTTGGTTTAACAAAGAAAAATAATCAAGAACGTTCAGCGGTTAAAACTAGAAGTGCCCATATGTAATAGGTACTTTTAGTTAATATGGTATCACAATGGACTGAAAAGTCTAAGTGAGCCTGAATCTTAATCGGGCTGCCACTTTAACCTAACCTAGCCAACCCCGTATGGTACATTATCAATACCGAACGGTACAGGCGGTATGAAATGTATTAGCATGAAATGTATTATGAAAGTACCAATATGGTATTGAAAATAATACCTATGCGGTATTAATATTTATACCATAAAGGTATTGATGTATAAACAGCGCGGTATTACCAAATAATACCAAAACAGTATTGGGTTTATTACAAATCCGATATTTATTGTTTTAATACATATTTAGATTATTAAAACACACGAATTTAAATACAGTCTTTAACGAATTTAAATACAGTTTTTGATGCATTTAATATGTTAATGTGTACAACCCTCATCATGTTTCCATGAAAGCTTTTCTACCAATTGAGTTATGTCCTACGCAGGCACTACAACCATTAGTCAGGTGGGGAAGGATTTTGTATGCGACTTATACATCTAATGAAAGAATATTCGCATTAGTAAATATTAATAATGATAAAAAATACTATACTCCTATATATTGCTAATATTTTTTTGGTCGTAATTATTTTTCCTACAAACATTGTCGTTTGCATTATGTGAAAAAAAAAAACAAATTACTAAGGGGGACCAATTAGTTTTCAGCAACGGCTACGTTGCTTTGATAGTTCCCTGCCAACATTTTTTGAATTTGGGGGCGCTTCTGAGAATCCCCATCACGTCGAACACAGTCGTATACGATATCCAAAACTCCTCGGAAAAGCGCCGTCACTATTGAGAAGTTGTACCACGCCAAGTTACTACAAAAAAGTATCGCATGAGTGCAATTATTAGGTGACCTTCTGGATACATTTAGAAGGACGCCAATAAGAGCCCCTTCAAGCAATCAGAGAAAATGCATTTTAAGATAGTTATAAAAGAATCAGTGTGGTCAAGTAAAACACGATTGTTTAGATGTTTATTAATTTTATTAAACATTTATAAATTCTCATAAATATAACATTTATACGACTATCACATCACATTTAACATATTTTTATACATTAATAAAAGATTGATGTTGAGTTACAAGTTGCAATTTACATGTTGTAGCGTCTATCAGCGAGTGTTTTTATTTCCAGTGGAGGCAGCGTGTCTGGAAAAATATTTGAAAAACTATCACTTTATTCCATTTGGAAAGTCAAAATTTGTTCACCAATGTACCTTTCACTATTTTAAGCGAAATAACTATGATTTTAGCACTTCATTATCATTTTATTTAAATAAATTATAAGAAGCTAGTTGTGCTTGGTGTTTCACAAAATATAAAATGGCTCTTGGAACAATAGTGATGGCAAAATACTTTCTTGCAAATAGTGATGGCAAAATACTATCACAGTTGGCGATTGTTGCAGTGTGTGAGTCTGTGAGTCTGTGGTAGCGATGAGGATGAAATGGAACTTTGAAATGCTGGCAGGGTTAATACCATAATAATACCGGATGTAAATGATTTGATACAAAGTGGTATGAAAATTAAAATAACAATTGTCCACAAATATATCTTTCAAATTTTAAGCGTACTTACAATTCAGCGACGATTATTGTATTCTTCAAATAATTTAAAAGAAGGATTAGCTCTTTTAGGGGCTTATAGCTTTAGAATACTGGCGGACCTGGAAAACGTTAACTGAAGCAGTCTGCTAATGTTTTTGGAACAATCTGGTTGGTTCAGCAGAAGAAACTAATCGAGAAGGTTCAGCGGTTAAAACTAGAAGTGCCCATACGTAATAGGTACTTTTAGTTAATGTGGTATCACAATGCACTGAATAGTCTAAGTGAGCCTGAAACTTAATCGGACTGTCACTATAACCTAACCTAACCTAATTAGCTCTTTGTGTTTCACAAAATATCTAAATGGTTCTTATAACTATAGCGATATTACTTCATATATATGGTTCTTGAATTGAAACCACACATATGCCTCTTTTCTCGATACCGTTGAAGCGGAAAGCGTGTTTAAACGATTAGATGGATACACGCCCAGTAACATCGCAGGAGTCTAGATAGAGTTGCAATAAAACATAGGAAGATAAAGAGCAGTATTTGGAAGACAAATATTTTGAGCACTCAAAGAAGGCAAAAAAGATAACGATGTACTTCCTCAAAAAGGAAATGCAAACGCTCGAAGAAAGATGCATGTGTTCAGAGGGCGAAAATATATTTTTTCACAATAAATAAAAGAAACGCATCAAAAAGTGCGAAAGTAATGCAAGCAAGGATACAACAAATACTCGCGAAGAACGAGAATTAATCCTAAATACGTATTTGAAGGAATACTTAAAGGACGAAGAAGAATTTGCCTTGCCGAAGAAGTGAACCGTAAGATGATGGGTTCCCATAAAAAGCATGAAACCTGTAAGCGACCCTCAAGCCGTAAAGGGATTGGCAAGATGGTTTTAAAGATGGGAAAAACGTGATCGGCATGCAATTCTCCTATTCGATGAGACGGCTATAAAAATTGAATTGGCCTATAACAAAGATTTAGATAAATACGAAGGACTTGAATACGATGGCAAATGTAACAAGACGACAAAACTTGCCACCAAAGTTCTCGTATTGATGGTTAAAGGATTATTTAAAGCGTGGAAGTATACATTTAGCCATTACTTCACAAAAGCGGATACACTGGCGAACAATTGTATACAGGGCCTAGGGTTGTCAGATAATGGTATCGGGACAAGCAAAAATAGTCATATATTTCGAAAATAATTGCTCATATTTTATTACCTAGTATTTCTTTTGGTAAAGGCCATGTAAGGCCAGTATTATGTGATCAGTTTTCGATTTGAAAATCACTTTATTTTCGTGACTACTTTGTTTAAAACAATCAAAATTATAAATGAAAACAAATATATTCCTATTAAATCTTAATCGAATCTATGTGAGAAATACAATGCGTATCAATTGAGATAATATATCGGCTTTAAATCGAAATGTTTTGATAAAGTAACCGCGGAAATTTCAGCGCTATAAGCAAACATAGTAACGCTGTTAAGACACAGAAGTCGTTATGGTTTTGAGACTGGGAAATTCCTAAATATGTTGGAGCCTCTGAAACGTTCTCCCATGCCATGATTTTATATCAAACGGCGATAGTTTAGCAAATGTTGTTTCTTAAACTAATTATTATAATTTATAATTTCACAGAAAACGTGAATTTGGTATCATATTTATATATTTGGGTATACTTTTTTTACATTTATTGCTCAAGTGATAGCTGATGATTCGAAAGACAGTTTGTTTCTTTTTTAGGAAATAAGAAAAATTAAAATATATGCGTTGAATAACTAAAATTACGGGATTTTTGGTAAATTTTGTGAAAGATTCGGGACACTTCCTGGAAAAGAAATTCCGGGACTATCCAGGCGAATCGCGGCCATCTGGCAAGCCTTACTGGGCCACGAAGATGACAGCGTAGATGGTGATGTTGAATTTCATTTCACGACGATTTATTTACCACCACACTTAAAATTCGTAATAGGTTCCTATTACGCCTATATGTGGACACATAATAAAAAAATGTATTGTGATACAATTAAAAAATGGCGAAAGTGAGTTATTTTTCTAGAAATAGAAATTAAAACAATCATAACATAAATAAAAAATATAAATTCAAAGCAATTATGAGTTTAATTCACTGTAGGGTTAGTATTATACACCCAGAAAAATGAACTCATTGTGAAGAAATTTGAACTTCGTATAGCGCCAAAGACATTTTAGTTTGTGATTTTCGTAGAAATTAGATAGAATGCATCCAAATATTAGTTAACATTTTCCTATATTTATGTACCACTATACTACAGAATGACAAAATTTAACTGAATTGAATTTTATTGAACTTTTTTCATTCATTTGGACAAATCTTACATATTTGTGGTAAACCTTTTACTTCAAAATTAGTATTGCTTACCTTCGTTTTTATATACAATATTATTTATTTATATAGGCAATTTTTCTTCAATAAAAGACATGTTTTATTAATATATTTATTAACATTCCAAAAAGAAAACGAAGGGAGGAGTTGTTATTCTGTTAGTGTTTTCTTTCTTTATATACCATCTTGAACATTGTTTGTTAGTTATGTTTAATAATTTTTAAAACACGAAAATTTTTCTCACTACTTTAAAATAACAAATATTTTATATATTTTATTTGTTATTTATTACATTATTTTACTATATTTTTTAGCAATCTCTCCATATACCATTACAAAATGATTCCAACTAAAAAACAAACCACGCGCAAACATATCGAATACATCGATGACAAGTATCGATTACAGGTAGATAAAAGAAATATAGGAAATTTCCCTATATTCTAACAAGTGTGTTTCCTTCCTGTTTGAAAGGCTTGAATACTTCTTAGTTGGAATGATCTAAAATATTTTTCTATGCTAAGTGTTATTCGTATGTATGATAAGTTTCTATAATAAAGAATGTCAGAATTATCATTTTAAAAGAAATTTTAATAAATTTGAGGAAACTTGGTTTTAGTTCGGTTTTTGTTTATTTTTACGAAAGCTTTGTTATCAGTAAATAACATTTTCTTGTTCAGTAGTAAATTCTTATACCCAGCGAAGAAAACAGTATTAATAAAATTCCATACCTTATTCTAGTTAATGAACTATTCCTAACTGCTTTTAGTTTAGAATTTTTTTACTGAAACAAGTAAATTTTATAATTTCACACAAAATTTTGACTTAATGGAAATAAAATGGCTAAACTAAATTGATGAACATTTATTCCTTTAGTTTCGAAGACACTTTTTCTGGGTATATTAAATAAAAATAACTTGAATAAAGAAAATTTTAAATCAAAACATTTGAATGAGTACAGATGTCAAATGTCAACTATCTTATTATATTTTTTTTTTTTAATAAAAACGAAAATGAAGGGATGAATACATATTGCCTGTTCGTGGAATTTTCGTTCGCCTCGAGACGAACGATTCATCAAAAATCCCATATGTTACGGCGTTCCATAGTAAATCGTAAATAATGAGTTCATGACAAAATTCAGGATTTCCTAGAAAATATATCGAAAGTTATTTTAGTTTCATTTTAGACGAACGATAATTACTACGCTTAAAATTGTGAACGGTATATTGGTGAAAAATTTTCGAATTTCCAAATGGTGTTAATTGATAGTTTTTCAGATATTTTTTCAGACACGCCGCCTCCATCGAAAATAAACAAACTGGATGAAAGACGCTGCAACATGCAAAGCCGGCATGCTAACCGTTGCACCACGGTGGCTCCCACAACTATATTAAATTAACTTTTTCTAATAGTATGAAGGGGCTCTTTTTGGCGTCGTTTTAAATTTATCTATAAAGGCACCTAATAATTGCACTCATGCGATAGTAACGGTTCTTCTCCGACGTATTTTGGATATCGTATACGACTGTTTTCGGCGTGGTGGGGATTCTCAGAAGCGCGTCAAATTTAAAAAATGCTGGCAGGTAATGGTACTTTTTTACGTTCTATGTGATTTTATTCGTATAAATGTTATACATGGTGTAGGACACTGAACTACCAAATACTTGACAATAAAAAATATTTTTTATCGAGTTAGCTACGAATATTTTTTGTGATAAAAAAAAGGAATTTGTAATTCATTCGATGTATATTCTATCAACTAAAAAATATATAATTGTCTCCTAAAAAATACTTTTTTTAAATAAACAATAAATTTTGGACAATTATAATTGGTGACCCCGACGTTTGAATATGGCGCCAACAACAAGATCCGCAGACGCGCCCACCGAGGGTGCAGTAGGTCAAACAGCAAATTCCTCAACTACAAATGCAATAAAATTACCAAAATTCTGGAAGTCGAACACTACGCTATGGTTTGTGCTAGCAGAGGCTCAGTTTATCCAACATGGAATCGAAACTGAATCCGCGAAATCATTTATTGTAATTGCCGAAACGGATCAAGGTAGGCAATTTGAGTCAACGCTCTTCCGTGAACTCACGAAGCTATTGGGTTGTGAACGAATCCGAACCACTCCCTATCATCCCTGTTCTAATGGAATGGTTGAGCGATTCCATAGAACCCTTAAATCGGCAATCATGTGCCATAACACTCAAAAATGGATGGACGTTCTACCGACCGTTCTGCTGGGAATTCGAACAAGTCTAAAGAGTGATGTAGAAGCAACGCCATCGGAAATGGTCTACGGACTCTCAATTAAAGTACCTGGAGAATTTTTACAACCGAGTAGGCAAGAGATACCAACAAATGAATTTGTTTTGCAACTGAAAACGGACATGGAAAATCTTCAACCAAAAAATACTAAATATAACTCTAAAGAAACGGTTTTTGTTCACAAGGACCTTCAGAATTCGAAATTCGTCTTCGTGAGAAAAGATGGGGTACGGAAATCATTGCAACCACCGTACGAGGGCCCCTTTCAAGTTTTAAACAGAACTCCGAAGCACATGACGATCAAATTCAATCTTACAACCAAAACGGTTTCATTAGATCGAGTTAAAACTGCATACGTGTCCGTAGACGATAACACAGACTAAAGGTATGAGGCTTCCTCTAGAGGGGGAGTACTGTAGGACACTGAACTACCAAATACTTGACAATAAAAAATATTTTTTATCGAGTTAGCTACGAATATTTTTTGTGATAAAAAAAAGGAATTTGTAATTCATTCGATGTATATTCTATCAACTAAAAAATATATAATTGTCTCCTAAAAAATACTTTTTTTAAATAAACAATAAATTTTGGACAATTATAATGGAATAATTTATATATTTTTTTACAAATTAATAAGCATGTATATAATCGTGTTTTACTTGATCACAATGATTATATTACAATTATCTAAAACGCACTTTGTCTGAAAGTTGATGGAGCTCTTATTGGTTTCGTTATAAATTTATTTAAAAAGCCACCTTATAATTGCACTCTGCGATGTTTTAATATAGTAACTTGACGTGGAACAACTTCTTAATTTTGACGGGACTTTTCCTCCGATGGATATCGTATACGACTGTTTTCGACGTGGTGGGGATTCTCAGAAGTGCCGTAAATTCAAAAAATGTTGGCCGGGTACTGTTATTCTTGTGAGTAGTTTCTTGAGTGTGATTTTGTTGTCGGGACATACATTCACAGAGATTTCGTGACTAACGCTCACATACTCTCTCAAGCTTGATTTGATCGTTGCATGATAGTGTAGAAAACAACATTTATTGCTAAAAAAAACATGTATTTAGTAACATATTCTGTAGAGAGATCATGTATTTCTTTGCGATAATTGCTTTGTTAACGTTGTCTATGAAAAAAATTGTTTACATCAACGTTTGGGTCATTCTGCAAGTAATCATTGAGAATTGTTACTAAATCTGCGTTGCGCTTGGCAGCCCTGTCACGCAAAGCGCTGGAATGAAATTTCAAAATTGGAAATTGTTTGCTAATTTAAATAAAATACAAATAGCCGGAAGTAAAAAGTAGGCGGCATTTTCAATCTATGTAAAATACCTTTTAATTCGAGACCATCGAAGGCAGTTCCGCCCTTCGAAATTCTTAAAACCGTTGGATTTTTAAAACATTGCAGAAAACTATTTTGTAATAGAGAAGCGATCCAATTTTTCCTATTAAAAGTAACCACATCATTAAAGACACTATTTTGCATGAATAAAATTTTCTGCTGATAACGTCAATGCATTAAGGTGAGTACTATGTTCTGTTTTTTCACCAAAACCCTGAAGTTAAAATACAAATATATTTATGAAGACGATTATATTTTAATCAAGTCTTGCCAAATAATGGATGGAAAAGATCCAAGGAATTGATTGCAAATACTTTTATATTTCTAAATTAATTAATTAAGAAAAGTAACCGTGAAAACAAGCAGATTTTCAACTTGAAAACTGAACATAGTACTCAGCTTTAGAGAAAATAAACAACCAAAAAATCTTCCTGGCTTACTTACGGCGTTTTCTTTTCTTGTAAAAAATGCGCACTTTTTTGCATTTTGGCCGGAAAATATACTTTTTAGGTTCTTTTCTAAAAAAACAGGCAAAAGTGCGAAAAGGCTACGAATTCTGTTGTGAAAATAGTGCCACGCATAGAGGCAAATTACGGGCATTTTCAGCACTGCCAACAAACGAGAGTGCTGCGATTGTCCTGTTTCCTTCTTTGAATTCTTTTCTGCCCGCTGAAATGATAGCATTTTTTAGGTTGCTGGTAACATTTTAAAAATGCGCATTCTGTGCAAAATGACGGCAAAGCACTTTTTTCAGAAAAGAAAACACCATTAGTGTGTAAATATAACCATAGCGATAGGCGGTAGGCGAAACCTTTTTGCCGCAACGGCAAATACAATAAGCTTGACGGCGAATAATTCCCTTTTTCACGTTTCCTAGCGTTTTTGTTGTCAATATAGCACGCTTTGACAATATTAAACAATGAAGTTGAATAAAAACATACAATGGCTTGTTATTTGTTGAGTTATTTCAAGAAAAAATAATCTACACGTCTCCAGGCAACAGCAATTCCTAGTGGTGAGTTAAAAAAATTGATAAGCGATGGCAACACAATACCAGTTTTCGCCAAGGAGTTAGAATAAGTTTTAATTTAGCGACACGTCGCTAGCCGTCACGGTATTCCGTCGCGGATTTTGGGCTTCCCATAAGAAATACACGTAAATAAGTGTTCGCCTACCGCCTATCGCTATGGTTATATTTACACACTTAAGGATGTATTGATTGTTATCTTCACAGAAAACTACACAGCTGACTTTAAACGATTGGAAATGTAGTTTAAAACGACTACCGAATAGCTTGGTTTTTTTCTTGTTATCCCTTCTTAACGATGTGATTCGATGTTAAACCTGAATACAGACGGGTCTGTTCCCAATTTCGCAAAATGTTGCATCGAAAATAAAATCGTGCGATTTATGATTGCTTGTTCCGGAAATCGCTCGAAAGCGTATGGAATTGAAAATCCAAAGTCTGTCAAAATCAGCTGTTTAAGAAAAAACATTTTAGACCAGCAAATTTTTTTCGAAAAAGAAAAACAATTAAATTACAAGGAATGGCTTTTTTTAATTCAATTACCTCTTTCGAAATACATCGACGCAGCAAAATTACAAAATAAATATGGCGCCACGCTACTCAGTGTTGCATTGAGTTTCATTCTCACCAGTTTCTAAATAAAATCGTAATATTTGGAACACGATATACGAATCGCAAAACTTCCCTTCAGTAGATTGTGTCAAAATGGAGTCGCTCCAAAAAGTACGCGATTATTACTTTACAAGTACATTATTTCGATATTTTATATTTTTGATTTACTGCCAAGACATATAGCAATTTATTGTTTTATACAAGTTTTACAATATCTTGGAATAATTGATCAATTTATTTTGAATTCGCAGAGGCAAGTCTCATCGATTTGAAATCGGAAAATTTTTGCGATGACCGGAACAAGTCTAATTGGAGAAATCAAAACTTGTTTGCGATTACGATTATGGGAACAGGCCTGTCACAGACCACTACTGGGTATTGATTTAATTCGTTTTTGTTGCATCTGTCATCCTGCTGTTTTCAGATATTTTATTTTCGAATGTTAACGACATCGCTATCTTCAACAAATTCATTGTGTTTGTTTTGAATCTAGTTTTTGAAGAATATCTTAACGCGTGTTGATCATAGCTACTTCTCCAATTCTTGTGTTTATTGGCAATTTACCTACTTGCAACAATTTTTGACTTTTGAATCGAATTAAAAATCGTTCACCGATATTAATATAATCGATATCGGTTATCGAAAACACTAGGTGCTAGAGCAGGGTTGATACTTGTTGTTTGAGTATAAAAAGTACCGTGCCTAAAGCCCATGGCTGAACAAGAAGGTTAAATCATGGGCCCATATCATGGCTGAATAAGGAGGTTGAATCACGATAACAAAAACAACAAATTTTAATATGCTGTTTACAATTTTAAGAAGTCAAAATCAGCTGATAAAAGAATCGTATGGCATTGGTAAAAGTGGCAATTATTTATTCTTTCAATTGCCCTGAAAAAAATAATTCAAATCAGAGAATAATAAAGGTTCAAATTTAATTGCGTCACCTATGAGTGATTGTGAAGTGGATAATTCATCCGAGGAACGCCGATATGAGACAAATAAGACTATAATACCTACCAAAGTTAAGAATGGAAGTCAGTCAAATGGATCTTCGCCATCTATTAACAAAAACAGTTTATGATGATTTTGGGTCTGGAATATGTTATCAAGATACTCAAGTCATCTTTGAACAATTCTCCAGCTATGAATGCGCGAGTTTGTTTGAGATGCATTTGCTATGCAGTGTCATTTGGAGAGCTGCAATCACCATAAACATATGATTTTGACATCTTAAAATTTTGTCGAAATAAAAAAATTGTAATCATATGGGCCTATGATTTAACCTTCTTGTTCAGCCATGGCCCATATGATTACAATTTTTTTATTTCGACAAAATTTTAAGATTTCAAAATCAT
Organism: Haematobia irritans; assembly: GCF_050003625.1. Classification (NCBI taxonomy): domain Eukaryota; kingdom Metazoa; phylum Arthropoda; class Insecta; order Diptera; family Muscidae; genus Haematobia; species Haematobia irritans. The sequence continues at coordinate 38,005,061 of NC_134399.1, read as the reverse complement.
ATGTTTATGGTGATTGCAGCTCTCCAAATGACACTGCATAGCAAATGCATCTCAAACAAACTCGCGCATTCATAGCTGAACAATTGTTCAAAGATGACTTGAGTATCTTGATAACATATTCCAGACCCAAAATACCACGCACATCAGTTTTTAAACTGCATCATAAACTGTTTTTGTTAATAGATGGCGAAGATCCATTTGACTGACTTCCATTCTTAACTTTGGTGGGTATTAAGTCTTATTTGTCTCATATCGGCGTTCCTCGGATGAATTATCCACTTCACAATCACTCATAGGTGACGCAATTAAATTTGAACCTTTATTTTTCTCTGGATTTTAATTATTTTTTCAGGACAATTGAAAGAATAAATAATTGCCACTTTTACCAATGCCATACGATTCTTTTATCAGCTGATTTTGACTTCTTAAAATTGTAAACAACATATTGAAATTTGTTGTTTTTGTTATCGTGATTCAACCTCCTTATTCAGCCATGCTAAAGCCTTTGGAAGACGATTGTCCATGCAGATAATTCAAATATAACGGGGATAAATACGTATAAATTAGAATCGGTCGCGATCACGCATTGCTAGATATGAGCATCGCCATCTGGTTCCAACCTTCATGAAATTTGGTATTGCTAAATTTTTGGTACAATAGAAGAAATCAAACAATAACTCATTCCAGTACCTTTTGGCTTTAAACAGCACTTTTACAAAGCTGTTTTTGTACGATTTCAAGTGTGACGATTGTCTATGCAGATAATTCAAATATAACGGGGATAAATACGTATAAATTAGAATCGGTCGCGATCACGCATTGCTAGATATGAGCATCGCCATCTGGTTCCAACCTTCATGAAATTTGGTATTGCTAAATTTTTGGTATAATAGAAGAAATCAAACAATAACTCATTCCAGTACCTTTTGGCTTTAAACAGCACTTTTACAAAGCTGTTTTAGTACGATTTCAGTGTGCTATTTTCCACCCCTGTGCTAGAGTAGTGTTGGCTAACACTAGGTGTTTTCTCATTATCCAAATTTTCTCGCAGTTAAAGCAAGCAGTCGGAAAGTAGAGATTTGTTTTTCTTTATTATATTATCGTCATATTAAATTAACAATAAAAATGTAAGTGAAGAGATATATATCTTGGGTGTACATAAGGCGACAATATATATGAAAGCAGATGTGTAATCGTTTCTTTGTTTTGTTAAAAAACATAAATTGATGATGTGTAATGTCTTAATTAAACAAATCTGTTTTTTTTTTTATTTTGTTGGCATGAATCATCTGGTCGGAATAAAGTGAGAGGATAATGGGAATAGGATCGCAATTAGAAAATAATAGTATTCAAAACATGCCTTGAGGTATAATAAATCACAATATATTTAAAATAATGTATAGTTCGATTTTGGAGTTTGCCTTCTTGGAATTAAAAATGAGCATTGGTGGTCTATTTTTACCTTATAAGGTAGTATAGCATAATGACGAAAACTTGAAAATTTAAAGTTGCTAGCTGCTTTGGTAAAATACGAAAATCATGTTCGGCTGAAATTGCTTGAGTCATACCCAAAACATGATCGTATATATTGAACTACAAAGTTATCTGCTTCCATTTGACACACAAATGCTGACAGTTTTTTGTTTGTATTAAAGAAATACTATTTTTGGTTGTTCATTAAAGTGTGGTTGGGTGTGGATGCAATTGCATATACATCTGTGCATTCGCCTTATCTGTTCAAATCATTTTAAAGAGCAATGTCCAATAATGTTCGGAATTTTCAATAAAAAGCCGCATGCCGTCTTGGTCTATTCGTCTCATCCAAACGGTCAACCTTCTTATTGGTAAGTCTGGGTAGCATGCTCAATATAGATTCGGGGTGACGAAGGCTTGCAGCATCTTCATGTAGCTGCACCTTCACTTGTGCTTTGTACTATATCGTTTCCCGTCTCCCTTGTTAACAATAAACATCAACGCTGCCTTTGGTCACTGAGGCAAACGATCTTTAATCCATTTGCCAGAATTCCTTGTGCCCTATTTTTGTTTAGCATTGCTTGACAATGTTTTTGTTCTTTGGACGCATTTCGGCGTTTCTCCAGTCTTGCATATTTTTGTCATTGCCCAATATTCAAAATATAGGTTAGGCTAGCTATAGTTGCAGTTTGATATTTAGGCTCAGACTATACAGTCCATTGAGATACATTCACAGTTGGTGAAATTCTCCTGAATCGGTGAGTGTTGATGGCTTCTATAATTAGCTCAATGGCAAGGAACCTACATTTTATAGCTGAATTCGAACATTGTTTCCACAATGGTTGAAAAACTCACCAGCATTACTGAGCGGGAATAGAGGCACCACTGATAACTTTTCTGTGGTGTCGAAATTGGTATTAAACACAGGGCGGGCATGCTAACCATTGCAACACGGTGGCTCCTACAAAAATTCTGACAATAAAAAACCACATCTGTTTAGCTTTAATATTTGGCTCTAACTTTACCACTTCCTTACTTGTTTCCTACACTAACTTTAACTCTCATTTTCAGATCAAACATGTCTTCTCGCAAAACTGCTGGTCGTCGCGCTACAACCAAGAAGCGTGCCCAACGCGCCACATCCAATGTGTTTGCAATGTTTGATCAGGCGCAAATCGCCGAGTTCAAAGAAGCCTTCAATATGATCGATCAAAATCGTGATGGTTTCGTCGAAAAGGAAGACTTACATGATATGCTTGCTTCGTTGGGAAAAAATCCCACAGATGAATATCTAGAAGCAATGATGAATGAAGCACCTGGTCCCATTAATTTCACAATGTTCTTAACATTATTCGGTGAACGACTACAAGGTACAGATCCAGAAGATGTTATTAAAAATGCTTTTGGTTGTTTCGATGAAGAAAACACTGGAGTATTGCCAGAAGATCGTCTACGCGAATTGTTAACAACAATGGGTGATCGTTTCACAGATGAAGATGTAAATTTTATTTTTATATTATTTTTCTTTCTATACCGAAAACTACTTTCTTTCTATTGCTCTTAGGTTGATGAAATGTACAGAGAAGCTCCTATTAAGGGTGGCCTATTTGATTATATAGAATTCACCAGAATTTTAAAGCACGGTGCTAAGGATAAAGATGAACAATAGATAGCGATTCTACAATGCCGACACATTCCCCCAACGTATTATACCCCCTATACATATAACTATCGAAAGTGACCCACTCCAGTCATATATAACATCTGTACATGTACGATAATATAAAATCCCCTCATATATTGTGTCGCTTAATTTAAATAATTTTTATTTCTGCCCCATAAACTTAACATTAGCATTAAGTCTATCTCAAATTTCCATTTTCCATATATCCAAACATCATCGCAATGGTATGTTCACACTGCAAACAATTTTTGGAAGAGATCTTTTGCTCGAACACGAATAACGATTTTTTTTGTTTTGGAGTAATCAAATTCTATTGTTTTATTACGTTCCATGCATTGGCATACCCAAACTTTTGCTGATTGTATTGTGGCGCAAAATACTCTTTTTTTGTTGTTCAATTTGAGCAAAAAATTGTGAATAGTGTGATCATAGCCTGAATTCAGATACCATTGGATATGTTAATTTATTTGTTATCAATTTGCTGGGTACTTAATTTGAATTGCCATTGCGAAAGACCATTGACCATTTTTATAAGTATTAAAAATATTGAATAAACAATTTTTATTGAATCATCGGATTGCCTAAAATATAATGCATTTATTAAAAGGAATATTTGAATCGTTTTAGTATTTTAGGTGGAATAAATTTAGTTATACAATGACAGTTTGTATTTTTAGCTTCAGCAAACTTCAGAGTAACCAACCGCCAGCACAAGAACCAAAATCAAAAATCTGCAAAGTTGTCCGAACCCAAACATTTTAGCAATTTGAATTTTTAAATTTAAAAGTATTGAAAGGCGAAAAAGGCGACTTTTTGAAATTAGGGGCATAAAACTTTAGTTTGCTGACGGACCTGGAAAACGTTATCTTAGCCAGTCTGATAATGTTTTTGGAACAATCAGGTCGGTCCAACGGAAGAAAATAATCGGATGAGTTCAACGGTAAAAATTGTGATACTTTTACTTAATGTGGTATCACAATGGACTGAATAGCCTAAGTGAGCCTGAATCAAATCGGGTTGCCATTTTAACCAAACCTAACCTAATTCCCGTGCGCTTCAACATATGGGTTAAACTGATCTAAATAGGTTTATAGCGTCGGATCATCTGAAGGGCGATATTACAATCTTGTATCTTATACTAGACACACACGATTTCCTATAGAAATGGAACAAAATTGGCTACAAACTGCTGTCAGGATCAATTTTATGTATCATGGCGTTTAATTTTTTTCTAAATTACAAAAACATAAAGAAACCATATTATTTTTAATGTCCTGTTTCTGTATATTGAACGAAACCCCAGTCGGAAGAAAGCAGTCACACGAATTCGAACCAATATGGGTTTCTCTATTTGTGAAACTTCCTTCCTTCGAAATAGACGAACCCAAGGCATATTTAGAAAGGTATTTTTAAGGTATCAGCTGATTACACTTTTTCACTGCAGGTCAGTATTTGTTTATTGATAGCCAGTATTTGTTTATATTCAAATATATAATGACATTTGGTAGAGTTCTTGATGTTTAGGTAGATTTTGCAAAATATTCCTCTCCAACTGAGAGGTACTTCAATTTTCTATAGAAATAAAACGTTGACAAAATTTTCTATAGAAGTAAAATTTTGATAAAATTATCTATAGAAATATAGTTTTGACACATTTTCTTTAGAAATAAAATTTGGACAAAATTTAGACAAAATATTCTATAGAAATAAAATTTGGACAAAATTCAACACATTTACAATTCAAGGGATTTTTATGCACCTAAACATAGGGATATCATAATACATAATATTGGAATACTTCTTTCGAAGAAAAAAATCATAGACTACAAAAATTTGATCAAAAACTTCAAAATAAGATTTTTTTTTAATTTGGTAGATTTTTGGTAAAATTTTCTTTAAACTTGGTAGAATATTTTTGTCACGAGTGGCACACGTGAATGTGATACATTTTTTGGGAAAAATAATTCTATAGAAATAAAATGTAGACAATCTTTTTCTATAGAAATAAAATGTAGACAAAATTTTCTATAGAAATAAAATGTACACAAAATTTTCTACAGAAATAAAATTTTGACAAAATTTTCTATAGAAATAAAATTTTGACAAAATTTTCTATAGAAATAAAATTAGACAAAATTTTCTATAGAAGTAATGACAAAATTTTCTATAGAAATAAAATTTTGACAAAAATTTCTATAGAAATAAAAATTTTACAAAATTTTCTATAGAAATAAAATTTTGACAAAATTTTCTATAGAAATACAATTTGACAAAATTTTCTATAGAAATAATTTGTAATTCGTCAAATTGGCCCTTTAGAGGCTTTGAATTGCTTAAATAAATGGAAATATAAATAAATAAACATTTACAAAATTTTCTATAGAAATGAAAATTTTACAAAATTTTCTATAGAAATAAAATTTGGACAATTTTTTCTATAGAAATAAAATTTTGACGAACTTTTCTATAGAAATAAAATTTTGACAAAATTTTCTATAGAAATAAAATTTTTACAAAATTTTCTATAGAAATAAAATTTGGACAAAAGTTTCTATAGAAATAAAATTTGGACAAACTTTCTTATAGAAATAAAACTTTGACCAAATTTTCTATAGAAATAAGACTTTGACAAAATTTTCTGTAGAAATAAAATTTTGACAAATTTTCTTTAGAAATAAAATGTTGACAAAATTTTCTACAAATAAAATTTTGATAAAATTTTCTATAGAAAGAAAATGTGGACAAAATTCGACACATTTAAAATACAAGGGATTTTTATTTGACAAAATTTTCTATAGAAATAAAAATTTGACAACATTTTCTATAGAAATAAAATTTTGACAACATTTTCTATAGAAATAAAATTTGGACAAAATTTCCTATAGAAATAAAATTTTGTCAAAATTTCCTATAGAAATAAAACTTTGACAAAATATTCTATAGAAATAAAACTTTGACAAAATTTTCTATAGAAATAAACATTTACAAAATTTTCTATAGAAATGAAAATTTTACAAAATTTTCTATAGAAATAAAATTTGGACAATTTTTTCTATAGAAATAAAATTTTGACGAACTTTTCTATAGAAATAAAGTTTTGACAAAATTTTCTATAGAAATAAAATTTTTACAAAATTTTCTATAGAAATAAAATTTGGACAAAAGTTTCTATAGAAATAAAATTTGGACAAACTTTCATATAGAAATAAAATTTTGACAAACTTTCCTATAGAAATAAAACTTTGATCAAATTTTCTATAGAAATAAGACTTTGACAAAATTTTCTGTAGAAATAAAATTTTGACAAATTTTCTTTAGAAATAAAATGTTGACAAAATTTTCTACAGAAATAAAATGTTGATAAAATTTTCTATAGAAAGAAAATGTGGACAAAATTCGACACATTTAAAATACAAGGGATTTTTATTTGACAAAAAAAAAATTAACAAAATTTTCTATAGAAATAAAATTTTGACAACATTTTCTATAGAAATAAAATTTTGACAAAAGTTTCTATAGAAATAAACCGCACACTAGATATGCTAGTGTTCTCAAGGCGTCAGATAGCACTCCTAATATCTGCTATAACGGGTCGCTGCTTGATAGGCGAATTTGCAAAAACTATAGGTGCGAAGTATAATGACTATTGTATAAGCTGTCATGACGTGGAGGAAAAGGAATCAATTAAACACCTCTTGTGTGAGTGTCCTGCTTTTTGTGTAAGGCGTAAGCGAATTTTAGGAGCATATAGCTTTAGATTACTGGCTGACCTGGAAAACGTTAACTTAAGCAGTTTGTTAATGTTTTTGGAGCAATCTGGTTGGTTCCACAAAAGTAAATAATAGAGAAGGTTCAGTGGTTAAGACTAGAAGTGCCCATATGTAATAGGTACTTTTAGTTAAATGTGGTATCACAATGGACTGAATAGTCTAAGTGAGCCTGAAATTTAATCGGGCTGCCACTTTAACCTAACCTAACCTAACCTTCTATAGAAATAAAATTTGGACAAAATTTCCTATAGAAATAAAATTTTGACAAAATTTTCTATAGAAATAAAACTTTGACAAAATATTCTATAGAAATAAAACTTTGACAAAATTTTCTAGAAATATAACTTTGACAAACTTTTCTGTAGAAATAAACTTTTGACAAATTTTCTTTAGAAATAAAATGTTGACAAAATTTTCTACAGAAATAAAATTTTGATAAAATTTTCTATAGAAAGAAAATGTGGACAAAATTCGACACATTTACAATACAAGGTATTTTTATGCACCCAAAATTGATGATATTATAATACATAATATTGGAATACTTCTTTCCAAGAAAAATTCATGAACAACAAAAATTTGATCAAAAACTTCAAAATAAGATTTTTTTAATTTGGTAGATTTGGTAAGATTTTGGTAAAATTTTCTCTAGGTGGAATATTTTTGTCACGAGTGGCAAACGTGAATGTGATACATTTTTTGGGAAAACTAATTCTATCTTTCGAGATAAAAATAGGTCTTAACGACAATTTTAAGAATGTATTGGCTATATATGTGATAATTATTTTTAAAATTAAAATGAATCTAGCTTTTATCTTTTCAACGTTAAGCTACAATTAAAATTGTAAATAGCTTCGGCTTTGGTTAATCGGCCTCACCACGCCGGTGTAGTTCGACTGTCTTGTCTTGGGGTTCTCATTGAGATTACAAAAATAAAAATTTTTTAGAGATATTCTACAATAAAGTATAGATTTTATTAACAGATTTACTCGAAGATTTTTATCCAGTTCCCTTGGTGATGTGCTTATTGTTAGTAGTGAGTGGACCAATTGAAAGTGCTCTGAATTGAGTTCATATATAGCATATATGGTAAAGGCAAATTAACATTAAACTCACGTCTGATTTGTGTTATAAATTTCCCCCATCCGAATAATGCCCACACCCAGCTTATTCGAATATCTTTCAGATGTTCAATGATCAATGAAATACTAAATGAGTTCCATTGTGAGCTGAAAATCGATAATCGCAAGGTGTAACAATAAGACAATATTTGTTTGTTTTTGTTTTTTTTTATAAAATTTTGTATGAAAATGTTATTTGTTTTCGATATATAAATATGTTGTATGTATGCAAATTATAAATGCTTATACAAAGTAAAGTATGTCTTTCAGTAATATTAGATATTAGGAATGAGTAAAAATACGTCATCCAGTTTTGCAATGTGAGTGGTAAAGTGCTACTGGTACGGTTGTAGAGTTTCTGCTGCAGCACCGGCTGCCGCTTATCCTCTCTTTTTGCACATGCATGCATGTTGTTGTTGTTGTTAATGACCTCTTTAACCTCTCTTTTCTTCTTCGATAACTTCCTTGGTTGGCAACGGATTCTTCTCACATGTTTCAGTATGTTTCAATTTTTTGGAATCGAAATTCTCAATGCCAGCAATGAAATCATTTTTCTCCTTTTCTTTTTCGATTGCTGCAAAAAGAAACAAAAAAAAAATACAAAATCACTATAGTAATTGTAAAAGCATTAATAAAAATATTGATATCTATGGAAGGGGTATAGAGCAAAGCGAACTTATCCCACCCATTAAGGAATAGAGACCTATGTATATTTATGGAGATTTCAATCAAAAGTAGTAATAGTGGCGACTACTTTTGTCTACAACCGCAAATGCTACTACAGCCTGCCTGCCAAACAACGGGTAAATACGAGAGTCTGATTTCATGCCTTATATGGGATAGCTTTACGACGAGATATCTATTAAAACTTTATATGGCAATGTCACTCTCTACACTCTTACAATATTTGTTATTAGTCATTTTTGTTTTTTTTTTCTTTTAGCTGTTTTGGAGCGTCAGTAGCTCATTTGATGCATTTAACATTTATGTAGGTAGGTTTGAATGTTCCCAATAACAACAACATTACCATTTACAGCTGAGGTCAAGAATATATGTATGTATGTCCAAATGTTTATGGAGAGCACTACAAACTCACCTTCTTTGTCTGGCAATGGATTTTTTTCTTGAGTCTCGGTGTGTTTCAGATTGGATGGATTAAAGGATTCAATACCAGCAAACAATGATTTTTGAGTTTTTTCAGCCGCAACATCTAATTGGAATAGTAGATTATCAGTATACTTATGCTTAGGAATCGTAAAGATATATTCCACTTACCTTCAGCTGTGGGAAGAATAATTTTTTCCTGAGTATTAGCATTCTTCAACTTATCAGTGTCGAAGGTTTCTAGTTGGCTTTTAAGGGTTTCCGCAACTTTGGGAAGATCTTTTAGAGCAGGTGCAGCCATTTTTATAACTGAAATGTGAAAATGAAAACAATTTAATCTTACAACTGTTTTAAGTATTCAACGTCAAGTCCGTGACAATCACGAATTTCTATTTATATAAATAGCTCATTAAATGCCATACAATGAATTATTGTTTATACCAAGGAGTATTGCACATTCTTCAAGCGTAGATGCATCTACATATTTTCACGTTTTAGATTTCATGTAAAATAAACAACAAAACATTTTATTTTATTTTTTTTTTTTGTTTAACTGTCAGGAATAATTTAATTTGCAACCCGACTGTCCATTATTAATCAGGGTGAATGAATTATTCTTGGGTATGTGAAAAATCTTAAATCTTATCTATAATAGCAAAATTAAGAATGATTAATCGCATAAAGTGGCGTATGATTTCTAAACATACAATTATCAATTTTCTAAGTCTAATCAAAGAGCCATGGTGGTGAAATGAAGTGGCCACTAGAATTTTATTTCTCGGACTTTTTGCCGGGAATTTTATTTTTCAATTTTTCGCTCAAAAAAACAACTCCTTTGATATGGTATCAATTTTAGACTTTGGACATATTTAAAAATAGCCTAAGGAATATGTTCTAAGAGGCTATGTGAAAATCCAACCCTATTGCATTTGAAAATCTTACTTCTGCCAGAAAATCTAACCAAAAGTGACCACTTGCTTCAAAAATATCCAAACCAAAATCTCTTGTAGTAAAAGAAAATTCTACAATGGTTAGTACGGTCTCATCTTATATAGAGTCTTCATGAATTTCAAAAGAGCAACATTGTTAAGATGGGATTTTTGTACAATTAAAAACTGTTTGGATATTAAAAAGAGTAGACAAGCTCGCAAACGAAGTTGGATATAGTGAAGACATGCAAAAAAGTTTTATAGAATTATATGTAATCAAACTCAGAAGATTACGAAGTGAATTAAAATAAAATTTAATAATATTAAATAATAATAAATGTCATCCTATTTCAAAACAAAACTTCGTTGCAATAATTATTCAAATATTTTAAACAAAAGTGCCGTTTATAAGGACTTACTTAGTCTACTAGTACATCGAAATGAGGTTTCATAGATGTATTACGATAATAACTCAGGGAAAACACATGGTAAGGATCGGTCAAGCGAATGATGATATTTGTAGGTGGTGTCCGGGCCCCGAGGCTACGGAAGATTTATTTCACTTCCTGTGCCAGTGTCCAACACTATCTTTCAGAAGAAACTAGATACTGGGCTTTTATTTCTTTCAGACTATGACCGACTTGCGAGAATACTGCCTGAGGAGTGTTCTCGCCTTCATCAAGACATCGGGGTGGAAGACCTAGGCGCATCCAAAGGACACATTACCATAGAATATGATCTAACCTAACCTAACTCAGGAGGATAAACCTCAATTCATTTAAAAGAATTGAGAAGCCCTTTAGAATATGGACTAGGACCTCACTCTATGTATTTCTGAAAAAGTAACTATATCATATTTTTTTTGTAATATTCATGGCAATAATTCATATAAAATACTATGAACAAAATTTCCAAGAATTCGCGCATTTAATTCCAGAGAAAGCTGAAGGAATTTTTGGAAAAATCCCTAAGGCCCACATTGTATATTAATTGAAGACTAAAACCTGAAATTATTAGCTATGCAATACAACAAAACAGCCTAAATAGAAATCCTGCAGCTAAGGAGGCGGTGTGATAAGTTCTTAGACACACCGTCTGATGCAAGACGAATTTATTATTGTGTAATACATTCTTGTTAACAATGTCAGCCTAATCGAACCCATGATTTTGGATTTGCAGCCTGTGCTAGCGGTAGTATCCTTGGATGTTTCAATTTTATAACCTCCGCCTTAGGATGGGGGTTACACTAACATTGTCATTCCGTTTGTAACACATCGCAAATATTAGTCGTAGACCTCATAAAGTACATGTTCTGGTTCATGGTTCGATCTAGCGATGTCCGTCCGTCTATCCGTGAAAATCACGTAAACTTCCGCACGAAACAAGCTATCGACTTGAATCTTGGTCTTGTAGCATTTGGGGGGCACATTTCACGTGATGTTAGTACAAGCCCTGTAACAACCGCCCAAAATTGTTTCCATATCGGTCCATAATTACCCAGGCACAACTTTAAAAGCACTTCCAAAAATGTCCTCCCAAAGATGTTCTTTATGTTAACTGCACAGGAAGTTCATTTAAGTAAATTTTTTATAATTCGCTTTTTTCATATTTTTAATGGGAAATTTAAATTTTTATTATTTCAAATGGGTTAAAAACAGATTAAAAATTAATAAAATAGTGCAAATTATTTAAATTTTGGAAAAAAAAATGCTAAATCCTTTCTACAAAAATTGCGAATTTTAAAAAATAATTGATGTCAAACGTTCCAGACAAGCATTATAATGCATTAAAAATCATAAAAAATTTTAAAAAATATTTATTCGTCAAAATTTCTTTATTCACATCCAAATCACTGGATTCGCATCACACCTTAAGAAGTGATGCAATTTCAGTGCAACGTCTGTTGTAATGGTGGACATCCGTCCTATGACAAGCCCATGTTAAAATCATCGCTTCTGCGTCAATTTTGCACCACTTGCGGATCCAAAAAGAACATTTTCACTACTTTTTTGGCGACGCTTTTTTTATGGGTATATATAGCAACAACGAAGGAACAATTTCATTTGATCCGGTTGAAATTTTGCCCTTTAATTACCATGCGAAAATTGGTTCATATCGGTTCAAATTTATTTATAGACCCTTTTTACATACAAAATATTTATTAGACCTAATAGGTGCGATATTTCATAATTTTCCCATTCAAATAATTTTAATTTTTTTCTTAATCAGCGATTAGTAAAATTAATTAAAGTCTAATTAAAATAGATCCAAAAGGTGTTGGCGTTTCTGTTAATGGGGCTGCTGCTCTCATCTCACAGTGGTGGTGAGAATACATTTGTGATTTTATGTATCCAATAACCACAGGCAGAGTAGCGACATATCAAAACAAAAAATGAGACAACAGTAAACCGGCGAATCTATACAAACCATGAATGAGCAATACAATCGAAGTACATAGCCGCTCCACCATACCAAACAAAGAAGAAAGCCATGGAAAAAAATCCAAAACCAACAACAATAACAAAACGAAGTGAAATGAAATGAAGAAAAAGGAAAAAAATGAAACTTCGATGTTTCATACTTTCTTAATCATCTTATCGTCTTTATATTTATGGTATGTGGTACTCATGTATTAAAGAACCATTTATATATATAGTCAGTGTACTCCAACAGCCAGATCTATGTACATTTTAACCCATATGTAGGTGTGTATGTACACATGCATTTTGTATTTAAAGTATTGTGGCGAAACCCCAGAGCCAGCATATGTATGATTCATGACAACTTCATGAGTACTAAAACAAAAGTCAATCTTTTGAGAGTTTATTGAGTTGGGTTTTAATTTTACAATACATATTATATATTTAAAAGGAACGCCAACAAAAACCACCATTTTGATTGATAACAAAATAATATATTAATTAAATGAATAGATGTAGATATCATATAAAATATCTACGAAATTTCAAAAATATTTGTTTTACTTGGGCGGTGGCAATTTTAGAAGTCTCATCTTTATATGGGAAATCTTAGTTGCCGGTATTAGAGATAAAAGTGAAGGGTTACTCAACATAGATTTTATATGTTTTACTACTAATATGCCGGCCGCCAAAACACCCATCAATGTCAAGGGAACAAAAACATAACAGATGTGATGTTGATGTGAGTAACAGCAGCAACAATGTAACATCCTCGTATTTGGTAAAATGTTTCGTGTAAGCAAAATGTATGAAAATATACGTAGTACCATGAATCGGTGGTGTCACATTGTATTTGAATTTTAATTTATTTTTATGAAATATAGGAATTAATAGTATATATATAGTATAGGAATTAATAGGAAATGTTAAAATTTTGAATACACTTTTTTAGAGCATTTTTCAAAATTGCAGTGTGTAATTAATTTGATTTTCATGGAAATGTGCCTATCAGAAATATGGATCCTATACGGCTTATTATTTATACTGATCAGCTCAGAATCACCTACTAATCTCAATCTATACCTTAACACTCACAGATCAAATATTTGTTGGCTTCAAACCCGAAATTAATTGATTCAATTAAGTTTTAATTTAGCTTTAAAAACTTAGCCGATTCAATAAAAAATTCAATTGTATGAAGCAATTTTTTTGTAGTTTAGTTTTGATTAAAAAACTGGTGGAAAAAATCGGACTTTTTTTTGTTGAATTTTTTTAATTGAAATTTTATTATTTATACGGTTAATATTTTATCCATATATGTCAATCTATTTGTGTTGGTAATAATTATTGTTCGGTAATAAAAAGATTTCATATATAAAAGATTTCATCTAATATATATATATTTTTTTTGATTGAGTTTTGATTAAAAAATTGGTAGAATAAATCGGGACATTTTTCATTGAATTTTTTAATTGCAATTTTATTATTTGACTACGGCCTATTTCAAAGCTCTTTAAATTGCATCATGGGCAACAATGAGAACCAAAATTTAGTTTAATTTTTTATTCAGTTCATTTTTAATTTATATTAAACAAAAATATTTGGTTTAATTTTTTTATTCAGTTCATTTTTAATTTATATTAAACAAAAATTCATAAAATCTTTGAATTTGAATAACTTAAATTTGTCAATGCCCAATAGGCCAAAGTACAGTTTAGATCGAAAATAAAATTAAGCGTCGTCATTTTGACGAAGGATGACTGTCTAGGGTTAATAATGTACCTTGACTTTGTATAAAATATAGTCGTCATTGTCCGACCATAGATCCTCCCTATTTCATGTATGTAACATTTATACAAAGTAGCACATTTAACCTTTTGGATATTGAATTTTAGTATAATGTGGTAATTGCTAAATTGCAGTCGTTAGACCATATATGAGCTAAAGGCTACATAATTCCTTGAATAATTGACTTAATTTAAAACTTTAAATAAAAAAATATCTAAAACAATAAACCACGAAATTATTTTTTTTGTTAAATATGGGTGTAAAATATTAAATTTATTCTGACCGAGTAGCAATCAAAAAATGTTGACCATGTATCGGATCATGGTGCGTACGCTAATATTCGTAATGGGGATGTACTTCTGCGGTAAGAACATAGGGTACAAAAATGATGTAGGACATCATTTTTGTGGTACACCGCAAAAATACATCAAACTACCGGAAATAAAGTGATTGTTGATGAATCAATGCTAAAGTTGTCTTTCTTTGAATCGATTTGAGTAGTTTGTATTCCTCAAGCTCTTTAAAGGGACTTATATTTACGACTTACAGATAGTTTCCACATTGGGCCTCTGTCAGACTATGTTACAAATAACGTCGAAAATTTAATTTAAACTATTAATTAATGGAGACTTAAAAATAGTCTAATAGGGCTAAAGGTGGCACCAAAAATAGCATTTTGACCAATATGATTATTCTTAAGTATATCTGTCGGGGCCGTAGGTTAAGTTAGGTGGCAGCCCGATGTATCAGGCTCACTTAGACTATTCAGTCCATTGTGATACCACATTGATGAACTTCTCTCTTATCACTGAGTGCTGCCCGATTCCATGTTAAGCTCAATGACAAGGGATCTCCTTTTTATAGCCGAGTCCGAACGGCGTTCCACCTTGCAGTGAAACCACTTAGGGAAGCTTTGAAACCCTCAGAAATGTCACCAGCATTACTTAGGTGGGATAATCCACCGCTGGAAAACTTTTTTGGTGTTCGGTCGAAGCAGGAATCGAACCCACGACCTTGCGTGTGCAAGGCGGGCATGCTAACCATTGCACCACGTTGGCGCCCATAAAGAACACTGAATACGGAGTTTTGACATGTTTTTGTTTTGTATTTAAAATTTTGAGTAAATGTTCAAAGAATAGAACGATATAAAAAAATTCACCACATCTCTCAAAATAGCTCAAGATTTCATTTGTCATTGTACCGTACATAGGTTAACCATTTTGCGATTTAGTTATGCAAAAGTTTTTGAAAATAAAGCATGACCGTGGTGGCTATTTGGCTGATACTGCTTTTCGTTATTAACAACATAATATGAAATAAACATCTTCTATATCCCAAAAATTATTATTTCAATAAATTAATATAAAAAAACACTTTTCAAATGTAAAGTAGTTTTATATCGAGGCTATAGAAAAAAAATCGGAAAATTGGGAAAATATTGTCATTTCCAGATGACAAAAAATCATCGGATCGGCATATGTAGGGGCTGTATAAAAAATCTACAAAATCATTGGGAAATATTTTATCGGCAAAGTTATTCTATGTAGTTTTCCAGGAACCCATGTATGGAGTTCGACAACCTTTTTACAAGAGTATTGCTATAAGCTGACACACTATCTTGGGTTGATTGCACATAATTTTAATATTAGTTTGAATTGTTTTTTAAGCCATACGATTTGGAGACTATCCCCATATATCGTCTTATCATTTTAATGGACATCCATTGTTTATAACTTCCCATACACCAATGGACAGTTTCCGCGGCAAGGAGTATTGAGGAAACAGAAAAGCAAAATAAACCCATGAGTTGAATTTTAATTTTGTATGCAAATGGTCTTGGAACACACATACAATGGAATTGTATGTACTTCTTTAGTGCCAAAAGGGTGGATGGAAACACAAAATATGTATATGCTCCCACTTTTGACGGTTTATGCGCCGGCAACAAATTTAACGGAAAAAAGTTTCTTTGTTTAAAATTGAATGCAGTGACTAATTTCTGTTGTTGACCAAACTACCACCACCACCACCACCACCATCACCAACAACAACTCTCCAATTTTAGACCATATGGAGAATGCATTGACAAAGGCGACCCTTATGATTAAACAAAATCGAATTAAATATTTTTATCGCAAGTTCTTGCCACACACACACACATACACATACGCACATTTAGTCACATACCATGCCCAGATGTATGTGTATGTATTTAGATTGAAACAATGCGAAATTATTGATGAATCAGAGCATTTATAACTCCCTCATTGTACAATCAATTCGCTACTTCTTGTTCACAAAAATTTTGTTTTCCCCCAGACCACGCCCATGGCAGATTGCATTCTGGATTATTTAAAAAACAGGTGTATGTGTGTGTTTGTTTCTTTAGTGTTAGCATTGATATCTCCCTCCCCGAAAATTTTCTATTTTTCACAATCCATCTATCGGTTTCCATTGTAACTGTCTGGCCATTTGAACTGAATAAGATTGTTTTTGCCGTATGTGCCAAAGGCAGACGGTTACAGTGTATATGCGCTATACATCTGACTTACTATCCATGGATGCATGTCTAACAGTGCTTTAAAAATTTATTTGTTTGAATGTCAAGATCAATTTACCAGAGCAATAAGAATCTTTTGTTCAACTCATTGCCAATCAGAAATCAGACATTAGAATCGAATGAGAAACTAGGGGAAGCACATAAAAGAAAAATGTTAATTGGAGTGTTTAGTTAAATTCCGTTAAATTTCCCCAACACGAAGAAACTGAAAAATATTTATCCAAACCGCTCCAACATTTCGCATTTCCGCGAAGAAAAAAGACAACAGAAAAATGGCAATCGCTAATATCCAAAAAACCAGTTGGAAATGTGAACATGTACACATTTTTAACATTTCCCCTCTTTTCTACTTCATTTCTTCGTGAAGTTGTTACTCATTCCACCCTGTTTGGTCATCTTGTACTTATGAAGAAGAAACGATGTTAAAAGACCAAAAAAATTAAATTTGCCGGTTACACAAATAACCACGAAATACGATCTGCTAGTTACAGTTATTTAATTTGTAATAATAACTAAATGCGGCGGCATTAAAAAAAAACTAATATTTCAATGATTATGTCTTACCTTTTATAAAATTTGGTTGTGTATTTATAAGATTTTTTACTTAGACAATTTAACTGAAATCTCTCAGCGTTTGACTACCACTCCGTTGACTACCACTCGACAATTTAACTAAAATCTCTCAGCGTCTCGGCTAGTGTTGGGAAAGTAGGGAGTATTTGATTACAAGATTACAAGGCGGTCAAACAAAAATTGACGCCTTTCAAAGTTGTTACGCC